>NW_026781398.1:0-340836 GCF_030144855.1 Hypanus sabinus
CTCTGTGTCTGACCCCGGAAGAGTTTGATGTGACCGTGTAGAGGAATAATGACTCTGTGTCTTACCCCCGGAGTGTTTGATGGATCCGTGTAGAGGAATAATCACTCTGTGTCTGACCCCCGGGAGCGCTTGATGGGACCGTGTTGAGGAATAATCACTCTGTGTCTGACCCCGGGAGAGATTGATGGGGCCGTGTAGAGGAATAATCACTATGTGTCTGACCCCGGAGTGTTTGATGGGACCGTGTAGAGGAATAATCTCTCTGTGTTTGACCCCGGGAGTGTTTGATGGTTCCTTGTAGTGGAATAATCACTCTGTGTCTTACCCCCGGAGTGTTTGATGGGACCGTGTCGAGGAATAATCAATCTGTGTCTGCCCGGGAGCGTTTGATGGGACCGTGTAGAGGAATAATCACTCCGTGTCTGACCCCGGGAGTGTGTGATGGGACGGTGTTGAAGGAGATTCACACTGTCTCTGACCCCGGGAGTGTGTGATGGTACCGTGTAAAGGAATAATCACTCTGTGTCAGACCACGGAAGAGGCTGATGTGACCTTGTAGAGGAATAATGACTCTGTGTCTGACCCCCGGGAGCGCTTGATGTGAACGTGTAGAGGAATAATCACTCTGTGTCAGACCCCGGGAGTGTGTGATGGGACGGTGTGGACGGAGATTCACACTGTGTCTGACACAGGGAGTGTTTGATGGGACCATGTAGAGGAATACTCACTCTCTGTCTGACCCAGGGTGTGTATGATGGGACGGTGTGGAAGGAGATTCACACTGTGTCTGACATCGGGAGTGTTTGATGGGACCGTGTAGAGGAATAATCACTCTGTGTCTGACACCGGGAATGTGTGATGGTACCGTGTTGAGGAATAATCACTCTGTGTCTGACCCCGGAAGAGTTTGATGTGACCGTGTAGAGGAATAATGACTCTGTGTCTTACCCCCGGAGTGTTTGATGGATCCGTGTAGAGGAATAATCACTCTGTGTCTGACCCCCGGGAGCGCTTGATGGGACCGTGTTGAGGAATAATCACTCTGTGTCTGACCCCGGGAGAGATTGATGGGGCCGTGTAGAGGAATAATCACTCTGTTTTTGACCCCGGGAGTGTGTGATGGGACGGTGGTGAAGGAGATTCACACTGTGTCTGACACAGGGAGTTTGTGATGGTACCGTGTAGAGGAATAATCACTCTGTGTCTGACCACGGGAGAGTCTGATGTGACCTTGTTGAGGAATAATGACTATGTGTCTTACCACCGGAGTGCTTGAAGGGACCGTGTAGAGGAATAATCACTCTGGGTCTGACCCCCGGGAGCGTTTGATGGGACCGTGTAGAGGAATAATCACTCTGGGTCTGACCCGGGAGAGTTTGATGGTACCGTGTAGAGGAATAATCTCTCTGTGTCTGACCACGGAAAAGTCTGATGTGACCTTGTAGAGGAATAATCACACTGCGTCTGAACCCGGGAGTGTTTGATGGTACCGTGTAGAGGAATAATCTCTCCGTCTGACCCCGGGAGTGTGTGATGGGACGGTGAGGATTGAGATTCACTCTGTGTCTGACCCCGGGAGTGTTTGATCGGAGCGTGTAGAGGAATAATCTCTCTGTGTCTGACCCCGGGAGTGTTTGATGGTACCGTGTAGAGGAATAATCTCTCTGTGTCTCACCCCGGGAGTGTGTGATGGGACGGTGTGGATTGAGATTCACTCTGTGTCTGACCCTGGGAGTGTTTGGTGGGACCTTGTAGTGGAATAATCACTCTGTGTCTTACCCCCGGAGTGTTTGATGGGACCGTGTAGAGGAATAATCACACTGTGTCTGACCCCCGGGAGCGTTTGATGGGACCGTGTAGAGGAATAATCACTCAGTGTCTGACTCCGGGAGTGTTAGATGGGACCGTGTAGAGGAATAATCACTCTGTGTCTGACCCCGGGAGTGTGTGATGGGACGATTTTGAAGGAGATTCACACTGTCTCTGACCCCGGGAGTGTGTGATGGTACCGTGTAGAGGAATAATCACTCTGTGTCTGACCACGGAAGAGTCTGATGTGACCTTGTAGAGGAATAATCACTCTGCGTCAGACCCCGGGAGTGTTTGATGGGACCGTGTAGAGGAATAATCACTCTGTGTCTGACCCCGGGAGTGTGTGATGGGACGTTTTGAAGGAGATTCACACTGTCTCTGACCCCGGGAGTGTTTGATGGGACCGAGTAGAGGAATAATCACTCTGAGTCTGACCTTGGGAGTTTGTGACGGGACGGTGTGGAGGGAGATTCACTCTGTGTCTGACCCCGGGAGTGTTTGATGGGACCGAGTAGAGGAATAATCACTCTGAGTCTGACCCCGGGAGTGTGTGTTGGGACGGTGTGGGCGGAGATTCACTTTGTGTCTGACCCCGGGAGTGTTTGATGGGACCGTGTAGAGGAATAATCTCTCTGTGTCTGACCCCGGGAGTGTTTGATGGTACCGTGTACAGGAATAATCTCTCTGTGTTTGACCCCGGGAGTGTTTGATGGGACCTTGTAGTGGAATAATCACTCTGTGTCTTACCCCCGGAGTGTTTGATGGGACCGTGTCGAGGAATAATCAATCTGTGTCTGACCCCCGGGAGCGTTTGATGGGACCGTGTAGAGGAATAATCACTCCGTGTCTGACCCCGGGAGTGTGTGATGGGACGGTGTTGAAGGAGATTCACACTGTCTCTGACCCCGGGAGTGTGTGATGGTACCGTGTAAAGGAATAATCACTCTGTGTCAGACCACGGAAGAGGCTGATGTGACCTTGTAGAGGAATAATGACTCTGTGTCTGACCCCCGGGAGCGCTTGATGTGACCGTGTAGAGGAATAATCACTCTGTGTCAGACCCCGGGAGAGTTTGATGGGCGGTGTGGAAGGAGATTCACACTGTGTCTGACACAGGGAGTGTTTGATGGGACCATGTAGAGGAATACTCACTCTCTGTCTGACCCAGGGTGTGTATGATGGGACGGTGTGGAAGGAGATTCACACTGTGTCTGACATCGGGAGTGTTTGATGGGACCGTGTAGAGGAATAATCACTCTGTGTCTGACACCGGGAGTGTGTGATGGTACCGTGTTGAGGAATAATCACTCTGTGTCTGACCCCGGAAGAGTTTGATGTGACCGTGTAGAGGAATAATGACTCTGTGTCTTACCCCCGGAGTGTTTGATGGATCCGTGTAGAGGAATAATCACTCTGTGTCTGACCCCCGGGAGCGCTTGATGGGACCGTGTTGAGGAATAATCACTCTGTGTCTGACCCCGGGAGAGATTGATGGGGCCGTGTAGAGGAATAATCACTATGTGTCTGACCCCGGGAGTGTTTGATGGGACCGTGTAGAGGAATAATCTCTCTGTGTTTGACCCCGGGAGTGTTTGATGGGACCTTGTAGTGGAATAATCACTCTGTGTCTTACCCCCGGAGTGTTTGATGGGACCGTGTCGAGGAATAATCAATCTGTGTCTGACCCCCGGGAGCGTTTGATGGGACCGTGTAGAGGAATAATCACTCCGTGTCTGACCCCGGGAGTGTGTGATGGGACGGTGTTGAAGGAGATTCACACTGTCTCTGACCCCGGGAGTGTGTGATGGTACCGTGTAAAGGAATAATCACTCAGTGTCAGACCACGGAAGAGGCTGATGTGACCTTGTAGAGGAATAATGACTCTGTGTCTGACCCCCGGGAGCGCTTGATGTGACCGTGTAGAGGAATAATCACTCTGTGTCAGACCCCGGGAGAGTTTGATGGGCGGTGTGGAAGGAGATTCACACTGTGTCTGACACAGGGAGTGTTTGATGGGACCATGTAGAGGAATACTCACTCTCTGTCTGACCCAGGGTGTGTATGATGGGACGGTGTGGAAGGAGATTCACACTCTGTCTGACATCGGGAGTGTTTGATGGGACCGTGTAGAGGAATAATCACTCTGTGTCTGACACCGGGAGTGTGTGATGGTACCGTGTTGAGGAATAATCACTCTGTGTCTGACCCCGGAAGAGTTTGATGTGACCGTGTAGAGGAATAATGACTCTGTGTCTTACCCCCGGAGTGTTTGATGGATCCGTGTAGAGGAATAATCACTCTGTGTCTGACCCCCGGGAGCGCTTGATGGGACGAGTTGAGGAATAATCACTCTGTGTTTGACCCCGGGAGAGATTGAAGGGGCCGTGTAGAGGAATAATCACTATGTGTCTGACCCCGGGAGTGTTTGATGGGACCGTGTAGAGGAATAATCACTCTGTGTCTGACCCCGGGAGTGTTTGATGGTACCGTGTAGAGGAATAATCACTCTGTGTCTGACCACGGGAGAGTCTGATGTGACCTTGTTGAGGAATAATCACTATGTGTCTTACCACAGGAGTGCTTGAAGGGACGGTGTAGAGGAATAATCACTCTGGGTCTGACCCCCGGGAGCGTTTGATGGGAACGTGTAGAGGAAAAATCACTCTGAGTCAGACCCCGGGAGTGTGTGATGGGACGGTGTACAGGAATAATCTCTCTGTGTCTGACCCCGGGATTGTTTGCTTGTACCGTGTAGAGGAATAATCTCTCTGTGTCTGACCCCGGGAGTGTGTGATGGGACGGTGGTGAAGGAGATTCACACTGTGTCTGACACAGGGAGTGTGTGATGGTACCGTGTAGAGGAATAATCACTCTGTGTCTGACCCCGGGAGAGTGTGATGGGATGGCGTGGAGGGACATTCACTCTGTGTCTGACCCCGGGAGTGTTTGATGGGACCGTGTAGAGGAATAATCACTCTGTGTCTGACCCCGGGAGAGTGTGATGGGACGGTGTGGAAGGAGATTCACACTGTGTCTGACACCGGGAGTGTTTGATGGGACCGTGTAGAGGAATAATCTCTCTGTGTCTGACCCAGGGAGTGTTTGATGGTACCGTGTAGAGGAATAATCTCTCTGTGTCTGACCCCGGGAGTGTGTGATGGGACGGTGAGGATTGAGATTCACTCAGTGTCTGACCCCGGAACAGTTTGATGTGACCGTGTAGAGGAATAATGACTCTGTTTCTGACCCCGGGAGTGTTTGATGTGACCGTGTAGAGGAATAATCTCTCTGTGTCTGACCCAGGGAGTGTTTGATGGTACCGTGTAGAGGAATAATCTCTCTGTGTCTGACCCCGGGAGTGTGTGATGGGACGGTGAGGATTGAGATTCACTCAGTGTCTGACCCCGGAACAGTTTGATGTGACCGTGTAGAGGAATAATGACTCTGTGTCTGACCCAGGGAGTGTTTGATGGGACCGTGTAGAGGAATAATCTCTCTGTGTCTGACCCAGGGAGTGTTTGATGGGACCGTGTAGAGGAATAATCTCTCTGTGTCTGACCCAGGGAGTGTTTCATGTGACCGTGTAGAGGAATAATCACTCTGTGTCTGACCCCCGGGAGCGTTTGATGGGAACGTCTAGAGGAATAATCACTCTGTGTCTGACCCAGGGAGAGTTTGATGGGGCCGTGTAGATTAATATTCACTCTGTGTCTGACCACGGGAGTGTTTGATGGGACCGTGTAGAGGAATAATCACTCTGTGTCTGACCCCGGGAGAGTGTGATGGGATGGCGTGGAGGGACATTCACTCTGTGTCTGACCACGGGAGTGTTTGATGGGACCGTGTAGAGGAATAATCACTCTGTGTCTGACCCCGGGAGAGTGTGATGGGATGGCGTGGAGGGACATTCACTCTGTGTCTGACCCCGGGAGTGTTTGATGGGACCGTGTAGAGGAATAATCACTCTGTGTCTGACCCCGGGAGAGTGTGATGGGACGGTGTGGAAGGAGATTCACACTGTGTCTGACACCGGGAGTGTTTGATGGGACCGTGTAGAGGAATAATCGCTCTGTGTCAGACCACGGAAGAGTTTGAATGTGACCGTGTAGAGGAATAATGACTCTGTTTCTGACCCCGGGAGTGTTTGATGTGACCGTGTAGAGGAATAATCTCTCTGTGTCTGACCCAGGGAGTGTTTGATGGTACCGTGTAGAGGAATAATCTCTCTGTGTCTGACCCCGGGAGTTTGTGATGGGACGGTGAGGATTGAGATTCACTCAGTGTCTGACCCCGGAACAGTCTGATGTGACTGTGTAGAGGAATAATGACTCTGTGTCTGACCCAGGGAGTGTTTGATGGTACCGTGTAGAGGAATAATCTCTCTGTGTCTGACCCCGGGAGTGTGTGATGGGACGGTAATGATTGAGATTCACTCTGTGTCTGACCCCGGGAGTGTTTGATGGTACCGTGTAGAGGAATAAACTCTCTGTGTCTGTCCCCGGGAGAGTGTGATGGGACGGTGTGGAAGGGGATTCACACTGTGTCTGACACCGGGAGTGTGTGATGGTACCGTGTTGAGGAATAATCACTCTGTGTCTGACCCAGGAAGAGTTTGATGTGACCGTGTAGAGGAATAATGACTCTGTGTCTTACCCCCGGAGTGTTTGATGGATCCGTGTAGAGGAATAATCACTCTGTGTCTGACCCCGGGAGAGATTGATGGGGCCGTGTAGAGGAATAATCACTATGTGTCTGACCCCGGGCGTGTTTGATGGGACCGTGTAGAGGAATAATCACTCTGTGTCTGACACCGGGAGTGTTTGACGGGAACGTGTAGAGGAATATTCTCTCTGTGTCTGACCCCGGGAGTGTTTGATGGTACCGTGTACAGGAATAATCTCTCTGTGTCTGACCCCGGGATTGTTTGCTGGTACCGTGTAGAGGAATAATCACTATGTGTCTGACAACGGAAGTGTTTGATGTGACCTTGTAGAAGAATAATGACTCTGTGTCTGACACCGGGAGTGTTTGATGGTACCGTGTAGAGGAATAATCTCTCTGTGTCTGACCCCGGGAGTGTGTGATGGGACGGTAATGATTGAGATTCACTCTGTGTCTGACCCCGGGAGTGTTTGATGGTACCGTGTAGAGGAATAAACTCTCTGTGTCTGACCCCGGGAGAGTGTGATGGGACGGTGTGGAAGGGTATTCACACTGTGTCTGACACCGGGAGTGTGTGATGGTACCGTGTTGAGGAATAATCACTCTGTGTCTGACCCAGGAATAGTTTGATGTGACCGTGTAGAGGAATAATGACTCTGTGTCTTACCCCCGGAGTGTTTGATGGATCCGTGTAGAGGAATAGTCACTCTGTGTCTGACCCCGGGAGAGATTGATGGGGCCGTGTAGAGGAATAATCACTATGTGTCTGACCCCGGGCGTGTTTGATGGGACCGTGTAGAGGAATAATCACTCTGTGTCTGACCCCGGGAGTGTGTGATGGGACAGTGTTGAAGGAGAATCACACTGTGTCTGACACCGGGAGTGTATGATGGTACCGTGTAGAGGAATAATCACTCTGTGTCTGACCCCGGGAGTGTTTGATGGGACCTTGTAGTGGAATAATCACTCTGTGTCTTACCCCCGGAGTGTTTGATGGGACCGTGTCGAGGAATAATCAATCTGTGTCTGACCCCCGGGAGCGTTTGATGGGACCGTGTAGAGGAATAATCACTCCGTGTCTGACCCCGGGAGTGTGTGATGGTACCGTGTAAAGGAATAATCACTCTGTGTCAGACCACGGAAGAGGCTGATGTGACCTTGTAGAGGAATAATGACTCTGTGTCTGACCCCCGGGAGCGCTTGATGTGACCGTGTAGAGGAATAATCACTCTGTGTCAGACCCCGGGAGAGGTTGATGGGCGGGGTGGAAGGAGATTCACACTGTGTCTGACACAGGGAGTGTTTGATTGGACCATGTAGAGGAATACTCACTCTCTGTCTGACCCAGGGTGTGTATGATGGGACGGTGTGGAAGGAGATTCACACTGTGTCTGACATCGGGAGTGTTTGATGGGACCGTGTAGAGGAATAATCACTCTGTGTCTGACACCGGGAGTGTGTGATGGTACCGTGTTGAGGAATAATCACTCTGTGTCTGACCCCGGAAGAGTTTGATGTGACCGTGTAGAGGAATAATGACTCTGTGTCTTACCCCCGGAGTGTTTGATGGATCCGTGTAGAGGAATAATCACTCTGTGTCTGACCCCCGGGAGCGCTTGATGGGACCGTGTTGAGGAATAATCACTCTGTGTCTGACCCCGGGAGAGATTGATGGGGCCGTGTAGAGGAATAATCACTATGTGTCTGACCCCGGGAGTGTTTGATGGGACCGTGTAGAGGAATAATCTCTCTGTGTTTGACCCCGGGAGTGTTTGATGGGACCTTGTAGTGGAATAATCACTCTGTGTCTTACCCCCGGAGTGTTTGATGGGACCGTGTCGAGGAATAATCAATCTGTGTCTGACCCCCGGGAGCGTTTGATGGGACCGTGTAGAGGAATAATCACTCCGTGTCTGACCCCGGGAGTGTGTGATGGGACGGTGTTGAAGGAGATTCACACTGTCTCTGACCCCGGGAGTGTGTGATGGTACCGTGTAAAGGAATAATCACTCAGTGTCAGACCACGGAAGAGGCTGATGTGACCTTGTAGAGGAATAATGACTCTGTGTCTGACCCCCGGGAGCGCTTGATGTGACCGTGTAGAGGAATAATCACTCTGTGTCAGACCCCGGGAGAGTTTGATGGGCGGTGTGGAAGGAGATTCACACTGTGTCTGACACAGGGAGTGTTTGATGGGACCATGTAGAGGAATACTCACTCTCTGTCTGACCCAGGGTGTGTATGATGGGACGGTGTGGAAGGAGATTCACACTCTGTCTGACATCGGGAGTGTTTGATGGGACCGTGTAGAGGAATAATCACTCTGTGTCTGACACCGGGAGTGTGTGATGGTACCGTGTTGAGGAATAATCACTCTGTGTCTGACCCCGGAAGAGTTTGATGTGACCGTGTAGAGGAATAATGACTCTGTGTCTTACCCCCGGAGTGTTTGATGGATCCGTGTAGAGGAATAATCACTCTGTGTCTGACCCCCGGGAGCGCTTGATGGGACGAGTTGAGGAATAATCACTCTGTGTTTGACCCCGGGAGAGATTGAAGGGGCCGTGTAGAGGAATAATCACTATGTGTCTGACCCCGGGAGTGTTTGATGGGACCGTGTAGAGGAATAATCACTCTGTGTCTGACCCCGGGAGTGTTTGATGGTACCGTGTAGAGGAATAATCACTCTGTGTCTGACCACGGGAGAGTCTGATGTGACCTTGTTGAGGAATAATCACTATGTGTCTTACCACAGGAGTGCTTGAAGGGACGGTGTAGAGGAATAATCACTCTGGGTCTGACCCCCGGGAGCGTTTGATGGGAACGTGTAGAGGAAAAATCACTCTGAGTCAGACCCCGGGAGTGTGTGATGGGACGGTGTACAGGAATAATCTCTCTGTGTCTGACCCCGGGATTGTTTGCTTGTACCGTGTAGAGGAATAATCTCTCTGTGTCTGACCCCGGGAGTGTGTGATGGGACGGTGGTGAAGGAGATTCACACTGTGTCTGACACAGGGAGTGTGTGATGGTACCGTGTAGAGGAATAATCACTCTGTGTCTGACCCCGGGAGAGTGTGATGGGATGGCGTGGAGGGACATTCACTCTGTGTCTGACCCCGGGAGTGTTTGATGGGACCGTGTAGAGGAATAATCACTCTGTGTCTGACCCCGGGAGAGTGTGATGGGACGGTGTGGAAGGAGATTCACACTGTGTCTGACACCGGGAGTGTTTGATGGGACCGTGTAGAGGAATAATCTCTCTGTGTCTGACCCAGGGAGTGTTTGATGGTACCGTGTAGAGGAATAATCTCTCTGTGTCTGACCCCGGGAGTGTGTGATGGGACGGTGAGGATTGAGATTCACTCAGTGTCTGACCCCGGAACAGTTTGATGTGACCGTGTAGAGGAATAATGACTCTGTTTCTGACCCCGGGAGTGTTTGATGTGACCGTGTAGAGGAATAATCTCTCTGTGTCTGACCCAGGGAGTGTTTGATGGTACCGTGTAGAGGAATAATCTCTCTGTGTCTGACCCCGGGAGTGTGTGATGGGACGGTGAGGATTGAGATTCACTCAGTGTCTGACCCCGGAACAGTTTGATGTGACCGTGTAGAGGAATAATGACTCTGTGTCTGACCCAGGGAGTGTTTGATGGGACCGTGTAGAGGAATAATCTCTCTGTGTCTGACCCAGGGAGTGTTTGATGGGACCGTGTAGAGGAATAATCTCTCTGTGTCTGACCCAGGGAGTGTTTCATGTGACCGTGTAGAGGAATAATCACTCTGTGTCTAACACACACTCCCGGGGTCAGACTCAGAGTGATTATTCCTCTACACGGTCCCATCAAACACTCCCGGGGTCAGACACAGAGTGAATCTCCGTCCACACCGTCCCATCACACACTCCCGGGGTCAGACACAGAGAGATTATTCCTCTACACGGTACCATCAAACTCTCCCGGGGTCACACCCAGAGTGATTATTCCTCTACACGGTCCCATCAAACGCTCCCGGGGGCACACCCAGAGTGATTATTCCTCTACACGGTCCCTTCAAGCACTCCGGTGGTAAGACACATAGTCATTATTCCTCAACAAGGTCACATCAGACTCTCCCGTGGTCAGACACAGAGTGATTATTCCTCTACACGGTACCATCACACACTCCCTGTGTCAGACACAGTGTGAATCTCCTTCACCACCGTCCCATCACACACTCCCGGGGTCAGACACAGAGAGATTATTCCTCTACACGGTACCATCAAACAATCCCGAGGTCAGACACAGAGTGATTATTCCTCTACACGGCCCCATTAAACTCTCCAGGGTTCAGACACAGAGTGATTATTCCTCTAAACGGACCCATCATACGCTCCCGGGGGTCAGACACAGAGTGATTATTCCTCTACACGGTCCCATGAAACACACCCGGGGTCAGACACAGAGTGAATCTCCGTCCACACCGTCCCAACACACACTCCCGGGGTCAGACTCAGAGTGATTATTCCTCTACACGGTCCCATCCAACACTCCCGGGGTCAGACACAGAGTGAATCTCCGTCCACACCGTCCCATCACACACTCCCGGGGTCTGACCCAGAGTGATTATTCCTCTACACGGTCCCATCAAACGCTCCCGGGGGTCTGACCCAGAGTGAATATTCCTCTACACGGTCCCTTCAAGCACTCCGGTGGTAAGACACATAGTCATTATTCCTCAACAAGGTCACATCAGACTCTCCCGTGGTCAGACACAGAGTGATTATTCCTCTACACGGTACCATCACACACTCCCTGTGTCAGACACAGTGTGAATCTCCTTCACCACCGTCCCATCACACACTCCCGGGGTCAGACACAGAGAGATTATTCCTCTACACGGTACCAGCAAACAATCCCGGGGTCAGACACAGAGAGATTATTCCTGTACACGGTACCATCAAACACTCCCGGGGTCAGACACAGAGAGAATATTCCTCTACACGTTCCCGTCAAACACTCCCGGTGTCAGACACAGAGTCATTATTCTTCTACAAGGTCACATCAAACACTTCCGTTGTCAGACACATAGTGATTATTCCTCTACACGGTACCATCATACACTCCCGGTGTCAGACACAGTGTGAATCTCCTTCAACACTGTCCCATCACACACTCCCGGGGTCAGACACAGAGTGATTATTCCTCTACACGGTCCCATCAAACACGCCCGGGGTCAGACACATAGTGATTATTCCTCTACACGGCCCCATCAATCTCTCCCGGGGTCAGACACAGAGTGATTATTCCTCTACACGGATCCATCAAACACTCCGGGGGTAAGACACAGAGTCATTATTCCTCTACACGGTCACATCAGACTCTTCCTGGGTCAGACACAGAGTGATTATTCCTCAACACGGTAACATCACACACTCCCGGTGTCAGACACAGTGTGAATCCCCTTCCACACCGTCCCATCACACTCTCCCGGGGTCAGACACAGAGAGTTTATTCCTCTACACGGTACCATCAAACACTCCCGGGGTCAGACACAGAGTGAATCTCAATCATTACCGTCCCATCACACACTCCCGGGGTCAGACACAGAGAGATTATTCCTCTACACGGTACCATCAAACACTCCCGGTGTCAGACACAGAGTCATTATTCTTCTACAAGGTCACATCAAACACTTCCGTTGTCAGACACATAGTGATTATTCCTCTACACGGTACCAGCAAACAATCCCGGGGTCAGACACAGAGAGATTATTCCTGTACACGGTACCATCAAACACTCCCGGGGTCAGACACAGAGAGAATATTCCTCTACACGTTCCCGTCAAACACTCCCGGTGTCAGACACAGAGTCATTATTCTTCTACAAGGTCACATCAAACACTTCCGTTGTCAGACACATAGTGATTATTCCTCTACACGGTACCATCATACACTCCCGGTGTCAGACACAGTGTGAATCTCCTTCAACACTGTCCCATCACACACTCCCGGGGTCAGACACAGAGTGATTATTCCTCTACACGGTCCCATCAAACACTCCCGGGGTCAGACACATAGTGATTATTCCTCTACACGGCCCCATCAATCTCTCCCGGGGTCAGACACAGAGTGATTATTCCTCAACACGGTCCCATCAAGCGCTCCCGGGGGTCAGACACAGAGTGATTATTCCTCTACACGGATCCATCAAACACTCCGGGGGTAAGACACAGAGTCATTATTCCTCTACACGGTCACATCAAACTCTTCCGGGGTCAGACACAGAGTGATTATTCCTCAACACGGTACCATCACACACTCCCGGTGTCAGACACAGAGTGATTATTCCTCTACACGGTCCCATCAAACACTCCCGATGTCAGACACAGTGTGAATCTCCTTCCACACCGTCCCATCATACACACCCTGGGTCAGACAGAGAGTGAGTATTCCTCTACATGGTCCAATCAAACACTCCCTGTGTCAGACACAGTGTGAATCTCCTTCCACCCCGCCCATCAACCTCTCCCGGGGTCTGACACAGAGTGATTATTCCTCTACACGGTCACATCAAGCGCTCCCGGGGGTCAGACACAGAGTCATTATTCCTCTACAAGGTCACATCAGCCTCTTCCGTGGTCTGACACAGAGTGATTATTCCTTTACACGGTACCATCACACACTCCCGGGGTCAGACACGGAGTGATTATTCCTCTACACGGTCCCATCAAACGCTCCCGGGGGTCAGACACAGATTGATTATTCCTCGACACGGTCCCATCAAACACTCCGGGGGTAAGACACAGAGTGATTATTCCACTACAAGGTCCCATCAAACACTCCCGGGGTCAGACACAGAGTGATTATTCCTCTACACGGTACCATCATACACTCCCGGTGTCAGACACAGTGTGATTCTCCTTCAACACTGTCCCATCACACACTCCCGGGGTCAGACACAGAGTGATTATTCCTCTACACGGTCCCATCAAACACGCCCGGGGTCAGACACATAGTGATTATTCCTCTACACGGCCCCATCAATCTCTCCCGGGGTCAGACACAGAGTGATTATTCCTCTACACGGATCCATCAAACACTCCGGGGGTAAGACACAGAGTCATTATTCCTCTACACGGTCACATCAAACTATTCCTGGGTCAGACACAGAGTGATTATTCCTCAACACGGTACCATCACACACTCCCGGTGTCAGACACAGTGTGAATACCCTTCCACACCGTCCCATCACACTCTCCCGGGGTCAGACACAGAGAGTTTATTCCTCTACACGGTACCATCAAACACTCCCGGGGTCAGACACAGAGTGAATCTCAATCATTACCGTCCCATCACACACTCCCGGGGTCAGACACAGAGAGATTATTCCTCTACACGGTACCATCAAACACTCCCGGTGTCAGACACAGAGTCATTATTCTTCTACAAGGTCACATCAAACACTTCCGTTGTCAGACACATAGTGATTATTCCTCTACACGGTACCAGCAAACAATCCCGGGGTCAGACACAGAGAGATTATTCCTGTACACGGTACCATCAAACACTCCCGGGGTCAGACACAGAGAGAATATTCCTCTACACGTTCCCGTCAAACACTCCCGGTGTCAGACACAGAGTGATTATTCCTCTACACGGTCCCATCAAACACGCCCGGGGTCAGACACATAGTGATTATTCCTCTACACGGCCCCATCAATCTCTCCCGGGGTCAGACACAGAGTGATTATTCCTCTACACGGATCCATCAAACACTCCGGGGGTAAGACACAGAGTCATTATTCCTCTACACGGTCACATCAAACTCTTCCTGGGTCAGACACAGAGTGATTATTCCTCAACACGGTACCATCACACACTCCCGGTGTCAGACACAGTGTGAATCCCCTTCCACACCGTCCCATCACACTCTCCCGGGGACAGACACAGAGAGTTTATTCCTCTACACGGTACCATCAAACACTCCCGGGGTCAGACACAGAGTGAATCTCAATCATTACCGTCCCATCACACACTCCCGGGGTCAGACACAGAGAGATTATTCCTCTACACGGTACCATCAAACACTCCCTGGGTCAGACACAGAGTCATTATTCCTCTACACGGTCACATCAGACTGTTCCGGGGTCAGACACTGAGTGAATCTCAATCCTCACCGTCCCATCACAAACTCCCGGGGTCAGACACAGAGAGATTATTCCTCTACACGGTACCATCAAACACTCCCTGGGTCAGACACAGAGAGATTATTCCTCTACACGGTCACATCAAACACTCCCGGGGTCAGAAACAGAGTCATTATTCCTCTACACGGTCACATTCAAACTCTTCCGTGGTCTGACACAGAGCGATTATTCCTCTACACGGTCCCATCAAACACTCCCGGTGTCAGACACAGTGTGAATCTCCTTCCACACCGTCCCATCACACTCTCCCGGGGTCAGACACAGAGTGATTATTCCTCTACACGGTCCCATCAAACACTCCCGGGGTCAGACACAGAGTGAATGTCCCTCCACGCCATCCCATCACACTCTCCCGGGGTCAGACACAGAGTGATTATTCCTCTACACGGTCCCATCAAACACTCCCGTGGTCAGACACAGAGTGAATGTCCCTCCACGCCATCCCATCACACTCTCCCGGGGTCAGACACAGAGTGATTATTCCTCTACACGGTCCCATCAAACACTCCCGTGGTCAGACACAGAGTGAATATTAATCTACACGGCCCCATCAAACTCTCCCTGGGTCAGACACAGAGTGATTATTCCTCTAGACGTTCCCATCAAACGCTCCCGGGGGTCAGACACAGAGTGATTATTCCTCTACACGGTCACATGAAACACTCCCTGGGTCAGACACAGAGAGATTATTCCTCTACACGGTCCCATCAAACACTCCCTGGGTCAGACACAGAGAGATTATTCCTCTACACGGTCCCATCAAACACTCCCTGGGTCAGACACAGAGTCATTATTCCTCTACACGGTCACATCAAACTGTTCCGGGGTCAGACACTGAGTGAATCTCAATCCTCACCGTCCCATCACACACTCCCGGGGTCAGACACAGAGAGATTATTCCTCTACACGGTACCATCAAACACTCCCTGGGTCAGACACAGAGAGATTATTCCTCTACACGGTCACATCAAACACTCCCGGGGTCAGAAACAGAGTCATTATTCCTCTACACGGTCACATCAAACTGTTCCGGGGTCAGACACTGAGTGAATCTCAATCCTCACCGTCCCATCACACACTCCCGGGGTCAGACACAGAGAGATTATTCCTCTACACGGTACCATCAAACACTCCCTGGGTCAGACACAGAGAGATTATTCCTCTACACGGTCCCATCAAACACTCCCGGTGTCAGACACAGTGTGAATCTCCTTCCACACCGTCCCATCACACTCTCCCGGGGTCAGACACAGAGTGATTATTCCTCTACACGGTCCCATCAAACACTCCCGGGGTCAGACACAGAGTGAATGTCCCTCCACGCCATCCCATCACACTCTCCCGGGGTCAGACACAGAGTGATTATTCCTCTACACGGTACCATCACACACTCCCTGTGTCAGACACAGTGTGAATCTCCTTCACCACCGTCCCATCACACACTCCCGGGGTCAGACACAGAGAGATTATTCCTCTACACGGTACAAGCAAACAATCCCGGGGTCAGACACAGAGAGATTATTCCTGTACACCGTCCCATCACACACTCCCGGGGTCTGACTCAGAGTGATTTTTCCTCTACACGTTCCCATCAAACGCTCCCGGGGGTCAGACCCAGAGTGATTATTCCTCTACACCGTCCCTTCAAGCACTCCTGTGGTAAGACACATAGTGATTATTCCTCAACAAGGTCACATCAGACTCTCCCGTGGTCAGACACAGAGTGATTATTCCTCTACACGGTACCATCAAACACTCCCGGGGTCAGACACAGAGTGATTATTCCTCTACACGGTCCCATCAAACACTCCCGGGGTCAGACACATAGTGATTATTCCTCTACACGGCCCCTTCAATCTCTCCCGGGGTCAAACACAGAGTGATTATTCCTCAACTCGTCCCATCAAGCGCTCCCGGGGGTCAGACACAGAGTGATTATTCCTCTACACGGATCCATCAAACACTCCGGGGGTAAGACACAGAGTCATTATTCCTCTACACGGTCACATCAAACTCTTCCGGGGTCAGACACAGAGTGATTATTCCTCAACACGGTACCATCACACACTCCCGGTGTCAGACACAGAGTGATTATTCCTCTACACGGTCCCATCAAACACTCCCGATGTCAGACAGAGTGTGAATCTCCTTCCACACCGTCCCATCATACACACCCTGGGTCAGACAGAGAGTGAGTATTCCTCTACATGGTCCCATCAAACACTCCCTGTGTCAGACACAGTGTGAATCTCCTTCCACACCGCCCATCAAACTCTCCCGGGGTCTGACACAGAGTGATTATTCCTCTACACGGTCACATCAAGCGCTCCCGGGGGTCAGACACAGAGTCATTATTCCTCTACAAGGTCACATCAGCCTCTTCCGTGGTCTGACACTGAGTGATTATTCCTTTACACGGTACCATCACACACTCCCGGGGTCAGAGACAGTGTGAATCTCCTTCAACACCGTCCCATCACACACTCCCGGGGTCAGACACGGAGTGATTATTCCTCTACACGGTCCCATCAAACGCTCCCGGGGGTCAGACACAGATTGATTATTCCTCGACACGGTCCCATCAAACACTCCGGGGGTAAGACACAGAGTGATTATTCCACTACAAGGTCCCATCAAACACTCCCGGGGTCAAACACAGAGAGATTATTCCTCTACACGGTCCCATCAAACACTCCCGGGGTCAGACACATAGTGATTATTCCTCTACACGGCCCCATCAATCTCTCCCGGGGTCAGACACAGAGTGATTATTCCTCAACACGGTCCCATCAAGCGCTCCCGGGGGTCAGACACAGAGTGATTATTCCTCTACACGGATCCATCAAACACTCCGGGGGTAAGACACAGAGTCATTATTCCTCTACACGGTCACATCAAACTCTTCCGGGGTCAGACACAGAGTGATTATTCCTCAACACGGTACCATCACACACTCCCGGTGTCAGACACAGAGTGATTATTCCTCTACACGGTCCCATCAAACACTCCCGATGTCAGACACAGTGTGAATCTCCTTCCACACCGTCCCATCATACACACCCTGGGTCAGACAGAGAGTGAGTATTCCTCTACATGGTCCCATCAAACACTCCCTGTGTCAGACACAGTGTGAATCTCCTTCCACACCGCCCATCAAACTCTCCCGGGGTCTGACACAGAGTGATTATTCCTCTACACGGTCACATCAAGCGCTCCCGGGGGTCAGACACAGAGTCATTATTCCTCTACAAGGTCACATCAGCCTCTTCCGTGGTCTGACACAGAGTGATTATTCCTTTACACGGTACCATCACACACTCCCGGGGTCAGAGACAGTGTGAATCTCCTTCAACACCGTCCCATCACACACTCCCGGGGTCAGACACGGAGTGATTATTCCTCTACACGGTCCCATCAAACGCTCCCGGGGGTCAGACACAGATTGATTATTCCTCGACACGGTCCCATCAAACACTCCGGGGGTAAGACACAGAGTGATTATTCCACTACAAGGTCCCATCAAACACTCCCGGGGTCAAACACAGAGAGATTATTCCTGTACACGGTACCATCAAACACTCCCGGGGTCAGACACAGAGAGATTATTCCTCTACACGGTCCCATCAAACACTCCCGGGGTCAGACACAAAGTGAATCTCCGCCCACACCGTCCCAACACACACTCCCGGGGTCAGACTCAGAGTGATTATTCCTCTACTCGGTCCCATCAAACACTCCCGGGGTCAGACACAGAGTGAATCTCCCTCCACACCGTCCCGTCACAAACTCCCAAGGTCAGACTCAGAGTGATTATTCCTCTACTCGGTCCCATCAAACACTCCCGGGGTCAGAGACAGTGTGAATCTCCTTCAAAACGTCCCATCACACACTCCCGGGGTCAGACACAGAGTGATTATTCCTCTACACGGTCCCATCAAACACTCCCGGGGTCTGACGCAGAGTGATTATTCCTCTACAAGGTCACATCAGACTCTTCCGTGGTCAGACACAGAGTGATTATTCCTCTACACGGTACCATCACACACTCCCGGGGTCAGAGACAGTGTGAATCTCCTTCAAAATCGTCCCATCACACACTCCCGGGGTCAGACACAGAGTGATTATTCCTCTACACGGTCCCATCTAACACTCCCGGAGTCAGACACTGAGTGATTATTCCTCTACACGGTCCCATCAAACGCTCCCGGGGGTCAGACACAGTGTGATTATTCCTCTACACGGTCCCATCAAACACTCCGGGGGTAAGACACAGAGTGATTATTCCACTACAAGGTCCCACCAAACACTCCCAGGGTCAGACACAGAGTGAATCTCAATCCACACCGTCCCATCACACACTCCCGGGGTGAGACACAGAGAGATTATTCCTCTACACGGTACCATCAAACACTCCCGGGGTCAGACACAGAGAGATTATTCCTCTACACGCTCCGATCAAACACTCCCGGGGTCAGACACAGAGTGAATCTCAATCCTCACCGTCCCATCACACACTCCCGGGGTCAGACGGAGAGATTATTCCTCTACACGGTACCATCAAACACTCCCGGGTTCAGACGCAGTGTGATTATTCCTCTACAAGGTCACATCAGACTTTTCCGTGGTCAGACACAGAGAGATTATTCCTCTACACGGTACCATCAAACTCTCCCGGGTCAGACCCAGAGTGATTATTCCTCTACACGGTCCCATCAAACGCTCCCGGGGGTCAGACCCAGAGTGATTATTCCTCTACACGGTCCCTTCAAGCACTCCGGTGGTAAGACACATAGTCATTATTCCTCAACAAGGTCACATCAGACTCTCCCGTGGTCAGACACAGAGTGATTATTCCTCTACACGGTACCATCACAAACTCCCTGTGTCAGACACAGTGTGAATCTCCTTCACCACCGTCCCATCACACACTCCCGGGGTCAAAAACAGAGTGATTATTCCTCTACACGGCCCCATCAATCTCTCCCGGGGTCAGACACAGAGTGATTATTCCTCAACACGGTCCCATCAAGCGCTCCCGGGGGTCAGACACAGAGTGATTATTCCTCTACACGGATCCATCAAACACTCCGGGGGTAAGACACAGAGTCATTATTCCTCTACACGGTCACATCAAACTCTTCCGGGGTCAGACACAGAGTGATTATTCCTCAACACGGTACCATCACACATTCCCGGTGTCAGACACAGAGTGATTATTCCTCTACACGGTCCCATCAAACACTCCCGATGTCAGACACAGTGTGAATCTCCTTCCACACCGTCCCATCATACACACCCTGGGTCAGACAGAGAGTGAGTATTCCTCTACATGGTCCCATCAAACACTCCCTGTGTCAGACACAGTGTGAATCTCCGTCCACACCGTCCCATCACACACTCCCGGGGTCTGACACAGAGTGATTATTCCTCTACACGTTCACATCAAGCGCTCCCGGGGGTCAGACACAGAGTCATTATTCCTCTACAAGGTCACATCAGCCTCTTCCGTGGTCTGACACAGAGTGATTATTCCTTTACACGGTACCATCACACACTCCCGGGGTCAGAGACAGTGTGAATCTCCTTCAACACCGTCCCATCACACACTCCCGGGGTCAGACACGGAGTGATTATTCCTCTACACGGTCCCATCAAACGCTCCCGGGGGTCAGACACAGATTGATTATTCCTCGACACGGTCCCATCAAACACTCCGGGGGTAAGACACAGAGTGATTATTCCACTACAAGGAACCATCAAACACTCCCGGGGTCAAACACAGAGAGATTATTCCTCTACACGGTCCCATCAAACACTCCCGGGGTCAGACACATAGTGATTATTCCTCTACACGGCCCCATCAATCTCTCCCGGGGTCAGACACAGAGTGATTATTCCTCAACACGGTCCCATCAAGCGCTCCCGGGGGTCAGACACAGAGTGATTATTCCTCTACACGGATCCATCAAACACTCCGGGGGTAAGACACAGAGTCATTATTCCTCTACACGGTCACATCAAACTCTTCCGGGGTCAGACACAGAGTGATTATTCCTCAACACGGTACCATCACACACTCCCGGTGTCAGACACAGAGTGATTATTCCTCTACACGGTCCCATCAAACACTCCCGATGTCAGACACAGTGTGAATCTCCTTCCACACCGTCCCATCATACACACCCTGGGTCAGACAGAGAGTGAGTATTCCTCTACATGGTCCCATCAAACACTCCCTGTGTCAGACACAGTGTGAATCTCCTTCCACACCGCCCATCAAACTCTCCCGGGGTCTGACACAGAGTGATTATTCCTCTACACGGTCACATCAAGCGCTCCCGGGGGTCAGACACAGAGTCATTATTCCTCTACAAGGTCACATCAGCCTCTTCCGTGGTCTGACACAGAGTGATTATTCCTTTACACGGTACCATCACACACTCCCGGGGTCAGAGACAGTGTGAATCTCCTTCAACACCGTCCCATCACACACTCCCGGGGTCAGACACGGAGTGATTATTCCTCTACACGGTCCCATCAAACGCTCCCGGGGGTCAGACACAGATTGATTATTCCTCGACACGGTCCCATCAAACACTCCGGGGGTAAGACACAGAGTGATTATTCCACTACAAGGTCCCATCAAACACTCCCGGGGTCAAACACAGAGAGATTATTCCTGTACACGGTACCATCAAACACTCCCGGGGTCAGACACAGAGAGATTATTCCTCTACACGGTCCCATCAAACACTCCCGGGGTCAGACACAAAGTGAATCTCCGCCCACACCGTCCCAACACACACTCCCGGGGTCAGACTCAGAGTGATTATTCCTCTACTCGGTCCCATCAAACACTCCCGGTGTCAGACACAGAGTGAATCTCCCTCCACACCGTCCCGTCACAAACTCCCTAGGTCAGACTCAGAGTGATTATTCCTCTACTCGGTCCCATCAAACACTCCCGGGGTCAGAGACAGTGTGAATCTCCTTCAAAACGTCCCATCACACACTCCCGGGGTCAGACACAGAGTGATTATTCCTCTACACGGTCCCATCAAACACTCCCGGGGTCTGACGCAGAGTGATTATTCCTCTACAAGGTCACATCAGACTCTTCCGTGGTCAGACACAGAGTGATTATTCCTCTACACGGTACCATCACACACTCCCGGGGTCAGAGACAGTGTGAATCTCCTTCAAAATCGTCCCATCACACACTCCCGGGGTCAGACACAGAGTGATTATTCCTCTACACGGTCCCATCTAACACTCCCGGAGTCAGACACTGAGTGATTATTCCTCTACACGGTCCCATCAAACGCTCCCGGGGGTCAGACACAGTGTGATTATTCCTCTACACGGTCCCATCAAACACTCCGGGGGTAAGACACAGAGTGATTATTCCACTACAAGGTCCCATCAAACACTCCCAGGGTCAGACACAGAGTGAATCTCAATCCACACCGTCCCATCACACACTCCCGGGGTGAGACACAGAGAGATTATTCCTCTACACGGTACCATCAAACACTCCCGGGGTCAGACACAGAGAGATTATTCCTCTACACGCTCCGATCAAACACTCCCGGGGTCAGACACAGAGTGAATCTCAATCCTCACCGTCCCATCACACACTCCCGGGGTCAGACGGAGAGATTATTCCTCTACACGGTACCATCAAACACTCCCGGGTTCAGACGCAGAGTGATTATTCCTCTACAAGGTCACATCAGACTTTTCCGTGGTCAGACACAGAGAGATTATTCCTCTACACGGTACCATCAAACTCTCCCGGGTCAGACCCAGAGTGATTATTCCTCTACACGGTCCCATCAAACGCTCCCGGGGGTCAGACCCAGAGTGATTATTCCTCTACACGGTCCCTTCAAGCACTCCGGTGGTAAGACACATAGTCATTATTCCTCAACAAGGTCACATCAGACTCTCCCGTGGTCAGACACAGAGTGATTATTCCTCTACACGGTACCATCACAAACTCCCTGTGTCAGACACAGTGTGAATCTCCTTCACCACCGTCCCATCACACACTCCCGGGGTCAGACACAGAGAGATTATTCCTCTACACGGTACCATCAAACAATCCCGAGGTCAGACACAGAGTGATTATTCCTCTACACGGCCCCATTAAACTCTCCAGGGTTCAGACACAGAGTGATTATTCCTCTACACGGACCCATCTTACGCTCCCGGGGGTCAGACACAGAGTGATTATTCCTCTACACGGTCCCATGAAACACACCCGGGGTCAGACACAGAGTGAATCTCCGTCCACACCGTCCCAACACACACTCCCGGGGTCAGACTCAGAGTGATTATTCCTCTACACGGTCCCATCCAACACTCCCGGGGTCAGACACAGAGTGAATCTCCGTCCACACCGTACCATCACACACTCCCGGGGTCAGACCCAGAGTGATTATTCCTCTACACGGTCCCATCAAACGCTCCCGGGGGTCAGACCCAGAGTGATTATTCCTCTACACGCTCCCTTCAAGCACTCCGGTGGTAAGACACATAGTCATTATTCCTCAACAAGGTCACATCAGACTCTCCCGTGGTCAGACACAGAGTGATTATTCCTCTACACGGTACCATCACTCACTCCCTGTGTCAGACACAGTGTGAATCTCCTTCACCACCGTCCCATCACACACTCCCGGGGTCAGACACAGAGAGATTATTCCTCTACACGGTACCAGCAAACAATCCCGGGGTCAGACACAGAGAGATTATTCCTGTACACCGTCCCATCACACACTCCCGGGGTCAGACCCAGAGTGATTTTTCCTCTACACGTTCCCATCAAACGCTCCCGGGGGTCAGACCCAGAGTGATTATTCCTCTACACGGTCCCTTCAAGCACTCCGGTGGTAAGACACATAGTCATTATTCCTCAACAAGGTCACATCAGACTCTCCCGTGGTTAGACACAGAGTGATTATTCCTCTACACGGTACCATCACACACTCCCTGTGTCAGACACAGTGAGAATCTCCTTCACCACCGTCCCATCACACACTCCCGGGGTCAGACACAGAGAGATTATTCCTCTACACGGTACCAGCAAACAATCCCGGGGTCAGACACAGAGAGATTATTCCTGTACACGGTACCATCAAACACTCCCGGGGTCAGACACAGAGAGAATATTCCTCTACACGTTCCCGTCAAACACTCCCGGTGTCAGACACAGAGTCATTATTCTTCTACAAGGTCACATCAAACACTTCCGTTGTCAGACACATAGTGATTATTCCTCTACACGGTACCATCATACACTCCCGGTGTCAGACACAGTGTGAATCTCCTTCAACACTGTCCCATCACACACTCCCGGGGTCAGACACAGAGTGATTATTCCTCTACACGGTCCCATCAAACACTCCCGGGGTCAGACACATAGTGATTATTCCTCTACACGGCCCCATCAATCTCTCCCGGGGTCAGACACAGAGTGATTATTCCTCTACACGGTCCCATCAAGCGCTCCCGGGGGTCAGACACAGAGTGATTATTCCTCTACACGGTCCCATCAAACGCTCCCGGGGGTCAGACACAGTGTGATTATTCCTCTACACGGTCCCATCAAGCACTCCGGGGGTAAGACACAGAGTGATTATTCCACTACAAGGTCCCATCAAACACTCCCAGGGTCAGACACAGAGTGAATCTCAATCCACACCGTCCCATCACACACTCCCGGGGTGAGACACAGAGAGATTATTCCTCTACACGGTACCATCAAACACTCCCGGGGTCAGACACAGAGAGATTATTCCTCTACACGCTCCATCAAACACTCCCGGGGTCAGACACAGAGTGAATCTCAATCCTCACCGTCCCATCACACACTCCCGGGGTCAGACAGAGAGATTATTCCTCTACACGGTACCATCAAACACTCCCGGGTTCAGACGAAGAGTGATTATTCCTCTACAAGGTCACATCAGACTTTTCCGTGGTCAGACACAGAGAGATTATTCCTCTACACGGTACCATCATACACTCCCGGTGTCAGACACAGTGTGAATCTCCTTCAACACTGTCCCATCACACACTCCCGGGGTCAGACACAGAGTGATTATTCCTCTACACGGTCCCATCAAACACTCCCGGGGTCAGACACATAGTGATTATTCCTCTACACGGCCCCATCAATCTCTCCCGGGGTCAGACACAGAGTGATTATTCCTCTACACGGTCCCATCAAGCGCTCCCGGGGGTCAGACACAGAGTGATTATTCCTCTACACGGTCCCATCAAACGCTCCCGGGGGTCAGACAGAGTGTGATTATTCCTCTACACGGTCCCATCAAACACTCCGGGGGTAAGACACAGAGTGATTATTCCACTACAAGGTCCCATCAAACACTCCCAGGGTCAGACACAGAGTGAATCTCAATCCACACCGTCCCATCACACACTCCCGGGGTGAGACACAGAGAGATTATTCCTCTACACGGTACCATCAAACACTCCCGGGGTCAGACACAGAGAGATTATTCCTCTACACGCTCCATCAAACACTCCCGGGGTCAGACACAGAGTGAATCTCAATCCTCACCGTCCCATCACACATCCCGGGGTCAGACAGAGAGATTATTCCTCTACACGGTACCATCAAACACTCCCGGGTTCAGACGCAGAGTGATTATTCCTCTACAAGGTCACATCAGACTTTTCCGTGGTCAGACACAGAGAGATTATTCCTCTACACGGTACCATCAAACTCTCCCGGGTCAGACCCAGAGTGATTATTCCTCTACACGGTCCCATCAAACGCTCCCGGGGGTCAGACCCAGAGTGATTATTCCTCTACACGGTCCCTTCAAGCACTCCGATGGTAAGACACATAGTCATTATTCCTCAACAAGGTCACATCAGACTCTCCCGTGGTCAGACACAGAGTGATTATTCCTCTACACGGTACCATCACACACTCCCTGTGTCAGACACAGTGTGAATCTCCTTCACCACCGTCCCATCACACACTCCCGGGGTCAGACACAGAGAGAATATTCCTCTACACGGTACCATCAAACAATCCCGAGGTCAGACACAGAGTGATTATTCCTCTACACGGCCCCATTGAACTCTCCAGGGTTCAGACACAGAGTGATTATTCCTCTACACGGACCCATCTTACGCTCCCGGGGGTCAGACACAGAGTGATTATTCCTCTACACGGTCCCATGAAACACACCCGGGGTCAGACACAGAGTGAATCTCCGTCCACACCGTCCCAACACACACTCCTGGGGTCAGACTCAGAGTGATTATTCCTCTACACGGTCCCATCCAACACTCCCGGGGTCAGACACAGAGTGAATCTCCGTCCACACCGTCCCATCACACACTCCCGGGGTCAGACCCAGAGTGATTATTCCTCTACACGGTCCCATCAAACGCTCCCGGGGGTCAGACCCAGAGTGATTATTCCTCTACACGGTCCCTTCAAGCACTCCGGTGGTAAGACACATAGTCATTATTCCTCAACAAGGTCACATCAGACTCTCCCGTGGTCAGACACAGAGTCATTATTCTTCTACAAGGTCACATCAAACACTTCCGTTGTCAGACACATAGTGATTATTCCTCTACACGGTACCATCATACACTCCCGGTGTCAGACACAGTGTGAATCTCCTTCAACACTGTCCCATCACACACTCCCGGGGTCAGACACAGAGTGATTATTCCTCTACACGGTCCCATCAAACACTCCCGGGGTCAGACACATAGTGATTATTCCTCTACACGGCCCCATCAATCTCTCCCGGGGTCAGACACAGAGTGATTATTCCTCTACACGGTCCCATCAAGCGCTCCCGGGGGTCAGACACAGAGTGATTATTCCTCTACACGGATCTATCAAACACTCCGGGGGTAAGACACAGAGTCATTATTCCTCTACACGGTCACATCAAACTCTTCCGGGGTCAGACACAGAGTGATTATTCCTCAACACGGTACCATCACACACTCCCGGTGTCAGACACAGAGTGATTATTCCTCTACACGGTCCCATCAAACACTCCCGATGTCAGACACAGTGTGAATCTCCTTCCACACCGTCCCATCATACACACCCTGGGTCAGACAGAGAGTGAGTATTCCTCTACATGGTCCCATCAAACACTCCCTGTGTCAGACACAGTGTGAATCTCCTTCCACACCGTCCCATCACACTCTCCCGGGGTCAGACACAGAGAGTTTATTCCTCTACACGGTACCATCAAACACTCCCGGGGTCAGACACAGAGTGAATCTCAATCATTTCCGTCCCATCACACACTCCCGGGGTCAGACACAGAGAGATTATTCCTCTACACGGTACCATCAAACACTCCCTGGGTGAGACACAGAGAGATTATTCCTCTACACGGTACCATCAAGCACTCCCGGGGTCAGACACAGAGAGATTATTCCTCTACACGCTCCGATCAAACACTCCCGGGGTCAGACACAGTGTGAATCTCAATCCTCACCGTCCCATCACATACTCCCGTGGTCAGAAACAGTGTGAATCTCCTTCCACACCGTCCCATCAAACAATCCCGTGGTCAGACACAGAGTGATTATTCCTATACACGGCTCCATTAAACTCTCCAGGGTTCAGACACAGAGTGATTATTCCTCTACACGGACCCTTCATACGCTCCCGGGGGTCAGACACAGAGTGATTATTCCTCTACACGGTCCCATGAAACAATCCCGGGGTCAGACACAGAGTGAATCTCCGTCCACACCGTCCCAACACACACTCCCGGGGTCAGACTCAGAGTGATTATTCCTCTACACGGTCCCATCAAACACTCCCGGGGTCAGACACAGAGTGAATCTCCGTCCACACCGTCCCATCACACACTCCCGGGTTCAGACACAGAGAGATTATTCCTCTGCACGGTACCATCAAACTCTCCCGGGGTCACACCCAGAGTGATTATTCCTCTACACGGTCCCATCAAACGCTCCCGGGGGTCAGACCCAGAGTGATTATTCCTCTACACGATCTTTTCAAGCACTCCGGTGGTAAGACACATAGTCATTATTCCTCAACAAGGTCACATCAGACTCTCCCGTGGTCAGACACAGAGTGATTATTCCTCTACACGGTACCATCACACACTCCCTGTGTCAGACACAGTGTGAATCTCCTTCACCACCGTCCCATCACACACTCCCGGGGTCAGACACAGAGAGATTATTCCTCTACACGGTACCATCAAACAATCCCGAGGTCAGACACAGAGTGATTATTCCTCTACACGGCCCCATTAAACTCTCCAGTGTTCAGACACAGAGTGATTATTCCTCTAAACGGACCCATCATACGCTCCCGGGGGTCAGACACAGAGTGATTATTCCTCTACACGGTCCCATGAAACACACCCGGGGTCAGACACAGAGTGAATCTCCGTCCACACCGTCCCAACACACACTCCCGGGGTCAGACTCAGAGAGATTATTCCTCTACACGGTCCCATCCAACACTCCCGGGGTCAGACACAGAGTGAATCTCCGTCCACACCGTCCCATCACACACTCCCGGGGTCAGACCCAGAGTGATTATTCCTCTACACGGTCCCATCAAACGCTCCCGGGGGTCAGACCCAGAGTGATTATTCCTCTACACGGTCCCTTCAAGCACTCCGGTGGTAAGACACATAGTCATTATTCTTCAACAAGGTCACATCAGACTCTCCCGTGGTCAGACACAGAGTGATTATTCCTCTACACGGTACCATCACACACTCCCGGGGTCAGAGACAGTGTGAATCTCCTTCAACACCGTCCCATCACACACTCCCGGGGTCAGACACGGAGTGATTATTCCTCTACACGGTCCCATCAAACGCTCCCGGGGGTCAGACACAGATTGATTATTGCTCTACACGGTCCCATCTCACACTCCCGGGGTCAGACACAGTGTGAATGTTCCTCTACACCGCCCATCACACACTCCCTGGGTCAGACACAGAGTGAATCTCCGTCCACACCGTCCCATCACACACTCCCGGGGTCAGACCCAGAGTGATTATTGCTCTACACGGTCCCATCTCACACTCCCGGGGTCAGACACAGTGTGAATGTTCCTCTACAGCGCCCATCACACACTCCCTGGGTCAGACACAGAGTGAATCTCCGTCCACACCGCCCATCACACACTCCCTGGGTCAGACACAGAGTGAATCTCCGTCCACACCGTCCCATCACACACTCCCGGGGTCAGACACAGAGAGATTATTCCTCTACACGTACCGTCAAACACTCCCGGGGTCAGCAACAGAGTGATTATTCCTCTACACGGTCCCATCAAACTCTCCCGGGGTCAGACACAGAGTGATTATTCCTCTACACGGTCACATCAAGCGCTCCCGGGGGTCAGACACAGAGTCATTATTCCTCTACAAGGTCACATCAGCCTCTTCCGTGGTCTGACGCAGAGTGATTATTCCTCTACACGGTACCATCACACACTCCCGGGGTCAGAGCCAGTGTGAATCTCCTTCAACACCGTCCCATCACACACTCCCGGGGTCAGACACGGAGTGATTATTCCTCTACACGGTCCCATCAAACGCTCCCGGGGGTCAGACACAGATTGATTATTCCTCGACACGGTCCCATCAAACACTCCGGGGGTAAGACACAGAGTGATTATTCCACTACAAGGTCCCATCAAACACTCCCGGGGTCAGACACAGAGAGATTATTCCTCTACACGGTACCATCAAACACTCCCGGGGTCAGACACAGAGAGATTATTCCTCTACACGGTCCCATCAAACACTCCCGGGGTCAGACACAAAGTGAATCTCCGCCCACACCGTCCCAACACACACTACCGGGGTCAGACTCAGAGTGATTATTCCTCTACTCGGTCCCATCAAACACTCCCGGGGTCAGACACAGAGTGAATCTCCCTCCACACCGTCCCGTCACAAACTCCCTAGGTCAGACTCAGAGTGATTATTCCTCTACTCGGTCCCATCAAACACTCCCGGGGTCAGAGACAGTGTGAATCTCCTTCAAAACGTCCCATCACACACTCCCGGGGTCAGACACAGAGTGATTATTCCTCTACACGGTCCCATCAAACACTCCCGGGGTCAGACACTGAGTGATTGTTCCACTACAAGGTCCCATCAAACACTCCCAGGGTCAGACACAGTGTGAATCTCAATCCTCACCGTCCCATCACATACTCCCGTGGTCAGAAACAGTGTGAAACTCCTTCCACACCGTCCCATCAAACAATCCCGAGGTCAGACACAGAGTGATTATTCCTATACACGGCCCCATTAAACTCTCCAGGGTTCAGACACAGAGTGATTATTCCTCTACACGGACCCATCATACGCTCCCGGGGGTCAGACACAGAGTGATTATTCCTCTACACGGTCCCATGAAACAATCCCGGGGTCAGACACAGAGTGAATCTCCGTCCACACCGTCCCAACACACACTCCCGGGGTCAGACTCAGAGTGATTATTCCACTACACGGTCCCATCAAACATTCCCGGGGTCAGACACAGAGTGAATCTCCGTCCACACCGTCCCATCACACACTCCCGGGGTCAGACACAGAGAGATTATTCCTCTACACGGTACATTCAAACTCTCCCGGGGTCACACCCAGAGTGATTATTCCTCTACACGGTCCCATCAAACGCTCCCGGGGGTCAGACCCAGAGTGATTATTCCTCTACACGGTCCCTTCAAGCACTCCGGTGGTAAGACACATAGTCATTATTCCTCAACAAGGTCACATCAGACTCTCCCGTGGTCAGACACAGAGTGATTATTCCTCTACACGGTACCATCAAACACTCCTTGTGTCAGACACAGTGTGAATCTCCTTCACCACCGTCCCATCACACACTCCCGGGGTCAGACACAGAGAGATTATTCCTCTACACGGTACCATCAAACAATCCCGAGGTCAGACACAGAGTGATTATTCCTCTACACGGCCCCATTAAACTCTCCAGGGTTCAGACACAGAGTGATTATTCCTCTAAACGGACCCATCATACGCTCCCGGGGGTCAGACACAGAGTGATTATTCCTCTACACGGTCCCATGAAACACACCCGGGGTCAGACACAGAGTGAATCAACGTCCACACCGTCCCAACACACACTCCCGGGGTCAGACTCAGAGTGATTATTCCTCTACACGGTCCCATCAAACACTCCCGGGGTCAGACACAGAGTGAATCTCCCTCCACACGGTCCATCACACACTCCCAGGGCCATACACAGAGGGATTATTCCTCCACACCGTCCCATCAAACACTGCCGGGGTCAGACACAGAGTGAATCTCCCTCCACACCGTCCCATCACACACTCCCGGGGTCAGACACAGAGTGATTATTCTTCTCCACGGTCCCATCAAACACTCCCGGGGTCAGACACAGAGTGATTCTTGCTCTACACGGTCCCATCTCACACTTCCGGGGTCAGACACAGTGTGAATGTTCCTCTACACCGCCCATCACACACTCCCTGGGTCAGACACAGAGTGAATCTCCGTCCACACCGCCCATCACACACTCCCTGGGTCAGACACAGAGTGATTATTCCTCTACACGTACCGTCAAACACTCCCGGGGTCAGCAACAGAGTGATTATTCCTCTACACCGCCCATCAAACTCTCCCGGGGTCAGACACAGAGTGATTATTCCTCTACACGGTCACATCAAGCGCTCCCGGGGGTCAGACACAGAGTCATTATTCCTCTACAAGGTCACATCAGCCTCTTCCGTGGTCTGACACAGAGTGATTATTCCTCTACACGGTACCATCACACACTCCCGGGGTCAGAGACAGTGTGAATCTCCTTCAACACCGTCCCATCACACACTCCCGCGGTCAGACACGGAGTGATTATTCCTCTACACGGTCCCATCAAACGCTCCCGGGGGTCAGACACAGATTGATTATTCCTCTACACGGTCCCATCTAACACTCCCGGAGTCAGACACTGAGTGATTATTCCTCTACAGGGTCCCATCAAACGCTCCCGGGGGTCAGACACAGTGTGATTATTCCTCTACACGGTCCCATCAAACACTCCGGGGGTAAGACACAGAGTGATTATTCCACTACAAGGTCCCATCAAACACTCCCGGGGTCAGACACAGTGTGATTATTCCTCTACACGGTCCCATCAAACACTCCGGGGGTAAGACACAGAGTGATTATTCCACTACAAGGTCCCATCAAACACTCCCGGGGTCAGACACAGAGAGATTATTCCTCTACACGGTACCATCAAACACTCCCGGGGTCAGACACAGAGTGATTATTCCTCTACTCGGTCCCATCAAACACTCCCGGGGTCAGACACAGAGTGAATCTCCCTCCACACCGTCCCGTCACAAACTCCCTAGGTCAGACTCAGAGTGATTATTCCTCTACTCGGTCCCATCAAACACTCCCGGGGTCAGAGACAGTGTGAATCTCCTTCAAAACGTCCCATCACAGACTCCCGGGGTCAGACACAGAGTGATTATTCCTCTACACGGTCCCATCAAACACTCCCGGGGTCAGACACTGAGTGATTATTCCACTACAAGGTCCCATCAAACACTCCCAGGGTCAGACACAGAGTGAATCTCAATCCACACCGTCCCATCACACACTCCCGGGGTCAGACAGAGAGATTATTCCTCTACACGGTACCATCAAACACTCCCGGGGTCAGACGCAGAGTGATTATTCCTCTACAAGGTCACATCAGACTCTTCCGTGGTCAGACACAGAGTGATTATTCCTCTACACGGTACCATCACACACTCCCGGGGTCAGAGACAGTGTGAATCTCCTTCAAAACCGTCCCATCACACACTCCCGGAGTCAGACACAGAGTGATTATTCCTCTACACGGTCCCATCAAACGCTCCCGGGTGTCAGACACAGCGTGATTATTCCTCTACACGGTCCCATCAAACACTCCGGGGGTAAGACACAGAGTGATTATTCCACTACAAGGTCCCATCAAACACTCCCAGGGTCAGACACAGAGTGAATCTCAATCCACACCGTCCCATGACACACTCCCGGGGTGAGACACAGAGAGATTATTCCTCTACACGGTACCATCAAACACTCCCGGGGTCAGACACAGAGAGATTATTCCTCTACACGCTCCGATCAAACACTCCCGGGGTCAGACACAGAGTGAATCTCAATCCTCACCGTCCCATCACACACTTCCGGGGTCAGACGGAGAGATTATTCCTCTACACGGTACCATCAAACACTCCCGGGGTCAGACGCAGAGTGATTATTCCTCTACAAGGTCACATCAGACTTTTCCGTGGTCAGACACAGAGTGATTATTCCTCTACACGGTACCATCACACACTCCCGGGGTCAGAGACAGTGTGAATCTCCTTCAAAACCGTCCCATCACACACTCCCGGGGTCAGACACAGAGTGATTATTCCTCTACACGGTCCCATCAAACACTCCCGGGGTCAGACACTGAGTGATCATTCCTCTACACGGTCCCATCAAACGCTCCCGGGGGTCAGACACAGTGTGATTATTTCTCTACACGGACCCATCAAACACTCCGGGGGTAAGACACAGAGTGATTATTCCACTACAAGGTCCCATCAAACACTCCCAGGGTCAGACACAGAGTGAATCTCAATCCACAAAGTCCCATCACACACTCCCGGGGTGAGACACTGAGAGATTATTCCTCTACACGGTACCATCAAACACTCCCGGGGTCAGACACAGAGCGATTATTCCTCTACACGCTCCGATCAAACACTCCCGGGGTCAGACACAGAGTGAATCTCAATCCTCAGCGTCCCATCACATACTCCCGGGGTCAGACACAGTGTGAATCTCCTTACACACCGTCCCATCAAACAATCCCGAAGTCAGACACAGAGTGATTATTCCTCTACACGGCCCCACCAAACTCTCTAGGATTCAGGCACAGAGTGATTATTCCTCTACACGGACCCATGAAACACTCCCGGGGTCAGACACAGAGTGATTATTGCTCTGCACGGTCCCATGAAACACTCCCGGGGTCAGACACAGAGTGAATCTCTGTCCTCACCGTCCCAACAAACACTCCCGGGGTCAGACTCAGAGTGATTATTCCTCTACACCGCCCATCACACACACCCGGTGTCAGACACAGAGTGAATCTCCCTCCACACCGTCCCATCACACCCTCCCGGGGTCAGGCAGAGAGATTATTCCTCTACACGGTACCATCAAACACTCCCGGGGTCAGCCGCAGAGTGAATATTCCTCTACAAGGTCACATCAGATTCTTCCGTGGTCAGACACAGAGTGATTATTCCTCTACACGGTACCATCACACACTCCCGGGGTCAGAGACAGTGTGAATCTCCTTCAAAACCGTCCCATCACACACTCCCGGGGTCAGACACTGAGTGATTATTCCTCTACACGGTCCCATCATACACTCCGGTGGTAAGACAGAGTGATTATTCCACTACAAGGTCCCATCAAACACTCCCAGGGTCAGACACACAGTGAATCTCAATCCACACCGTCCCATCACACACTCCCGGGGTGAGACACAGAGAGATTATTCCTCTACACGGTACGATCAAACACTCCCGGGGTCAGACACAGAGAGATTATTACTCTACACGGTACCATCAAACACTCCCTGGGTCAGACACAGAGAGATTATTCCTCTACACGGTCAGATCAAACACTCCCGGGGTCAGAAATAGAGTCATTATTCCTCTACACGGTCACATCAAACTCTTCCGTGGTCTGACACAGAGCGATTATTCCTCTACACGGTCCCATCAAACACTCCCGGTGTCAGACACAGTGTGAATCTCCTTCCACACCGTCCCATCACACTCTCCCGGTGTCAGACACAGAGTGATTATTCCTCTACACGGTCCCATCAAACACTCCCGGGGTCAGACACAGAGTGAATGTCCCTCCACGCCATCCCATCACACTCTCCCGGGGTCAGACACAGAGTGATTATTCCTCTACACGGTCCCATCAAACACTCCCGTGGTCAGACACAGAGTGAATATTAATCTACACGGCCCCATCAAACTCTCCCTGGGTCAGACACAGAGTGATTCTTCCTCTAGACGTTCCCATCAAACGCTCCCGGGGGTCAGACACAGAGTGATTATTCCTCTACACGGTCACATGAAACACTCCCGGGGTCAGACACAGAGTGAATCTCCGTCCACACCGTCCCAACACACACTCTCGGGGTCAGACAGAGTGATTATTCCTCTACACGGTCCCAGCAAACACTCCCGGGGTCAGACACAGAGTGAATCTCCCTCCACCCCGTCCCGTCACCATCTCCCGGGGTCAGACACAGAGTGATTATTCCTCTACACCGCCCATCACACACTCCTGGGGTCAGACACAGAGTGAATCTCCCTCCACACGGTCCATCACACACTCCCAGGGCCATTCACAGAGGGATTATTCCTCAACACCGTCCCATCAAACACTGCCGGGGTCAGACACAGAGTGAATCTCCCTCCACACCGTCCCATCACCCACTCCCGTGTTCAGACACTGAGTGATTATTCTTCTCCACGGTCCCATCAAACACTCCCGGGGTCAGACACAGAGTGAATGTCCCTCCACGCCATCCCATCACACTCTCCCGGGGTCAGACACAGAGTGATTATTCCTCTACACGGTCCCATCAAACACTCCCGTGGTCAGACACAGAGTGAATATTAATCTACACGGCCCCATCAAACTCTCCCTGGGTCAGACACAGAGTGATTCTTCCTCTAGACGTTCCCATCAAACGCTCCCGGGGGTCAGACACAGAGTGATTATTCCTCTACACGGTCACATGAAACACTCCCGGGGTCAGACACAGAGTGAATCTCCGTCCACACCGTCCCAACACACACTCCCGGGGTCAGACAGAGTGATTATTCCTCTACACGGTCCCAGCAAACACTCCCGGGGTCAGACACAGAGTGAATCTCCCTCCACCCCGTCCCGTCACCATCTCCCGGGGTCAGACACAGAGTGATTATTCCTCTACACCGCCCATCACACACTCCTGGGCTCAGACACAGAGTGAATCTCCCTCCACACGGTCCATCACACACTCCCAGGGCCATACACAGCGGGATTATTCCTCCACACCGTCCCATCAAACACTGCCGGGGTCAGACACAGAGTGAATCTCCCTCCACACCGTCCCATCACACACTCCCGGGGTCAGACACAGAGTGATTATTCCTCTACACGGTCCCATCAAATACTCCCGGGGTCAGACACAGAGTGAATCTCCCTCCACACCGTCCCATCACCCACACCCGTGTTCAGACACTGAGTGATTATTCTTCTCCACGGTCCCATCAAACACTCCCGGGGTCAGACACAGAGTGAATATTGCTCTACACGGTCCCATCTCACACTCCCGGGGTCAGACACAGTGTGAATGTTCCTCTACACCGCCCATCACACACTCCCTGGGTCAGACACAGAGTGAATCTCCGTCCACACCGCCCATCACACACTCCCTGGGTCAGACACAGAGTGAATCTCCGTCCACACCGTCCCATCACACACTCCCGGGGTCAGACACAGAGAGATTATTCCTCTACACGTACCGTCAAACACTCCCGGGGTCAGCCACAGAGTGATTATTCCTCTACACCGCCCATCAAACTTTCCCGGGGTCAGACACAGAGTGATTATTCCTCTACACCGTCACATCAAGCGCTCCCGGGGGTCAGACACAGAGTCATTATTCCTCTACAAGGTCACATCAGCCTCTTCCGTGGTCAGACACAGAGTGATTATTCCTCTACACGGTACCATCACACACTCCGGGGGTCAGAGACAGTGTGAATCTCCTTCAACACCGTCCCATCACACACTCCCGGGGTCAGACACGGAGTGATTATTCCTCTACACGGTCCCATCAAACGCTCCCGGGGGTCAGACACAGATTGATTATTCCTCTACACGGTCCCATCAAACACTCCGGGGGTAAGACACAGAGTGATTATTCCACTACAAGGTCCCATCAAACACTCCCGGGGTCAGACACAGAGAGATTATTCCACTACAAGGTCCCATCAAACACTCCCAGGGTCAGACACACAGTGAATCTCAATCCACACCGTCCCATCACACACTCCCGGGGTGAGACACAGAGAGATTATTCCTCTACACGGTACGATCAAACACTCCCGGGGTCAGACACAGAGAGATTATTACTCTACACGGTACCATCAAACACTCCCTGGGTCAGACACAGAGAGATTATTCCTCTACACGGTCACATCAAACACTCCCGGGGTCAGAAATAGAGTCATTATTCCTCTACACGGTCACATCAAACTCTTCCGTGGTCTGACACAGAGCGATTATTCCTCTACACGGTCCCATCAAACACTCCCGGTGTCAGACACAGTGTGAATCTCCTTCCACACCGTCCCATCACACTCTCCCGGTGTCAGACACAGAGTGATTATTCCTCTACACGGTCCCATCAAGCACTCCCGGGGTCAGACACAGAGTGAATGTCCCTCCACGCCATCCCATCACACTCTCCCGGGGTCAGACACAGAGTGATTATTCCTCTACACGGTCCCATCAAACACTCCCGTGGTCAGACACAGAGTGAATATTTATCTACACGGCCCCATCAAACTCTCCCTGTTTCAGACACAGAGTGATTCTTCCTCTAGACGTTCCCATCAAACGCTCCCGGGGGTCAGACACAGAGTGATTATTCCTCTACACGGTCACAGGAAACACTCCCGGGGTCAGACACAGAGTGAATCTCCGTCCACACCGTCCCAACACACACTCTCTGGGTCAGACAGAGTGATTATTCCTCTACACGTTCCCAGCAAACACTCCCGGGGTCAGACACAGAGTGAATCTCCCTCCACCCCGTCCCGTCACCATCTCCCGGGGTCAGACACAGAGTGATTATTCCTCTACACCGCCCATCACACACTCCTGGGGTCAGACACAGAGTGAATCTCCCTCCACACGGTCCATCACACACTCCCAGGGCCATTCACAGAGGGATTATTCCTCAACACCGTCCCATCAAACACTGCCGGGGTCAGACACAGAGTGAATCTCCCTCCACACCGTCCCATCACCCACTCCCGTGTTCAGACACTGAGTGATTATTCTTCTCCACGGTCCCATCAAACACTCCCGGGGTCAGACACAGAGTGAATGTCCCTCCACGCCATCCCATCACACTCTCCCGGGGTCAGACACAGAGTGATTATTCCTCTACACGGTCCCATCAAACACTCCCGTGGTCAGACACAGAGTGAATATTAATCTACACGGCCCCATCAAACTCTCCCTGGGTCAGACACAGAGTGATTATTCCTCTAGACGTTCCCATCAAACGCTCCCGGGGGTCAGACACAGAGTGATTATTCCTCTACACGGTCACATGAAACACTCCCGGGGTCAGACACAGAGTGAATCTCCGTCCACACCGTCCCAACACACACTCCCGGGGTCAGACAGAGTGATTATTCCTCTACACGGTCCCAGCAAACACTCCCGGGGTCAGACACAGAGTGAATCTCCCTCCACCCCGTCCCGTCACCATCTCCCGGGGTCAGACACAGAGTGATTATTCCTCTACACCGCCCATCACACACTCCTGGGCTCAGACACAGAGTGAATCTCCCTCCACACGGTCCATCACACACTCCCAGGGCCATACACAGCGGGATTATTCCTCCACACCGTCCCATCAAACACTGCCGGGGTCAGACACAGAGTGAATCTCCCTCCACACCGTCCCATCACACACTCCCGGGGTCAGACACAGAGTGATTATTCCTCTACACGGTCCCATCAAATACTCCCGGGGTCAGACACAGAGTGAATCTCCCTCCACACCGTCCCATCACCCACTCCCGTGTTCAGACACTGAGTGATTATTCTTCTCCACGGTCCCATCAAACACTCCCGGGGTCAGACACAGAGTGAATATTGCTCTACACGGTCCCATCTCACACTCCCGGGGTCAGACACAGTGTGAATGTTCCTCTACACCGCCCATCACACACTCCCTGGGTCAGACACAGAGTGAATCTCCGTCCACACCGCCCATCACACACTCCCTGGGTCAGACACAGAGTGAATCTCCGTCCACACCGTCCCATCACACACTCCCGGGGTCAGACACAGAGAGATTATTCCTCTACACGTACCGTCAAACACTCCCGGGGTCAGCCACAGAGTGATTATTCCTCTACACCGCCCATCAAACTTTCCCGGGGTCAGACACAGAGTGATTATTCCTCTACACCGTCACATCAAGCGCTCCCGGGGGTCAGACACAAAGTCATTATTCCTCTACAAGGTCACATCAGCCTCTTCCGTGGTCAGACACAGAGTGATTATTCCTCTACACGGTACCATCACACACTCCGGGGGTCAGAGACAGTGTGAATCTCCTTCAACACCGTCCCATCACACACTCCCGGGGTCAGACACGGAGTGATTATTCCTCTACACGGTCCCATCAAACGCTCCCGGGGGTCAGACACAGATTGATTATTCCTCTACACGGTCCCATCAAACACTCCGGGGGTAAGACACAGAGTGATTATTCCACTACAAGGTCCCATCAAACACTCCCGGGGTCAGACACAGAGAGATTATTCCTCTACACGGTACCATCAAACACTCCCGGGGTCAGACACAGAGAGATTATTCCTCTACACGGTCCCATCAAACACTCCCGGGTCAGACACAAAGTGAATCTCCGCCCACACCGTCCCAACACACACTCCCGGGGTCAGACTCAGAGTGATTATTCCTCTACTCGGTCCCATCAAACACTCCCGGGGTCAGACACAGAGTGAATCTCCCTCCACACCGTCCCGTCACAAACTCCCTAGGTCAGACTCAGAGTGATTATTCCTCTACTCGGTCCCATCAAACACTCCCGGGGTCAGAGACAGTGTGAATCTCCTTCAAAACGTCCCATCACACACTCCCGGGGTCAGACACAGAGTGATTATTCCTCTACACGGTCCCATCAAACACTCCCGGGGTCAGACACTGAGTGATTATTCCACTACAAGGTCCCATCAAACACTCCCAGGGTCAGACACAGAGAGATTATTCCTCTACACGGTCACATCAAACACTCCCCGGGTCAGAAACAGAGTCATTATTCCTCTACACGGTCACATCAAACTCTTCCGTGGTCTGACACAGAGCGATTATTCCTCTACACGGTCCCAGCAAACACTCCCGGTGTCAGACACAGTGTGAATCTCCTTCCACACCGTCCCATCACACTCTCCCGGTGTCAGACACAGAGTGATTATTCCTCTACACGGTCCCATCAAACACTCCCGGGGTCAGACACAGAGTGAATGTCCCTCCACGCCATCCCATCAAACTCTCCCTGGGTCAGACACAGAGTGATTCTTCCTCTAGACGTTCCCATCAAACGCTCCCGGGGGTCAGACACAGAGTGATTATTCCTCTACACGGTCACATGAAACACTCCCGGGGTCAGACACAGAGTGAATCTCCGTCCGCACCGTCCCAACACACACTCTCGGGGTCAGACAGAGTGATTATTCCTCTACACGGTCCCAGCAAACACTCCCGGGGTCAGACACAGAGTGAATCTCCCTCCACCCCGTCCCGTCACCATCTCCCGGGGTCAGACACAGGGTGATTATTCCTCTACACCGCCCATCACACACTCCTGGGGTCAGACACAGAGTGAATCTCCCTCCACACGGTCCATCACACACTCCCAGGGCCATTCACAGAGGGATTATTCCTCAACACCGTCCCATCAAACACTGACGGGGTCAGACACAGAGTGAATCTCCCTCCACACCGTCCCATCACACACTCCCGGGGTCAGACCCAGAGTGATTATTCCTCTACACGGTCCCATCAAACACTCCCGTGGTCAGACACAGAGTGAATCTCCCTCCACACCGTCCCATCACCCACTCCCGTGTTCAGACACTGAGTGATTATTCTTCTCCACGGTCCCATCAAACACTCCCGGGGTCAGACACAGAGTGAATGTCCCTCCACGCCATCCCATCAAACTCTCCCGGGGTCAGACACAGAGTGATTATTCCTCTACACGGTCCCATCAAACACTCCCGTGGTCAGACACAGAGTGAATATTAATCTACACGGCCCCATCAAACTCTCCCTGGGTCAGACACAGAGTGATTATTCCTCTAGACGTTCCCATCAAATGCTCCCGGGGGTCAGACACAGAGTGATTATTCCTCTACACGGTCACATGAAACACTCCCGGGGTCAGACACAGAGTGAATCTCCGTCCACACCGTCCCAACACACACTCCCGGGGTCAGACAGAGTGATTATTCCTCTACACGGTACCATCAAACACTCCCGGGGTCAGCCGCAGAGTGAATATTCCTCTACAAGGTCACATCAGATTCTTCCGTGGTCAGACACAGAGTGATTATTCCTCTACACGGTACCATCACACACTCCCGGGGTCAGAGACAGTGTGAATCTCCTTCAAAACCGTCCCATCACACACTCCCGGGGTCAGACACTGAGTGATTATTCCTCTACATGGTCCCATCATACACTCCGGTGGTAAGACAGAGTGATTATTCCACTACAATGTCCCATCAAACACTCCCAGGGTCAGACACACAGTGAATCTCAATCCACACCGTCCCATCACACACTCCCGGGGTGAGACACAGAGAGATTATTCCTCTACACGGTACGATCAAACACTCCCGGGGTCAGACACAGAGAGATTATTCCTCTACACGGTACCATCAAACACTCCCTGGGTCAGACACAGAGAGATTATTCCTCTACACGGTCACATCAAACACTCCCGGGGTCAGAAATAGAGTCATTATTCCTCTACACGGTCACATCAAACTCTTCCGTGGTCTGACACAGAGCGATTATTCCTCTACACGGTCCCATCAAACACTCCCGGTGTCAGACACAGTGTGAATCTCCTTCCACACCGTCCCATCACACCCTCCCGGTGTCAGACACAGAGTGATTATTCCTCTACACGGTCCCATCAAACACTCCCGGGGTCAGACACAGAGTGAATGTCCCTCCACGCCATCCCATCAAACTCTCCCTGGGTCAGACACAGAGTGATTCTTCCTCTAGACGTTCCCATCAAACGCTCCCGGGGGTCAGACACAGAGTGATTATTCCTCTACACGGTCACATGAAACACTCCCGGGGTCAGACACAGAGTGAATCTCCGTCCGCACCGTCCCAACACACACTCTCGGGGTCAGACAGAGTGATTATTCCTCTACACGGTCCCAGCAAACACTCCCGGGGTCAGACACAGAGTGAATCTCCCTCCACCCCGTCCCGTCACCATCTCCCGGGGTCAGACACAGAGTGATTATTCCTCTACACCGCCCATCACACACTCCTGGGGTCAGACACAGAGTCAATCTCCCTCCACACGGTCCATCACACACTCCCAGGGCCATTCACAGAGGGATTATTCCTCAACACCGTCCCATCAAACACTGACGGGGTCAGACACAGAGTGAATCTCCCTCCACACCGTCCCATCACACACTCCCGGGGTCAGACCCAGAGTGATTATTCCTCTACACGGTCCCATCAAACACTCCCGGGGTCAGACACAGAGTGAATCTCCCTCCACACCGTCCCATCACCCACTCCCGTGTTCAGACACTGAGTGATTATTCTTCTCCACGGTCCCATCAAACACTCCCGGGGTCAGACACAGAGTGAATGTCCCTCCACGCCATCCCATCAAACTCTCCCGGGGTCAGACACAGAGTGATTATTCCTCTACACGGTCCCATCAAACACTCCCGTGGTCAGACACAGAGTGAATATTAATCTACACGGCCCCATCAAACTCTCCCTGGGTCAGACACAGAGTGATTATTCCTCTAGACGTTCCCATCAAATGCTCCCGGGGGTCAGACACAGAGTGATTATTCCTCTACACGGTCACATGAAACACTCCCGGGGTCAGACACAGAGTGAATCTCCGTCCACACCGTCCCAACACACACTCCCGGGGTCAGACAGAGTGATTATTCCTCTACACGGTACCATCAAACGCTCCCGGGGTCAGCCGCAGAGTGAATATTCCTCTACAAGGTCACATCAGATTCTTCCGTGGTCAGACACAGAGTGATTATTCCTCTACACGGTACCATCACACACTCCCGGGGTCAGAGACAGTGTGAATCTCCTTCAAAACCGTCCCATCACACACTCCCGGGGTCAGACACTGAGTGATTATTCCTCTACACGGTCCCATCATACACTCAGGTGGTAAGACAGAGTGATTATTCCACTACAAGGTCCCATCAAACACTCCCAGGGTCAGACACACAGTGAATCTCAATCCACACCGTCCCATCACACACTCCCGGGGTGAGACACAGAGAGATTATTCCTCTACACGGTACGATCAAACACTCCCGGGGTCAGACACAGAGAGATTATTCCTCTACACGGTACCATCAAACACTCCCTGGGTCAGACACAGAGAGATTATTCCTCTACACGGTCACATCAAACACTCCCGGGGTCAGAAATAGAGTCATTATTCCTCTACACGGTCACATCAAACTCTTCCGTGGTCTGACACAGAGCGATTATTCCTCTACACGGTCCCATCAAACACTCCCGGTGTCAGACACAGTGTGAATCTCCTTCCACACCGTCCCATCACACTCTCCCGGTGTCAGACACAGAGTGATTATTCCTCTACACGGTCCCATCAAACACTCCCGGGGTCAGACACAGAGTGAATGTCCCTCCACGCCATCCCATCACACTCTCCCGGGGTCAGACACAGAGTGATTATTCCTCTACACGGTCCCATCAAACACTCCCGTGGTCAGACACAGAGTGAATATTAATCTACACGGCCCCATCAAACTCTCCCAGGGTCAGACACAGAGTGATTCTTCCTCTAGACGTTCCCATCAAACGCTCCCGGGGGTCAGACACAGAGTGATTATTCCTCTACACGGTCACATGAAACACTCCCGGGGTCAGACACAGAGTGAATCTCCGTCCACACCGTCCCAACACACACTCTCGGGGTCAGACAGAGTGATTATTCCTCTACACGGTCCCAGCAAACACTCCCGTGGTCAGACACAGAGTGAATCTCCCTCCACCCCGTCCCGTCACCATCTCCCGGGGTCAGACACAGAGTGATTATTCCTCTACACCGCCCATCACACACTCCTGGGGTCAGACACAGAGTGAATCTCCCTCCACACGGTCCATCACACACTCCCAGGGCCATTCACAGAGGGATTATTCCTCAACACCGTCCCATCAAACACTGCCGGGGTCAGACACAGAGTGAATCTCCCTCCACACCGTCCCATCACACACTCCCGGGGTCAGACACAGAGTGATTATTCCTCTACACGGTCCCATCAAACACTCCCGGGGTCAGACACAGAGTGAATCTCCCTCCACACCGTCCCATCACCCACTCCCGTGTTCAGACACTGAGTGATTATTCTTCTCCACGGTCCCATCAAACACTCCCGGGGTCAGACACAGAGTGAATGTCCCTCCACGCCATCCCATCACACTCTCCCGGGGTCAGACACAGAGTGATTATTCCTCTACACGGTCCCATCAAACACTCCCGTGGTCAGACACAGAGTGAATATTAATCTACACGGCCCCATCAAACTCTCCCTGGGTCAGACACAGAGTGATTATTCCTCTAGACGTTCCCATCAAACGCTCCCGGGGGTCAGACACAGAGTGATTATTCCTCTACACGGTCACATGAAACACTCCCGGGGTCAGACACAGAGTGAATCTCCGTCCAAACCGTCCCAACACACACTCCCGGGGTCAGACAGAGTGATTATTCCTCTACACGGTCCCAGCAAACACTCCCGTGGTCAGACACAGAGTGAATCTCCCTCCACCCCGTCCCGTCACCATCTCCCGGGGTCAGACACAGAGTGATTATTCCTCTACACCGCCCATCACACACTCCTGGGGTCAGACACAGAGTGAATCTCCCTCCACACGGTCCATCACACACTCCCAGGGCCATTCACAGAGGGATTATTCCTCAACACCGTCCCATCAAACACTGCCGGGGTCAGACACAGAGTGAATCTCCCTCCACACCGTCCCATCACACACTCCCGGGGTCAGACACAGAGTGATTATTCCTCTACACGGTCCCATCAAACACTCCCGGGGTCAGACACAGAGTGAATCTCCCTCCACACCGTCCCATCACCCACTCCCGTGTTCAGACACTGAGTGATTATTCTTCTCCACGGTCCCATCAAACACTCCCGGGGTCAGACACAGAGTGAATGTCCCTCCACGCCATCCCATCACACTCTCCCGGGGTCAGACACAGAGTGATTATTCCTCTACACGGTCCCATCAAACACTCCCGTGGTCAGACACAGAGTGAATATTAATCTACACGGCCCCATCAAACTCTCCCTGGGTCAGACACAGAGTGATTATTCCTCTAGACGTTCCCATCAAACGCTCCCGGGGGTCAGACACAGAGTGATTATTCCTCTACACGGTCACATGAAACACTCCCGGGGTCAGACACAGAGTGAATCTCCGTCCACACCGTCCCAACACACACTCCCGGGGTCAGACAGAGTGATTATTCCTCTACACGGTCCCAGCAAACACTCCCGTGGTCAGACACAGAGTGAATCTCCCTCCACCCCGTCCCGTCACCATCTCCCGGGGTCAGACACAGAGTGATTATTCCTCTACACCGCCCATCACACACTCCTGGGGTCAGACACAGAGTGAATCTCCCTCCACACGGTCCATCACACACTCCCAGGGCCATACACAGCGGGATTATTCCTCCACACCGTCCCATCAAACACTGCCGGGGTCAGACACAGAGTGAATCTCCCTCCACACCGTCCCATCACACACTCCCGGGGTCAGACACAGAGTGATTATTCCTCTACACGGTCCCATCAAATACTCCCGGGGTCAGACACAGAGTGAATCTCCCTCCACACCGTCCCATCACCCACTCCCGTGTTCAGACACTGAGTGATTATTCTTCTCCACGGTCCCATCAAACACTCCCGGGGTCAGACACAGAGTGAATATTGCTCTACACGGTCCCATCTCACACTCCCGGGGTCAGACACAGTGTGAATGTTCCTCTACACCGCCCATCACACACTCCCTGGGTCAGTCACAGAGTGAATCTCCGTCCACACCGCCCATCACACACTCCCTGGGTCAGACACAGAGTGAATCTCCGTCCACACCGTCCCATCACACACTCCCGGGGTCAGACACAGAGAGATTATTCCTCTACACGGTACCATCACACACTCCCGGGGTCAGAGACAGTGTGAATCTCCTTCAACACCGTCCCATCACACTCTCCCGGGGTCAGACACGGAGTGATTATTCCTCTACACGGTCCCATCAAACGCTCCCGGGGGTCAGACACAGATTGATTATTCCTCTACACGGTCCCATCAAACACTCCGGGGGTAAGACACAGAGTGATTATTCCACTACAAGGTCCCATCAAACACTCCCGGGGTCAGACACAGAGAGATTATTCCTCTACACGGTACCATCAAACACTCCCGGGGTCAGACACAGAGAGATTATTCCTCTACACGGTCCAATCAAACACTCCCGGGTCAGACACAAAGTGAATCTCCGCCCACACCGTCCCAACACACACTCCCGGGGTCAGACTCAGAGTGATTATTCCTCTACTCGGTCCCATCAAACACTCCCGGGGTCAGACACAGAGTGAATCTCCCTCCACACCGTCCCGTCACAAACTCCCTAGGTCAGACTCAGAGTGATTATTCCTCTACTCGGTCCCATCAAACACTCCCGGGGTCAGAGACAGTGTGAATCTCCTTCAAAACGTCCCATCACACACTCCCGGGGTCAGACACAGAGTGATTATTCCTCTACACGGTCCCATCAAACACTCCCGGGGTCAGACACTGAGTGATTATTCCACTACAAGGTCCCATCAAACACTCCCAGGGTCAGACACAGAGAGATTATTCCTCTACACGGTCACATCAAACACTCCCCGGGTCAGAAACAGAGTCATTATTCCTCTACACGGTCACATCAAACTCTTCCGTGGTCTGACACAGAGCGATTATTCCTCTACACGGTCCCAGCAAACACTCCCGGTGTCAGACACAGTGTGAATCTCCTTCCACCCCGTCCCATCACACTCTCCCGGTGTCAGACACAGATTGATTATTCCTCTACACGGTCCCATCAAACACTCCCGGGGTCAGACACAGAGTGAATGTCCCTCCACGCCATCACATCAAACTCTCCCTGGGTCAGACACAGAGTGATTCTTCCTCTAGACGTTCCCATCAAACGCTCCCGGGGGTCAGACACAGAGTGATTATTCCTCTACACGGTCACATGAAACACTCCCGGGGTCAGACACAGAGTGAATCTCCGTCCGCACCGTCCCAACACACACTCTCGGGGTCAGACAGAGTGATTATTCCTCTACACGGTCCCAGCAAACACTCCCGGGGTCAGACACAGAGTGAATCTCCCTCCACCCCGTCCTGTCACCATCTCCCGGGGTCAGACACAGAGTGATTATTCCTCTACACCGCCCATCACACACTCCTGGGGTCAGTCACAGAGTGAATCTCCCTCCACACGGTCCATCACACACTCCCAGGGCCATTCACAGAGGGATTATTCCTCAACACAGTCTCATCAAACACTGCCGGGGTCAGACACAGAGTGAATCTCCCTCCACACCGTCCCATCACACACTCCCGGGGTCAGACCCAGAGTGATTATTCCTCTACACGGTCCCATCAAACACTCCCGGGGTCAGACACAGAGTGAATCTCCCTCCACACCGTCCCATCACCCACTCCCGTGTTCAGACACTGAGTGATTATTCTTCTCCACGGTCCCATCAAACACTCCCGGGGTCAGACACAGAGTGAATGTCCCTCCACGCCATCCCATCAAACTCTCCCGGGGTCAGACACAGAGTGATTATTCCTCTACACGGTCCCATCAAACACTCCCGTGGTCAGACACAGAGTGAATATTAATCTACACGGCCCCATCAAACTCTCCCTGGGTCAGACACAGAGTGATTATTCCTCTAGACGTTCCCATCAAATGCTCCCGGGGGTCAGACACAGAGTTATTATTCCTCTACACGGTCACATGAAACACTCCCGGGGTCAGACACAGAGTGAATCTCCGTCCACACCGTCCCAACACACACTCCCGGGGTCAGACAGAGTGATTATTCCTCTACACGGTCCCAGCAAACACTGCCGGGGTCAGACACAGAGTGAATCTCCCTCCACCCCGTCCCGTCACCATCTCCCGGGGTCAGACACAGAGTGATTATTCCACTACACCGCCCATCACACACTCCTGGGCTCAGACACAGAGTGAATCTCCCTCCACACGGTCCATCACACACTCCCAGGGCCAAACACAGCGGGATTATTCCTCCACACCGTCCCATCAAACACTGCCGGGGTCAGACACAGAGTGAATCTCCCTCCACACCGTCCCATCACACACTCCCGGGGTCAGACACAGAGTGATTATTCCTCTACACGGTCCCATCAAACACTCCCGGGGTCAGACAAAGAGTGAATCTCCCTCCACACCGTCCCTTCACCCACTCCCGTGTCCAGACACTGAGTGATTATTCTTCTCCACAGTCCCATCAAACACTCCCGGGGTCAGACACAGAGTGAATATTGCTCTACACGGTCCCATCTCACACTCCCGGGGTCAGACACAGTGTGAATGTTCCTCTACACCGCCCATCACACACTCCCTGGGTCAGACACAGAGTGAATCTCCGTCCACACCGTCCCATCACACACTCCCGGGGTCAGACACGGAGTGATTATTCCTCTACACGGTCCCATCAAACGCTCCCGGGGGTCAGACACAGATTGATTATTCCTCTACACGGTCCCATCAAACACTCCGGGGGTAAGACACAGAGTGATTATTCCACTACAAGGTCCCATCAAACACTCCCGGGGTCAGACACAGAGAGATTATTCCTCTACACGGTACCATCAAACACTCCCTGGGTCAGACACAGAGAGATTATTCCTCTACACGGTCCCATCAAACACTCCCGGGTCAGACACAAAGTGAATCTCCGCCCACACCGTCCCAACACACACTCCCGGGGTCAGACTCAGAGTGATTATACCTCTACTCGGTCCCATCAAACACTCCCGGGGTCAGACACAGAGTGAATCTCCCTCCACACCGTCCTGTCACAAACTCCCTAGGTCAGACTCAGAGTGATTATTCCTCTACTCGGTCCCATCAAACACTCCCGGGGTCAGAGACAGTGTGAATCTCCTTCAAAACGTCCCATCACACACTCCCGGGGTCAGACACAGAGTGATTCTTCCTCTAGACGTTCCCATCAAACGCTCCCGGGGGTCAGACACAGAGTGATTATTCCTCTACACGGTCACATGAAACACTCCCGGGGTCAGACACAGAGTGAATCTCCGTCCGCACCGTCCCAACACACACTCTCGGGGTCAGACAGAGTGATTATTCCTCTACACGGTCCCAGCAAACACTCCCGGGGTCAGACACAGAGTGAATCTCCCTCCACCCCGTCCCGTCACCATCTCCCGGGGTCAGACACAGAGTGATTATTCCTCTACACCGCCCATCACACACTCCTGGGGTCAGACACAGAGTGAATCTCCCTCCACACGGTCCATCACACACTCCCAGGGCCATTCACAGAGGGATTATTCCTCAACACCGTCCCATCAAACACTGCCGGGGTCAGACACAGAGTGAATCTCCCTCCACACCGTCCCATCACACACTCCCGGGGTCAGACACAGAGTGATTATTCCTCTACACGGTCCCATCAAACACTCCCGGGGTCAGACACAGAGTGAATCTCCCTCCACCCCGTCCCATCACCCACTCCCGTGTTCAGACACTGAGTGATTATTCTTCTCCACGGTCCCATCAAACACTCCCGGGGTCAGACACAGAGTGAATGTCCCTCCACGCCATCCCATCAAACTCTCCCGGGGTCTGACACAGAGTGATTATTCCTCTACACGGTCCCATCAAACACTCCCGTGGTCAGACACAGAGTGAATATTAATCTACACGGCCCCATCAAACTCTCCCTGGGTCAGACACAGAGTGATTATTCCTCTAGACGTTCCCATCAAACGCTCCCGGGGGTCAGACACAGAGTGAATCTCCGTCCACACCGTCCCAACACACACTCCCTGGGTCAGACAGAGTGATTATTCCTCTACACGGTCCCTGCAAACACTCCCGGGGTCAGACACAGAGTGAATCTCCCTCCACCCCGTCCCGTCACCATCTCCCGGGGTCAGACACAGAGTGATTATTCCTCTACACCGCCCATCACACACTCCTGGGCTCAGACACAGAGTGAATCTCCCTCCACACGGTCCATCACACACTCCCAGGGCCATACACAGCGGGATTATTCCTCCACACCGTCCCATCAAACACTGCCGGGGTCAGACACAGAGTGAATCTCCCTCCACACTGTCCCAACACACACTCCCGGGGTCAGACTCAGAGTGATTATTCCTCTACTCGGTCCCATCAAACACTCCCGGGGTCAGACACAGAGTGAATCTCCCTCCACACCGTCCCGTCACAAACTCCCTAGGTCAGACACGGAGTGATTATTCCTCTACACCGCCCATCACACACTCCCGGTGTCAGACACAGAGTGAATCTCCCTCCACACCGTCCCATCACACACTCCCGGGGTCAGACAGAGAGATTATTCCTCTACACGGTACCATCAAACACTCCCGGGTTCAGAGACAGTGTGAATCTCCTTCAAAACCGTCCCATCACACACTCCCGGGGTCAGACACAGAGTGATTATTCCTCTACACGGTCCCATCAAACACTCCCGGGGTCAGACACAGAGTGAATCTCAATCCACACCGTCCCATCACACACTCCCGGGGTGAGACACAGAGAGATTATTCCTCTACACGGTACCATCAAACAATCCCGGGGTCAGACACAGAGAGATTATTCCTCTACACGCTCCGATCAAACACTCCCAGGGTCAGACACAGAGTGAATCTCAATCCTCACCGTCCCATCACACACTCCCGGGGTCAGACAGAGAGATTGTTCCTCTACACGGTACTATCAAACACTCCCGGGGTCAGACGCAGAGTGATTATTCCTCTACAAGGTCACATCAGACTCTTCCGTGGTCAGACACTGAGTTATTATTCCTCTACACGGTACCATCACACACTCCCGGGGTCAGAGAAAGTGTGAATCTCCTTCAAAACCGTCCCATCACACACTCCCGGGGTCAGACACAGAGTGATTATTCCTCTACACGGTCCCATCAAACATTCCCGGAGTCAGACACTGAGTGATTATTCCTCTACACGGTCCCATCAAACGCTCCCGGGGGTCAGACACAGTGTGATTATTCCTCTACACGGTCCCATCAAACACTCCGGGGGTAAGACACAGAGTGATTATTCCACTACAAGGTCCCATCAAACACTCCCAGGGTCAGACACAGAGTGAATCTCAATCCTCACCGTCCCATCACACACTCCCGGGGTCAGACAGAGAGATTATTCCTCTACACGGTACCATCAAACACTCCCGGGGTCAGACGCAGAGTGATTATTCCTCTACAAGGTCACATCAGACTCTTCCGTGGTCAGACACAGAGTGATTATTCCTCTACACGGTACCATCACACACTCCCGGGTCAGAGAAAGTGTGAATCTCCTTCAAAACCGTCCCATCACACACTCCCGGGGTCAGACACAGAGAGATTATTCCTCTACACGGTACCATCAAACACTCCCGGGGTCAGACACAGAGAGATTATTCCTCTACACGCTCCGATCAAACACTCCCGGGGTCAGACACAAAGTGAATCTCAATCCTCACCGTGCCATCTCACACTCCCGGGTTCAGACAGAGATTATTCCTCTACACGGTACCATCAAACACTCCCGGGGTCAGACGCAGAGTGATTATTCCTCTACAAGGTCACATCAGACTCTTCCGTGGTCAGACACAGAGTGATTATTCCTCTACACGGTACCATCACACACTCCCGGGGTCAGAGACAGTGTGAATCTCCTTCAAAACCGTCCCATCACACACTCCCGGGGTCAGACACAGAGTGATTATTCCTCTACACGGTCCCATCAAACACTCCCGGAGTCAGACACTGAGTGATTATTCCTCTACACGGTCCCATCAAACGCTCCCGGGGGTAAAACACAGAGTGATTATTCCACTACAAGGTCCCATCAAACACTCCCAGGGTCAGACACAGAGTGAATCTCAATCCACACCGTCCCATCACACACTCCCGGTGTCAGACACAGAGAGATTATTCCTCTACACGCTCCGATCAAACACTCCCGGGGTCAGACACAGAGTGAATCTCAATCCTCACCGTCCCATCACACACTCCCGGGGTCAGACAGAGAGATTATTCCTCTACACGGTACCATCAAACACTCCCGGGGATCAGACGCAGAGTGATTATTCCTCTACAAGGTCACATCAGACTTTTCCGTGGTCAGACACAGAGTGATTATTCCTCTACACGGTACCATCACACAATCCCGGGGTCAGAGACAGTGTGAATCTCCTTCAAAACCGTCCCATCACACACTCCCGGGGTCAGACACAGAGTGATTAATCCTCTACACGGTCCCATCAAACATTCCCGGGGTCAGACACTGAGTGATTATTCCTCTACACGGTCCCATCAAACGCTCCCGGGGGTCAGACACACTGTGATTATTCCTCTACACGGTCCCATCAAACACTCCGGGGGTAAGACACAGAGTGATTATTCCACTACAAGGTCCCATCAAACACTCGCAGGGTCAGACACAGAGTGAATCTCAATCCACAAAGTCCCATCACACACTCCCGGGGTGAGACACAGAGAGATTATGCCTCTACACGGCACCATCAAACACTCCCGGGGTCAGACACAGAGAGATTATTCCTCTACACGCTCCGATCAAACACTCCCGGGGTCAGACACAGAGTGAATCTCAATCCTCACCGTCCCATCACATACTCCCGGGGTCAGACACACTGTGAATCTCCTTACACACCGTCCCATCAAACAATCCCGAAGTCAGACACAGAGTGATTATTCCTCTACACGGTCCCATCAAACACTCCCGGGGTCAGACACTGAGTGATTATTCCTCTACACGGTCCCATCAAACGCTCCCGGGGGTCAGACACAGTGTGATTATTCCTCTACACGGTCACATCAAACACTCCGGGGGTAAGACACAGAGTGATTATTCCACTACAAGGTCCCATCAAACAGTCCCAGGGTCAGACACAGAGTGAATCTCAATCCACACCGACCCATCACACACTCCCGGGGTGAGACACAGAGAGATTATTCCTCTGCACGGTACCATCAAACACTCCCGGTGTCAGACACAGAGAGATTATTCCTCTACTCGCTCCGATCAAACACTCCCGGGGTCAGACTCAGAGTGAATCTCAATCCTCACCATCCCATCACACACTCCCGGGGTCAGACAGAGAGATTATTCCTCTACACGGTACCATCAAACACTCCCGGGGTCAGACGCAGAGTGATTATTCCTCTACAAGGTCACATCAGACTTTTCCGTGGTCAGACACAGAGTGATTATTCCTCTACACGGTACCATCACACACTCCCGGGGTCAGAGAAAGTGTGAATCTCCTTCAAAACCGTCCCATCACACACGCCCGGGGTCAGAAACAGAGAGATTATTCCTCTACACGGTACCATCAAACACTCCCGGGGTCAGACACAGAGAGATTATTCCTCTACACGCTCCGATCAAACACTCCCGGGGTCAGACACAAAGTGAATCTCAATCCTCACCGTCCCATCACACACTCCCGGGTTCAGACAGAGAGATTATTCCTCTACACGGTACCATCAAACACTCCCGGGGTCAGACGCAGAGTGATTATTCCTCTACACGGTCCCATCAAACGCTCCCGGGGGTCAGACACAGTGTGATTATTCCTCTACACGGTCCCATCAAACACTCCGGGGGTAAGACACAGAGTGATTATTCCACTACAAGGTCCCATCAAACAGTCCCAGGGTCAGACACAGAGTGAATCTCAATCCACACCGTCCCATCACACACTCCCGGGGTGAGACACAGAGAGATTATTCCTCTGCACGGTACTATCAAACACTCCCGGGGTCAGACACAGAGAGATTATTCCTCTACACGCTCCGATCAAACACTCCCGGGGTCAGACTCAGAGTGAATCTCAATCCTCACCGTCCCATCACACACTCCCGGGGTCAGACAGAGAGATTATTCCTCTACTCGGTACCATCAAACACTCCCGGGGTCAGACGCAGAGTGATTATTCCTCTACAAGGTCACATCAGACTTTTCCGTGGTCAGACACAGAGTGATTATTCCTCTACACGGTACCATCACACACTCCCGGGGTCAGAGAAAGTGTGAATCTCCTTCAAAACCGTCCCATCACACACTCCCGGGGTCAGACACAGAGAGATTATTCCTCTACACGGTACCATCAAACACTCCCGGGGTCTGACACAGAGAGATTATTCCTCTACACGCTCCGATCAAACACTCCCGGGGTCAGACACAAAGTGAATCTCAATCCTCACCGTCCCATCACACACTCCCGGGTTCAGACAGAGAGATTATTCCTCTACACGGTACCATCAAACACTCCCGGGGTCAGACGCAGAGTGATTATTCCTCTACAAGGTCACATCAGACTCTTCCGTGGTCAGACACAGAGTGATTATTCCTCTACACGGTACCATCACACACTCCCGGGGTCAGAGACAGTGTGAATCTCCTTCAAAACCGTCCCATCACACACTCCCGGGGTAAGACACAGAGTGATTATTCCACTACAAGGTCCCATCAAACACTCCCAGGGTCAGACACAGAGTGAATCTCAATCCACAAAGTCCCATCACACACTCCCGGGGTGAGACACAGAGAGATTATTCCTCTACACGGTACCATCAAACACTCCCGGGGTCAGACACAGAGAGATTATTCCTGTACACGCTCCGATCAAACACTCCCGGGGTCAGACACAGAGTGAATCTCAATCCTCACCGTCCCATCACATACTCCCGGGGTCAGACACAGTGTGAATCTCCTTACACACCGTCCCATCAAACAATCCCGAAGTCAGACACAGAGTGATTATTCCTCTACACGGTCCCATCAAACACTCCCGGGGTCAGACACTGAGTGATTATTCCTCTACACGGTCCCATCAAACGCTCCCGGGGGTCAGACACAGAGTGATTATTCCTCTACACGGTACCATCACACACTCCCGGGGTCAGAGACAGTGTGAATCTCCTTCAAAACCGTCCCATCACACACTCCCGGGGTAAGACACAGAGTGATTATTCCACTACAATGTCCCATCAAACAGTCCCAGGGTCAGACACAGAGTGAATCTCAATCCGCACCGTCCCATCACACTCTCCCGGGGTGAGACACAGAGAGATTATTCCTCTGCACGGTACCATCAAACACTCCCGGGGTCAGACACAGAGAGATTATTCCTCTACACGGTCCGATCAAACACTCCCGGGGTCAGACTCAGAGTGAATCTCAATCCTCACCGTCCCATCACGCACTCCCGGGGTCAGACAGAGAGATTATTCCTCTACACGGTACCATCAAACACTCCCGGGGTCAGAAGCAGAGTGATTATTCCTCTACAAGGTCACATCAGACTCTTCCGTGGTCAGACACAGAGTGATTATTCCTCTACACGGTACCATCACACACTCCCGGGGTCAGAGACAGTGTGAATCTCCTTCAAAACCGTCCCATCACACACTCCCGGGGTCAGACACAGAGTGATTATTCCTCTACACGGTCCCATCAAACACTCCCGGAGTCAGACACTGAGTGATTATTCCTCTACACGGTACCATCACACAATCCCGGGGTCAGAGACAGTGTGAATCTCCTTCAAAACCGTCCCATCACACACTCCCGGGGTCAGACACAGAGTGATTAATCCTCTACACGGTCCCATCAAACATTCCCGGGGTCAGACACTGAGTGATTATTCCTCTACACGGTCCCATCAAACGCTCCCGGGGGTCAGACACACTGTGATTATTCCTCTACACGGTCCCATCAAACACTCCGGGGTTAAGACACAGAGTGATTATTCCACTACAAGGTCCCATCAAACACTCCCAGGGTCAGACACAGAGTGAATCTCAATCCACAAAGTCCCATCACACACTTCCGGGGTGAGACACAGAGAGATTATGCCTCTACACGGCACCATCAAACACTCCCGGGGTCAGACACAGAGAGATTATTCCTCTACACGCTCCGATCAAACACTCCCGGGGTCAGACACAGAGTGAATCTCAATCCTCACCGTCCCATCACATACTCCCGGGGTCAGACACACTGTGAATCTCAATCCTCACCGTCCCATCACATACTCCCGGGGTCAGACACACTGTGAATCTCCTTACACACCGTCCCATCAAACAATCCCGAAGTCAGACACTGAGTGATTATTCCTCTACACGGTCCCATCAAACGCTCCCGGGGGTCAGACACAGTGTGATTATTCCTCTACACGGTCCCATCAAACACTCCGGGGGTAAGACACAGAGTGATTATTCCACTACAAGGTCCCATCAAACAGTCCCAGGGTCAGACACAGAGTGAATCTCAATCCACACCGACCCATCACACACTCCCGGGGTGAGACACAGAGAGATTATTCCTCTGCACGGTACCATCAAACACTCCCGGTGTCAGACACAGAGAGATTATTCCTCTACTCGCTCCGATCAAACACTCCCGGGGTCAGACTCAGAGTGAATCTCAATCCTCACCATCCCATCACACACTCCCGGGGTCAGACAGAGAGATTATTCCTCTACACGGTACCATCAAACACTCCCGGGGTCAGACGCAGAGTGATTATTCCTCTACAAGGTCACATCAGACTTTTCCCTGGTCAGACACAGAGTGATTATTCCTCTACACGGTACCATCACACACTCCCGGGGTCAGAGAAAGTGTGAATCTCCTTCAAAACCGTCCCATCACACACGCCCGGGGTCAGAAACAGAGAGATTATTCCTCTACACGGTACCATCAAACACTCCCGGGGTCAGACACAGAGAGATTATTCCTCTACACGCTCCGATCAAACACTCCCGGGGTCAGACACAAAGTGAATCTCAATCCTCACCGTCCCATCACACACTCCCGGGTTCAGACAGAGAGATTATTCCTCTACACGGTACCATCAAACACTCCCGGGGTCAGACGCAGAGTGATTATTCCTCTACACGGTCCCATCAAACGATCCGGGTGGTCAGACACAGAGTGATTATTCCTCTACACCGCCCATCACACTGCCCCGGGGTCAGACACACAATGAATCTCCCGACACACCGTCCCATCACACACTCCCGTGGTCAGACACAGGGTGACTATTCCTCTACACGGTCCCATCAAACTCTCCCGGGGTCAGACACAGAGTGAATTTCCCTCCAAATCGTCCCATCACACACTCCCGGGTCAGACACAGAGTGAATATTCCTCTACACGGTCCCATCAATCTCTCCCGGGGTCAGACGCAGAGTGAATTTATATCCACACCGTCCCATCAAACACTCCCGGGGTCAGACACAGAGTGATTATTCCTCTACACGGTCCCATCAATCACCCCCGGGGTCAGACACAGAGTGAATTTATATCCACACCGTCCCATCAAACACTCCCGGGGTCAGCCACAGAGTGATTATTCCTCTACACCGCCCAACACACTCTCCTGGGGTTAGACACAGAGTGAATCTCCCTCCACACCGTCCCATCACACTCTCCCGTGGTCAGACACAGTGTGATTATTCCTCTACACGGTCCCATCAAACACTCACAGGGTCAGACACGGAGTGAATCTCCCTCCACACCGTCCCATCACACACTCCCGGGGTCAGTCACAGAGAGATTATTCCTCTACACGGTACCGTCAAACACTCCCGGGGTCAGACACAGAGAGATTATTACTCTACACGGTCCCATCAAACAATCCCGGTGTCAGACACAGAGTCATTATTCCTCTACAAGGTCTCATCTAACTCTTCCGTGGTCAGACACAGAGTGATTATTCCTCTACACGTTACCATCGCACTCTCCCGGTGTCAGACACAGAGTGAATCTCCCTCTACGCCGTACCATCACACACTCCCGGGGTCAGAAACAGAGTGATTATTCCTCTACGCGGCCCCATCAAACTCTCCCGGGTTCAGACACAGAGTGATTATTCCTCTACACGGTCCCATCAAACGATCCCGGTGGTCAGACACAGAGTGATTATTCCTCTACACGGTAACATCACACACTCCCAGGGTCAGACACAGAGTTATTATTCCTCTACGCGGTCCCATCAAAAACTCCCGGGGTCAGACGCAGAGTGAATCTCCCTCACACCGTCCCATCACACACTCCCGGGGTAAGAAACAGAGTGATTATTCCTCTACAAGGTCCCATCAAACACTACCGGGGACCGACACAGAGTGAATCTCAATTCACACCGTCCCATCGCAAACTCCCGGGGTCAGACACAGAGAGTTTATTCCTCTACACGGTACAATCAAACACTCCCGGGGTCAGACACAGAGAGATTATTCCTCTACACGGAGCCATCAAACACTCCCGGGGTCAGACACAGAGTGAATCTCAATCCTCACCGTCCAATCACACACACCCGGGGTCAGACACAGAGAGATTATTCCTCTACACCGTACCATCAAACACTCCCGGGGTCAGACACAGAGAGATTATTCCTCTACACGGTCCCATCAAACACTCCCGGTGTCAGACACAGAGTCATTATTCATCTACAAGGTCACATCAAACACATCCGTGGTCAGCACAGAGTGATTATTCCTCTACACGGCCCCATCAAACTCTACCGGGGTCAGACACAGGGTGATTATTCCTCTACACGGTCCCATCAAACGCTCCCGGGGTTCAGACACAGAGTGATTATTCCTCTACACGGTCACATGAAACACTCCCGGGGTCAGACACAGAGTGAATCTCCGTCCACACCGTCCCATCACACACTCCCGGGGTCAGACAGAGTGATTATTCCTCTACACGGTCCCATCACACACTCCCGTGGTCAAACACAGAGTGATTATTCCTCTACACGGTCCCAGCAAACACTCCCGGGGTCAGACACAGAGTGATTATTCCTCTACACCGCCCATCACACACTCCTGGGGTCAGACACAGAGTGAATCTCCCACCACACGGTCCATCACACACTCCCAGGGCCATACACAGAGGGATTATTCCTCAACACCGTCCCATCAAACACTGCCTGGGTCAGACACAGAGTGAATCTCCCTCCACACCGTCCCATCACACACTCCCGGGGTCAGACACAGAGTGATTATTCCTCTACACGGTCCCATCAAACACTCCCGGGATCAGACACAGAGAGAATCTCCCTCCACACCGTCCCATCACCCACTCCCGTGTTCAGACACTGAGTGATTATTCTTCTCCACGGTCCCATCAAACACTCCCGGGGTCAGACACAGAGTGATTATTGCTCTACACGGTCCCATCTCACACTCCCGGGGTCAGACACAGTGTGAATGTTCCTCTACACCGCCCATCACACACTCCCTGGTTCAGACACAGAGTGAATCTCTCTCCACGCCGTTCCATCACACACTCCCGGGGTCAGACACAGAGTGATTATTCCTCTACCCGGTCCCATCAAACATTCGCGGGGTCAGAAACAGAGTGATTATTCCTCTGCGCGGCCCCATCAAACTCTCCCGGGGTCAGACACAGAGTGAATCTCCCTCCACGCCGTCCCATCACACACTCCCGGGGTCAGACTCAGAGTGATTATTCCTCTACACGGTCCCATCAAACATTCCCGGGGTCAGAAACAGTGTGATTATTCCTCTACGCGGCCCCATCAAACTCTCCCGGGGTCAGACACAGAGTGAATCTCAATCCTCACCGTCCAATCACACACTCTCGGGGTGAGACACAGAGAGATTATTCCTCTACACGGTACCATCAAACACTGCCGGGGTCAGACACAGAGTGAATCTCCCTCCACACCGTCCCATCACACACTCCCGGGGTAAGACACAGACTGAATCTCCCTCCACACCGTCCCAACACACACTCCCGGGGTCAGACAGAGTGATTATTCCTCTACACGGTCCCAGCAAACACTCCCGGGGACAGACACAGAGTGAATCTCCCTCCACCCCGTCCCGTCACCATCTCCCGGGGTCAGACACAGAGTGATTATTCCTCTAGACCGCCCATCACACACTCCTGGGGTCAGGCACAGAGTGAATCTCCCTCCACACGGTCCATCACACACTCACAGGGCCATACACAGAGGGATTATTACTCAACACCGTCCCATCAAACACTGCCGGGGTCAGACACAGAGTGAATCTCCCTCCACACCGTCCCATCACACACTCCCGGGGGTCAGACACAGAGTGATTATTCCTCTACACGGTCCCATCAAACACTCCCGGGGTCAGACACAGAGTGAATCTCCCTCCACACCGTCCCATCACCCACTCTAGTGTTCAGACACTGAGTGATTATTCTTCTCCACGGTCCCATCAAACACTCCCGGGGTCAGACACAGAGTGATTATTGCTCTACACGGTCCCATCTCACACTCCCGGGGTGAGGCACAGTGTGAATGTTCCTCTACACCGCCCATCACACACTCCCTGGGTCAGACACAGAGTGAATCTCCGTCCACACCGTCCCATTCACACTCCCGTTTTCAGACACAGAGTGATTATTCTTCTCCACGGTCCCATCTCGCACTCCCGGGGTCAGACACAGAGTGAATGTTCCTCTACATCGCCCATCACACACTCCCTGGGTCAGACACAGTGTGAATCTCCCTGCAAATCGTCCCATCACACACTCCCGTGGTCAAACACAGAGTGATTATTCCTCTACATGTTTCCATCAAACACTCCCGGGGTCAGACATAGTGTGAATCTCCCTCCACACAGTCCCATCAAACACTCCCGGGGTCAGACACAGAGTGAATCTCCCTCCACACGGTCCCATCACACTCTCCCTGGGTCATACACAGATGGATTATTCCTCAACACGGTCCCATCAAACACTGCCGGGGTCAGACACAGAGAGAATCTCCCTCCACATCGTCCCATCACACACTCCCGGGGTAAGACACAGACTGAATCTCCCTCCACACCGTACCAACACACTCTCCCGCATCAGACACAGACTGATTATTCCTATACACGGTCCCATCACACACTCCCGGGGTCAGACACAGAGTGAATCTCCGTCCACACCGTCCCATCACACACTCCCGGGGTCAGACAGAGTGATTATTCCTCTACACGGTCCCATCACACACTCCCGTGGTCAAACACAGAGTGATTATTCCTCTACACGGTCCCAGCAAACACTCCCGGGGTCAGACACAGAGTGATTATTCCTCTACACCGCCCATCACACACTCCTGGGGTCATACACAGAGTGAATCTCCCACCACACGGTCCATCACACACTCCCAGGGCCATACACAGAGGGATTATTCCTCAACACCGTCCCATCAAACACTGCCGGGGTCAGACACAGAGTGAATCTCCCTCCACACCGTCCCATCACACACTCCCGGGTCAGACACAGAGTGATTATTCCTCTACACGGTCCCATCAAACACTCCCGGGATCAGACACAGAGAGAATCTCCCTCCACACCGTCCCATCACCCACTCCCGTGTTCAGACACTGAGTGATTATTCTTCTCCACGGTCCCATCAAACACTCCCGGGGTCAGACACAGAGTGATTATTGCTCTACACGGTCCCATCTCACACTCCCGGGGTCAGACACAGTGTGAATGTTCCTCTACACCGCCCATCACACACTCCCTGGGTCAGACACAGAGTGAATCTCTCTCCACGCCGTTCCATCACACACTCCCGGGGTCAGACACAGAGTGATTATTCCTCTACCCGGTCCCATCAAACATTCGCGGGGTCAGAAACAGAGTGATTATTCCTCTGCGCGGCCCCATCAAACTCTCCCGGGGTCAGACACAGAGTGAATCTCCCTCCACGCCGTCCCATCACACACTCCCGGGGTCAGACTCAGAGTGATTATTCCTCTACACGGTCCCATCAAACATTCCCGGGGTCAGAAACAGTGTGATTATTCCTCTACGCGGCCCCATCAAACTCTCCCGGGGTCAGACACAGAGTGAATCTCAATCCTCACCGTCCAATCACACACTCTCGGGGTGAGACACAGAGAGATTATTCCTCTACACGGTACCATCAAACACTGCCGGGGTCAGACACAGAGTGAATCTCCCTCCACACCGTCCCATCACACACTCCCGGGGTAAGACACAGACTGAATCTCCCTCCACACCGTCCCAACACACACTCCCGGGGTCAGACAGAGTGATTATTCCTCTACACGGTCCCAGCAAACACTCCCGGGGACAGACACAGAGTGAATCTCCCTCCACCCCGTCCCGTCACCATCTCCCGGAGTCAGACACAGAGTGATTATTCCTCTAGACCGCCCATCACACACTCCTGGGGTCAGGCACAGAGTGAATCTCCCTCCACACGGTCCATCACACACTCACAGGGCCATACACAGAGGGATTATTACTCAACACCGTCCCATCAAACACTGCCGGGGTCAGACACAGAGTGAATCTCCCTCCACACCGTCCCATCACACACTCCCGGGGGTCAGACACAGAGTGATTATTCCTCTACACGGTCCCATCAAACACTCCCGGGGTCAGACACAGAGTGAATCTCCCTCCACACCGTCCCATCACCCACTCTAGTGTTCAGACACTGAGTGATTATTCTTCTCCACGGTCCCATCAAACACTCCCGGGGTCAGACACAGAGTGATTATTGCTCTACACGGTCCCATCTCACACTCCCGGGGTGAGGCACAGTGTGAATGTTCCTCTACACCGCCCATCACACACTCCCTGGGTCAGACACAGAGTGAATCTCCGTCCACACCGTCACATTCACACTCCCGTTTTCAGACACAGAGTGATTATTCTTCTCCACGGTCCCATCTCGCACTCCCGGGGTCAGACACAGAGTGAATGTTCCTCTACACCGCCCATCACACACTCCCTGGGTCAGACACAGTGTGAATCTCCCTGCAAATCGTCCCATCACACACTCCCGTGGTCAAACACAGAGTGATTATTCCTCTACATGTTTCCATCAAACACTCCCGGGGTCAGACATAGTGTGAATCTCCCTCCACACAGTCCCATCAAACACTCCCGGGGTCAGACACAGAGTGAATCTCCCTCCACACGGTCCCATCACACTCTCCCTGGGTCATACACAGATGGATTATTCCTCAACACGGTCCCATCAAACACTGCCGGGGTCAGACACAGAGAGAATCTCCCTCCACATCGTCCCATCACACACTCCCGGGGTAAGACACAGACTGAATCTCCCTCCACACCGTACCAAACACACTCTCCCGCATCAGACACAGACTGATTATTCCTATACACGGTCCCATCACACACTCCCGGGGTCAGACACAGTCTGAATCTCCCTCCACACCGTCCAATCATACAATCCCGGGGTCAGACACAGAGTGATTATTCCTCTACACGGTCCCATCAACCACTCCCGGGGTCAGACACAGACTGAATCTCCCTCCACACCGTCCCATCACACACTCCCGTGGTCAAACACAGAGTGATTATTCCTCTACATGTTTCCATCAAACACTCCCGGGGTCAGACACAGGGTGAATCTCCCTCCACACAGTCCCATCACACACTCCCAGGGTCAGACACAGAGGGATTACTCCTCTACACGGTCCCATCAAACACTCCCGGGGTCAGACAAAGAGTGAATCTCCCTCCACACCGTCCCATCACACTCTCCCGGGGTAAGACACAGAGAGATTATTCCTCTACACGGTCCCATCAAACAATCCCGGTGTCAGACACAGAGTCATTATTCCTCTACAAGGTCCCATCAAACTCTTCCGTGGTCAGACACAGAGAGATTATTCCTCTACACGGTACCATCACACTCTCCCGGTGTCAGACACAGGGTGAATCTCCTTCAACACTGTCCCATCACACTCTGCCGGGGTCAGACACAGAGTGATTATTCCTCTACACGGTCCCAGCAAACATTCCCGGGGTCAGAAAAAGAGTGATTATTCCTCTACACGGTCCTATCAAACGATCCCGGTGGTCAGACACAGAGTGATTATTCCTCTACACGGTCCCATCAAAAACTCCCCGGGTCAGACGCAGAGTGAATCTCCCTCACGCCGTCCCATCACACACTCCCGTGGTCAGACACAGTGTGATTATTCCTCTACACGGTCCCATCACGCACTCACGGGGTCAGACACAGAGTGATTATTCCTCTACACGGTCCCATCTAACATTCCCGGGGTCAGAAACAGAGTGATTATTCCTCTACGCGGCCCCATCAAACAATCCCGGGGTCCGACACAGAGTGAATCTCCCTCCACACCGTCCAATCACACATTCCCGGGGTGAGACACAGAGAGATTATTGCTCTACACGGTACCATCAAACACTGCCGGGGTCAGACACAGAGTGAATCTCCCTCCACACCGTCCCATCACACACTCCCGGGGTAAGACACAGACTGAATCTCCCTCCACACCGTCCCAACACACACTCCCGGGGTCAGACAGAGTGATTATTCCTCTACACGGTCCCAGCAAACACTCCAGGGGTCAGACACAGAGTGAATCTCCCTCCACCCCGTCCCGTCACCATCTCCCGGGGTCTGACACAGAGTGATTATTCCTCTACACCGCCCATCACACACTCCTGGGGTCAGGCACAGAGTGAATCTCCCTCCACACGGTCCATCACACACTCCCAGGGCCATACACATAGGGATTATTCCTCAACACCGTCCCATCAAACACTGCCGGGGTCAGACACAGAGTGAATCTCCCTCCACACCGTCACATCACACACTCCCGGGGTCAGACACAGAGTTATTATTCCTCTACACGGTCCCATCAAACACTCCCGGGGTCAGACACAGAGTGAATCTCCCTCAACACCGTCCCATCACCCACTCCCGTGTTCAGACACTGAGTGATTATTCTTCTCCACGGTCCCATCAAACACTCCCGGGGTCAGAAACAGAGTGATTATTGCTCTACACGGTCCCATCTCACACTCCCGGGGTGAGGCACAGTGTGAATGTCCTCTACACCGTCCCATCACACACACCCGTTTTCAGACACAGAGTGATTATTCTTCTCCACGGTCCCATCAAACATTCCCGGGGTCAGAAACAGAGTGATTAGTGCTCTACACGGTCCCATCTCACACTCCCGGGGTCAGACACAGAGTGAATGTTCCTCTACACCGCCCATCACACACTCCCTGGGTCAGACACAGAGTGAATCTCCCTGCAAATCGTCCCATCACACACTCCCGTGGTCAAACACAGAGTGATTATTCCTCTACATGTTTCCATCAAACACTCCCGGGGTCAGACATAGTGTGAATCTCCCTCTACACAGTCCCATCACACACTCCCAGGGTCAGACACAGAGGGATTATTCCTCTACACGGTCCCATCAAACACTCCCGGGGTCAGACACAGAGTGAATCTCCCTCCACACGGTCCCATCACACTCTCCCTGGGTCATACACAGATGGATTATTCCTTAACACGGTCCCATCAAACACTGCCGGGGTCAGACACAGAGAGAATCTCCCTCCACACCGTCCCATCACACACTCCCGTTTTCAGACACAGAGTGATTATTCTTCTCCACGGTCCCATCAAACACTCCCGGGGTCAGACACAGAGTGATTATTGCTCTACACGGTCACATGAAACACTCCCGGGGTCAGTCACAGAGTGAATCTCCCTGCAAATCGTCCCATCACACACTCCCGGGGTAAGACACAGACTGAATCTCCCTCCACACCGTACCAACACACTCTCCCGCATCAGACACAGACTGATTATTCCTCTACACGGTCCCATCACACACTCCCGGGGTCAGACACAGTGTGATTATTCCTCTACACGGTCCCATCACGCACTCCCGGGGTCAGACACAGAGTGATTATTCCTCTACACGGTCCCATCTAACATTCCCGGGGTCAGAAACAGAGTGATTATTCCTCTACGCGGCCCCATCAAACTCTCCCGGGGTCAGACACAGAGTGATTATTCCTCTACACGGTCCCATCAAACGATCCGGGTGGTCAGACACAGAGTGATTATTCCTCTACACCGCCCATCACACTGCCCCGGGGTCAGACACACAATGAATCTCCCGACACACCGTCCCATCACACACTCCCGTGGTCAGACACAGGGTGACTATTCCTCTACACGGTCCCATCAAACTCTCCCGGGGTCAGACACAGAGTGAATTTCCCTCCAAATCGTCCCATCACACACTCCCGGGTCAGACACAGAGTGAATATTCCTCTACACGGTCCCATCAATCTCTCCCGGGGTCAGACACAGAGTGAATTTATATCCACACCGTCCCATCAAACACTCCCGGGGTCAGACACAGAGTGATTATTCCTCTACACGGTCCCATCAATCACCCCCGGGGTCAGACACAGAGTGAATTTATATCCACACCGTCCCATCAAACACTCCCGGGGTCAGCCACAGAGTGATTATTCCTCTACACCGCCCAACACACTCTCCTGGGGTTAGACACAGAGTGAATCTCCCTCCACACCGTCCCATCACACTCTCCCGTGGTCAGACACAGTGTGATTATTCCTCTACACGGTCCCATCAAACACTCACAGGGTCAGACACGGAGTGAATCTCCCTCCACACCGTCCCATCACACACTCCCGGGGTCAGTCACAGAGAGATTATTCCTCTACACGGTACCGTCAAACACTCCCGGGGTCAGACACAGAGAGATTATTACTCTACACGGTCCCATCAAACAATCCCGGTGTCAGACACAGAGTCATTATTCCTCTACAAGGTCTCATCTAACTCTTCCGTGGTCAGACACAGAGTGATTATTCCTCTACACGTTACCATCGCACTCTCCCGGTGTCAGACACAGAGTGAATCTCCCTCTACGCCGTACCATCACACACTCCCGGGGTCAGACACAGAGTGATGATTCCTCTACACGGTCCCATCAAACATTCCCGGGGTCAGAAACAGCGTGATTATTCCTCTACGCGGCCCCATCAAACTCTCCCGGGTTCAGACACAGAGTGATTATTCCTCTACACGGTCCCATCAAACGATCCCGGTGGTCAGACACAGAGTGATTATTCCTCTACACGGTAACATCACACACTCCCAGGGTCAGACACAGAGTTATTATTCCTCTACGCGGTCCCATCAAAAACTCCCGGGGTCAGACGCAGAGTGAATCTCCCTCACACCGTCCCATCACACACTCCCGGGGTAAGAAACAGAGTGATTATTCCTCTACAAGGTCCCATCAAACACTACCGGGGACCGACACAGAGTGAATCTCAATTCACACCGTCCCATCGCAAACTCCCGGGGTCAGACACAGAGAGTTTATTCCTCTACACGGTACAATCAAACACTCCCGGGGTCAGACACAGAGAGATTATTCCTCTACACGGAGGCATCAAACACTCCCGGGGTCAGACACAGAGTGAATCTCAATCCTCACCGTCCAATCACACACACCCGGGGTCAGACACAGAGAGATTATTCCTCTACACCGTACCATCAAACACTCCCGGGGTCAGACACAGAGAGATTATTCCTCTACACGGTCCCATCAAACACTCCTGGTGTCAGACACAGAGTCATTATTCATCTACAAGGTCACATCAAACACATCCGTGGTCAGCACAGAGTGATTATTCCTCTACACGGCCCCATCAAACTCTACCGGGGTCAGACACAGGGTGATTATTCCTCTACACGGTCCCATCAAACGCTCCCGGGGTTCAGACACAGAGTGATTATTCCTCTACACGGTCACATGAAACACTCCCGGGGTCAGACACAGAGTGAATCTCCGTCCACACCGTCCCATCACACACTCCCGGGGTCAGACAGAGTGATTATTCCTCTACACGGTCCCATCACACACTCCCGTGGTCAAACACAGAGTGATTATTCCTCTACACGGTCCCAGCAAACACTCCCGGGGTCAGACACAGAGTGATTATTCCTCTACACCGCCCATCACACACTCCTGGGGTCAGACACAGAGTGAATCTCCCACCACACGGTCCATCACACACTCCCAGGGCCATACACAGAGGGATTATTCCTCAACACCGTCCCATCAAACACTGCCGGGGTCAGACACAGAGTGAATCTCCCTCCACACCGTCCCATCACACACTCCCGGGGTCAGACACAGAGTGATTATTCCTCTACACGGTCCCATCAAACACTCCCGGGATCAGACACAGAGAGAATCTCCCTCCACACCGTCCCATCACCCACTCCCGTGTTCAGACACTGAGTGATTATTCTTCTCCACGGTCCCATCAAACACTCCCGGGGTCAGACACAGAGTGATTATTGCTCTACACGGTCCCATCTCACACTCCCGGGGTCAGACACAGTGTGAATGTTCCTCTACACCGCCCATCACACACTCCCTGGTTCAGACACAGAGTGAATCTCTCTCCACGCCGTTCCATCACACACTCCCGGGGTCAGACACAGAGTGATTATTCCTCTACCCGGTCCCATCAAACATTCGCGGGGTCAGAAACAGAGTGATTATTCCTCTGCGCGGCCCCATCAAACTCTCCCGGGGTCAGACACAGAGTGAATCTCCCTCCACGCCGTCCCATCACACACTCCCGGGGTCAGACTCAGAGTGATTATTCCTCTACACGGTCCCATCAAACATTCCCGGGGTCAGAAACAGTGTGATTATTCCTCTACGCGGCCCCATCAAACTCTCCCGGGGTCAGACACAGAGTGAATCTCAATCCTCACCGTCCAATCACACACTCTCGGGGTGAGACACAGAGAGATTATTCCTCTACACGGTACCATCAAACACTGCCGGGGTCAGACACAGAGTGAATCTCCCTCCACACCGTCCCATCACACACTCCCGGGGTAAGACACAGACTGAATCTCCCTCCACACCGTCCCAACACACACTCCCGGGGTCAGACAGAGTGATTATTCCTCTACACGGTCCCAGCAAACACTCCCGGGGACAGACACAGAGTGAATCTCCCTCCACCCCGTCCCGTCACCATCTCCCGGGGTCAGACACAGAGTGATTATTCCTCTAGACCGCCCATCACACACTCCTGGTGTCAGGCACAGAGTGAATCTCCCTCCACACGGTCCATCACACACTCACAGGGCCATACACAGAGGGATTATTACTCAACACCGTCCCATCAAACACTGCCGGGGTCAGACACAGAGTGAATCTCCCTCCACACCGTCCCATCACACACTCCCGGGGGTCAGACACAGAGTGATTATTCCTCTACACGGTCCCATCAAACACTCCCGGGGTCAGACACAGAGTGAATCTCCCTCCACACCGTCCCATCACCCACTCTAGTGTTCAGACACTGAGTGATTATTCTTCTCCACGGTCCCATCAAACACTCCCGGGGTCAGACACAGAGTGATTATTGCTCTACACGGTCCCATCTCACACTCCCGGGGTGAGGCACAGTGTGAATGTTCCTCTACACCGCCCATCACACACTCCCTGGGTCAGACACAGAGTGAATCTCCGTCCACACCGTCCCATTCACACTCCCGTTTTCAGACACAGAGTGATTATTCTTCTCCACGGTCCCATCTCGCACTCCCGGGGTCAGACACAGAGTGAATGTTCCTCTACACCGCCCATCACACACTCCCTGGGTCAGACACAGTGTGAATCTCCCTGCAAATCGTCCCATCACACACTCCCGTGGTCAAACACAGAGTGATTATTCCTCTACATGTTTCCATCAAACACTCCCGGGGTCAGACATAGTGTGAATCTCACTCCACACAGTCCCATCAAACACTCCCGGGGTCAGACACAGAGTGAATCTCCCTCCACACGGTCCCATCACACTCTCCCTGGGTCATACACAGATGGATTATTCCTCAACACGGTCCCATCAAACACTGCCGGGGTCAGACACAGAGAGAATCTCCCTCCACATCGTCCCATCACACACTCCCGGGGTAAGACACAGACTGAATCTCCCTCCACACCGTACCAACACACTCTCCCGCATCAGACACAGACTGATTATTCCTATACACGGTCCCATCACACACTCCCGGGGTCAGACACAGAGTGAATCTCCGTCCACACCGTCCCATCACACACTCCCGGGGTCAGACAGAGTGATTATTCCTCTACACGGTCCCATCACACACTCCCGTGGTCAAACACAGAGTGATTATTCCTCTACACGGTCCCAGCAAACACTCCCGGGGTCAGACACAGAGTGATTATTCCTCTACACCGCCCATCACACACTCCTGGGGTCATACACAGAGTGAATCTCCCACCACACGGTCCATCACACACTCCCAGGGCCATACACAGAGGGATTATTCCTCAACACCGTCCCATCAAACACTGCCGGGGTCAGACACAGAGTGAATCTCCCTCCACACCGTCCCATCACACACTCCCGGGGTCAGACACAGAGTGATTATTCCTCTACACGGTCCCATCAAACACTCCCGGGATCAGACACAGAGAGAATCTCCCTCCACACCGTCCCATCACCCACTCCCGTGTTCAGACACTGAGTGATTATTCTTCTCCACGGTCCCATCTAACACTCCCGGGGTCAGACACAGAGTGATTATTGCTCTACACGGTCCCATCTCACACTCCCGGGGTCAGACACAGTGTGAATGTTCCTCTACACCGCCCATCACACACTCCCTGGGTCAGACATAGAGTGAATCTCTCTCCACGCCGTTCCATCACACACTCCCGGGGTCAGACACAGAGTGATTATTCCTCTACCCGGTCCCATCAAACATTCGCGGGGTCAGAAACAGAGTGATTATTCCTCTGCGCGGCCCCATCAAACTCTCCCGGGGTCAGACACAGAGTGAATCTCCCTCCACGCCGTCCCATCACACACTCCCGGGGTCAGACTCAGAGTGATTATTCCTCTACACGGTCCCATCAAACATTCCCGGGGTCAGAAACAGTGTGATTATTCCTCTACGCGGCCCCATCAAACTCTCCCGGGGTCAGACACAGAGTGAATCTCAATCCTCACCGTCCAATCACACACTCTCGGGGTGAGACACAGAGAGATTATTCCTCTACACGGTACCTTCAAACACTGCCGGGGTCAGACACAGAGTGAATCTCCCTCCACACCGTCCCATCACACACTCCCGGGGTAAGACACAGACTGAATCTCCCTCCACACCGTCCCAACACACACTCCCGGGGTCAGACAGAGTGATTATTCCTCTACACGGTCCCAGCAAACACTCCCGGGGACAGACACAGAGTGAATCTCCCTCCACCCCGTCCCGTCACCATCTCCCGGAGTCAGACACAGAGTGATTATTCCTCTAGACCGCCCATCACACACTCCTGGGGTCAGGCACAGAGTGAATCTCCCTCCACACGGTCCATCACACACTCACAGGGCCATACACAGAGGGATTATTACTCAACACCGTCCCATCAAACACTGCCGGGGTCAGACACAGAGTGAATCTCCCTCCACACCGTCCCATCACACACTCCCGGGGGTCAGACACAGAGTGATTATTCCTCTACACGGTCCCATCAAACACTCCCGGGGTCAGACACAGAGTGAATCTCCCTCCACACCGTCCCATCACCCACTCTAGTGTTAAGACACTGAGTGATTATTCTTCTCCACGGTCCCATCAAACACTCCCGGGGTCAGACACAGAGTGATTATTGCTCTACACGGTCCCATCTCACACTCCCGGGGTGAGGCACAGTGTGAATGTTCCTCTACACCGCCCATCACACACTCCCTGGGTCAGACACAGAGTGAATCTCCGTCCACACCGTCACATTCACACTCCCGTTTTCAGACACAGAGTGATTATTCTTCTCCACGGTCCCATCTCGCACTCCCGGGGTCAGACACAGAGTGAATGTTCCTCTACACCGCCCATCACACACTCCCTGGGTCAGACACAGTGTGAATCTCCCTGCAAATCGTCCCATCACACACTCCCGTGGTCAAACACAGAGTGATTATTCCTCTACATGTTTCCATCAAACACTCCCGGGGTCAGACATAGTGTGAATCTCCCTCCACACAGTCCCATCAAACACTCCCGGGGTCAGACACAGAGTGAATCTCCCTCCACACGGTCCCATCACACTCTCCCTGGGTCATACACAGATGGATTATTCCTCAACACGGTCCCATCAAACACTGCCGGGGTCAGACACAGAGAGAATCTCCCTCCACATCGTCCCATCACACACTCCCGGGGTAAGACACAGACTGAATCTCCCTCCACACCGTACCAAACACACTCTCCCGCATCAGACACAGACTGATTATTCCTATACACGGTCCCATCACACACTCCCGGGGTCAGACACAGTCTGAATCTCCCTCCACACCGTCCAATCATACAATCCCGGGGTCAGACACAGAGTGATTATTCCTCTACACGGTCCCATCAACCACTCCCGGGGTCAGACACAGACTGAATCTCCCTCCACACCGTCCCATCACACACTCCCGTGGTCAAACACAGAGTGATTATTCCTCTACATGGTTCCATCAAACACTCCCGGGGTCAGACACAGGGTGAATCTCCCTCCACACAGTCCCATCACACACTCCCAGGGTCAGACACAGAGGGATTACTCCTCTACACGGTCCCATCAAACACTCCCGGGGTCAGACAAAGAGTGAATCTCCCTCCACACCGTCCCATCACACTCTCCCGGGGTAAGACACAGAGAGATTATTCCTCTACACGGTCCCATCAAACAATCCCGGTGTCAGACACAGAGTCATTATTCCTCTACAAGGTCCCATCAAACTCTTCCGTGGTCAGACACAGAGAGATTATTCCTCTACACGGTACCATCACACTCTCCCGGTGTCAGACACAGGGTGAATCTCCTTCAACACTGTCCCATCACACTCTGCCGGGGTCAGACACAGAGTGATTATTCCTCTACACGGTCCCAGCAAACATTCCCGGGGTCAGAAAAAGAGTGATTATTCCTCTACACGGTCCCATCAAACGATCCCGGTGGTCAGACACAGAGTGATTATTCCTCTACACGGTCCCATCAAAAACTCCCCGGGTCAGACGCAGAGTGAATCTCCCTCACGCCGTCCCATCACACACTCCCGTGGTCAGACACAGTGTGATTATTCCTCTACACGGTCCCATCACGCACTCACGGGGTCAGACACAGAGTGATTATTCCTCTACACGGTCCCATCTAACATTCCCGGGGTCAGAAACAGAGTGATTATTCCTCTACGCGGCCCCCTCAAACAATCCCGGGGTCCGACACAGAGTGAATCTCCCTCCACACCGTCCCATCACACTCTCCCGTGGTCAGACACAGTGTGATTATTCCTCTACACGGTCCCATCAAACACTCCCAGGGTCAGACACGGAGTGAATCTCCCTCCACACCGTCCCATCACACACTCCCGGGGTCAGTCACAGAGAGATTATTCCTCTACACGGTACCGTCAAACACTCCCGGGGTCAGACACAGAGAGATTATTACTCTACACGGTCCCATCAAAAAATCCCGGTGTCAGACACAGAGTCATTATTCCTCTACAAGGTCTCATCTAACTCTTCCGTTGTCAGACACAGAGTGATTATTCCTCTACACGGTACCATCGCACTCTCCCGGTGTCAGACACAGAGTGAATCTCCCTCTACGCCGTACCATCACACACTCCCGGGGTCAGACACAGAGTGATGATTCCTCTACACGGTCCCATCAAACATTCCCGGGGTCAGAAACAGAGTGATTATTCCTCTACGCGGCCCCATCAAACTCTCCCGGGTTCAGACACAGAGTGATTATTCCTCTACACGGTCCCATCAAACGATCCCGGTGGTCAGACACAGAGTGATTATTCCTCTACACGGTAACATCACACACTCCCAGGGTCAGACACAGAGAGTTTATTCCTCTACACGGTACAATCAAACACTCCCGGGGTCAGACACAGAGTGATTATTCCTCTACACGGACCCATCAAACACTCCCGGGGTCAGACACAGAGTGAATCTCAATCCTCACCGTCCAATCACACACACCCGGGGTCAGACACAGAGAGATAATTCCTCTACACCGTACCATCAAACACTCCCGGGGTCAGACACAGAGAGATTATTCCTCTACACGGTCCCATCAAACACTCCCGGTGTCAGACACAGAGTCATTATTCATCTACAAGGTCACATCAAACACATCCGTGGTCAGCACAGAGTGATTATTCCTCTACACGGCCCCATCAAACTCTACCGGGGTCAGACACAGGGTGATTATTCCTCTACACGGTCCCGTCACCATCTCCCGGGGTCAGACACAGAGTGATTATTCCTCTAGACCGCCCATCACACACTCCTGGGGTCAGGCACAGAGTGAATCTCCCTCCAGACGGTCCATCACACACTCCCAGGGCCATACACAGAGGGATTATTCCTCAACTCCGTCCCATCAAACACTGCCGGGGTCAGACACAGAGTGAATCTCCCTCCACACCGTCCCATCACACACTCCCGGGGTCAGACACAGAGTGATTATTCCTCTACACGGTCCCATCAAACACTCACGGGGTCAGACACAGAGTGATTATTCTTCTCCACGGTCCCATCAAACACTCCCGGGGTCAGACACAGAGTGATTATTGCTCTACACGGTCCCATCTCACACTCCCGGGGTGAGGCACAGTGTGAATGTTCCTCTACACCGCCCATCACTCACTCCCTGGGTCAGACACAGAGTGAATCTCCGTCCACTCCGTCCCATCACACACTCCCGTTTTCAGACACAGAGTGATTATTCTTCTCCACGGTCCCATCAAACATTCCCGGGGTCAGACACAGAGTGATTAGTGCTCTACACGGTCCCATCTCACACTCCCGGGGTCAGACACAGAGTGAATGTTCCTCTACACCGCCCATCACACACTCCCTGGGTCAGACACAGAGTTAATCTCCCTGCAAATCGTCCCATCACACACTCCCGTGGTCAAACACAGAGGGATTATTCCTCTACACGGTCCCATCAAACACTCCCGGGGTCAGACACAGAGTGAATCTCCCTCCACACGGTCCCATCACACACTCCCTGGGTCATACACAGATGGATTATTCCTCAACACGGTCCCATCAAACACTGCCGGGGTCAGACACAGAGAGAATCTCCCTCCACATCGTCCCATCACACACTCCCGGGATCAGACACAGAGTGATTATTCCTCTACACGGTCCCATCAAACACTCCCGGCGTAAGACACAGAGTGAATCTCCCTCCACATCGTCCCATCACACACTCCCGGGGTAAGACACAGACTGAATCTCCCTCCACACCGTACCAACACACTCTCCCGCATCAGACACAGACTGATTATTCCTCTACACGGTCCCAGCAAACACTCCCGGGGTCAGACACAGAGTGATTATTCCACTATACCGCCCATCACACACTCCTGGGGTCAGACACAGAGTGAATCTCCCACCACACGGTCCATCGCACACTCCCAGGGCCATACACAGAGGGATTATTCCTCAACACCGTCCCATCAAACACTGCCGGGGTCAGACACAGAGTGAATCTCCCTCCACACCGTCCCATCACACACTCCCGGGGTCAGACACAGAGTGATTATTCCTCTACACGGTCCCATCAAACACTCCCGGGATCAGACACAGAGAGAATCTCCCTCCACACCGTCCCATCACCCACTCCCGTGTTCAGACACTGAGTGATTATTCTTCTCCACGGTCCCATCAAACACTCCCGGGGTCAGACACAGAGTGATTATTGCTCTACACGGTCCCATCTCACACTCCCGGGGTCAGACACAGTGTGAATGTTCCTCTACACCGCCCATCACACACTCCCTGGGTCAGACACAGAGTGAATCTCTCTCCACGCCGTTCCATCACACACTCCCGGGGTCAGACACAGAGTGATTATTCCTCTACCCGGTCCCATCAAACATTCGCGGGGTCAGAAACAGAGTGATTATTCCTCTGCGCGGCCCCATCAAACTCTCCCGGGGTCAGACACAGAGTGAATCTCCCTCCACGCCGTCCCATCACACACTCCCGGGGTCAGACTCAGAGTGATTATTCCTCTACACGGTCCCATCAAACATTCCCGGGGTCAGAAACAGTGTGATTATTCCTCTACGCGGCCCCATCAAACTCTCCCGGGGTCAGACACAGAGTGAATCTCAATCCTCACCGTCCAATCACACACTCTCGGGGTGAGACACAGAGAGATTATTCCTCTACACGGTACCATCAAACACTGCCGGGGTCAGACACAGAGTGAATCTCCCTCCACACCGTCCCATCACACACTCCCGGGGTAAGACACAGACTGAATCTCCCTCCACACCGTCCCAACACACACTCCCGGGGTCAGACAGAGTGATTATTCCTCTACACGGTCCCAGCAAACACTCCCGGGGACAGACACAGAGTGAATCTCCCTCCACCCCGTCCCGTCACCATCTCCCGGAGTCAGACACAGAGTGATTATTCCTCTAGACCGCCCATCACACACTCCTGGGGTCAGGCACAGAGTGAATCTCCCTCCACACGGTCCATCACACACTCACAGGGCCATACACAGAGGGATTATTACTCAACACCGTCCCATCAAACACTGCCGGGGTCAGACACAGAGTGAATCTCCCTCCACACCGTCCCATCACACACTCCCGGGGGTCAGACACAGAGTGATTATTCCTCTACACGGTCCCATCAAACACTCCCGGGGTCAGACACAGAGTGAATCTCCCTCCACACCGTCCCATCACCCACTCTAGTGTTCAGACACTGAGTGATTATTCTTCTCCACGGTCCCATCAAACACTCCCGGGGTCAGACACAGAGTGATTATTGCTCTACACGGTCCCATCTCACACTCCCGGGGTGAGGCACAGTGTGAATGTTCCTCTACACCGCCCATCACACACTCCCTGGGTCAGACACAGAGTGAATCTCCGTCCACACCGTCACATTCACACTCCCGTTTTCAGACACAGAGTGATTATTCTTCTCCACGGTCCCATCTCGCACTCCCGGGGTCAGACACAGAGTGAATGTTCCTCTACACCGCCCATCACACACTCCCTGGGTCAGACACAGTGTGAATCTCCCTGCAAATCGTCCCATCACACACTCCCGTGGTCAAACACAGAGTGATTATTCCTCTACATGTTTCCATCAAACACTCCCGGGGTCAGACATAGTGTGAATCTCCCTCCACACAGTCCCATCAAACACTCCCGGGGTCAGACACAGAGTGAATCTCCCTCCACACGGTCCCATCACACTCTCCCTGGGTCATACACAGATGGATTATTCCTCAACACGGTCCCATCAAACACTGCCGGGGTCAGACACAGAGAGAATCTCCCTCCACATCGTCCCATCACACACTCCCGGGGTAAGACACAGACTGAATCTCCCTCCACACCGTACCAAACACACTCTCCCGCATCAGACACAGACTGATTATTCCTATACACGGTCCCATCACACACTCCCGGGGTCAGACACAGTCTGAATCTCCCTCCACACCGTCCAATCATACAATCCCGGGGTCAGACACAGAGTGATTATTCCTCTACACGGTCCCATCAACCACTCCCGGGGTCCGACACAGACTGAATCTCCCTCCACACCGTCCCATCACACACTCCCGTGGTCAAACACAGAGTGATTATTCCTCTACATGGTTCCATCAAACACTCCCGGGGTCAGACACAGGGTGAATCTCCCTCCACACAGTCCCATCACACACTCCCAGGGTCAGACACAGAGGGATTACTCCTCTACACGGTCCCATCAAACACTCCCGGGGTCAGACAAAGAGTGAATCTCCCTCCACACCGTCCCATCACACTCTCCCGGGGTAAGACACAGAGAGATTATTCCTCTACACGGTCCCATCAAACAATCCCGGTGTCAGACACAGAGTCATTATTCCTCTACAAGGTCCCATCAAACTCTTCCGTGGTCAGACACAGAGAGATTATTCCTCTACACGGTACCATCACACTCTCCCGGTGTCAGACACAGGGTGAATCTCCTTCAACACTGTCCCATCACACTCTGCCGGGGTCAGACACAGAGTGATTATTCCTCTACACGGTCCCAGCAAACATTCCCGGGGTCAGAAAAAGAGTGATTATTCCTCTACACGGTCCCATCAAACGATCCCGGTGGTCAGACACAGAGTGATTATTCCTCTACACGGTCCCATCAAAAACTCCCCGGGTCAGACGCAGAGTGAATCTCCCTCACGCCGTCCCATCACACACTCCCGTGGTCAGACACAGTGTGATTATTCCTCTACACTGTCCCATCACGCACTCACGGGGTCAGACACAGAGTGATTATTCCTCTACACGGTCCCATCTAACATTCCCGGGGTCAGAAACAGAGTGATTATTCCTCTACGCGGCCCCATCAAACAATCCCGGGGTCCGACACAGAGTGAATCTCCCTCCACACCGTCCCATCACACTCTCCCGTGGTCAGACACAGTGTGATTATTCCTCTACACGGTCCCATCAAACACTCCCAGGGTCAGACACGGAGTGAATCTCCCTCCACACCGTCCCATCACACACTCCCGGGGTCAGTCACAGAGAGATTATTCCTCTACACGGTACCGTCAAACACTCCCGGGGTCAGACACAGAGAGATTATTACTCTACACGGTCCCATCAAAAAATCCCGGTGTCAGACACAGAGTCATTATTCCTCTACAAGGTCTCATCTAACTCTTCCGTTGTCAGACACAGAGTGATTATTCCTCTACACGGTACCATCGCACTCTCCCGGTGTCAGACACAGAGTGAATCTCCCTCTACGCCGTACCATCACACACTCCCGGGGTCAGACACAGAGTGATGATTCCTCTACACGGTCCCATCAAACATTCCCGGGGTCAGAAACAGAGTGATTATTCCTCTACGCGGCCCCATCAAACTCTCCCGGGTTCAGACACAGAGTGATTATTCCTCTACACGGTCCCATCAAACGATCCCGGTGGTCAGACACAGAGTGATTATTCCTCTACACGGTAACATCACACACTCCCAGGGTCAGACACAGAGAGTTTATTCCTCTACACGGTACAATCAAACACTCCCGGGGTCAGACACAGAGTGATTATTCCTCTACACGGACCCATCAAACACTCCCGGGGTCAGACACAGAGTGAATCTCAATCCTCACCGTCCAATCACACACACACGGGGTCAGACACAGAGAGATAATTCCTCTACACCGTACCATCAAACACTCCCGGGGTCAGACACAGAGAGATTATTCCTCTACACGGTCCCATCAAACACTCCCGGTGTCAGACACAGAGTCATTATTCATCTACAAGGTCACATCAAACACATCCGTGGTCAGCACAGAGTGATTATTCCTCTACACGGCCCCATCAAACTCTACCGGGGTCAGACACAGGGTGATTATTCCTCTACACGGTCCCGTCACCATCTCCCGGGGTCAGACACAGAGTGATTATTCCTCTAGACCGCCCATCACACACTCCTGGGGTCAGGCACAGAGTGAATCTCCCTCCAGACGGTCCATCACACACTCCCAGGGCCATACACAGAGGGATTATTCCTCAACTCCGTCCCATCAAACACTGCCGGGGTCAGACACAGAGTGAATCTCCCTCCACACCGTCCCATCACACACTCCCGGGGTCAGACACAGAGTGATTATTCTTCTCCACGGTCCCATCAAACACTCCCGGGGTCAGACACAGAGTGATTATTGCTCTACACGGTCCCATCTCACACTCCCGGGGTGAGGCACAGTGTGAATGTTCCTCTACACCGCCCATCACTCACTCCCTGGGTCAGACACAGAGTGAATCTCCGTCCACTCCGTCCCATCACACACTCCCGTTTTCAGACACAGAGTGATTATTCTTCTCCACGGTCCCATCAAACATTCCCGGGGTCAGACACAGAGTGATTAGTGCTCTACACGGTCCCATCTCACACTCCCGGGGTCAGACACAGAGTGAATGTTCCTCTACACCGCCCATCACACACTCCCTGGGTCAGACACAGAGTTAATCTCCCTGCAAATCGTCCCATCACACACTCCCGTGGTCAAACACAGAGGGATTATTCCTCTACACGGTCCCATCAAACACTCCCGGGGTCAGACACAGAGTGAATCTCCCTCCACACGGTCCCATCACACACTCCCTGGGTCATACACAGATGGATTATTCCTCAACACGGTCCCATCAAACACTGCCGGGGTCAGACACAGAGAGAATCTCCCTCCACATCGTCCCATCACACACTCCCGGGATCAGACACAGAGTGATTATTCCTCTACACGGTCCCATCAAACACTCCCGGCGTAAGACACAGAGTGAATCTCCCTCCACATCGTCCCATCACACACTCCCGGGGTAAGACACAGACTGAATCTCCCTCCACACCGTACCAACACACTCTCCCGCATCAGACACAGACTGATTATTCCTCTACACGGTCCCAGCAAACACTCCCGGGGTCAGACACAGAGTGATTATTCCACTATACCGCCCATCACACACTCCTGGGGTCAGACACAGAGTGAATCTCCCACCACACGGTCCATCACACACTCCCAGGGCCATACACAGAGGGATTATTCCTCAACACCGTCCCATCAAACACTGCCGGGGTCAGACACAGAGTGAATCTCCCTCCACACCGTCCCATCACACACTCCCGGGGTCAGACACAGAGTGATTATTCCTCTACACGGTCCCATCAAACACTCCCGGGATCAGACACAGAGAGAATCTCCCTCCACACCGTCCCATCACCCACTCCCTTGTTCAGACACTGAGTGATTATTCTTCTCCACGGTCCCATCAAACACTCCCGGGGTCAGACACAGAGTGATTATTGCTCTACACGGTCCCATCTCACACTCCCGGGGTCAGACACAGTGTGAATGTTCCTCTACACCGCCCATCACACACTCCCTGGGTAGGACACAGAGTGAATCTCTCTCCACGCCGTTCCATCACACACTCCCGGGGTCAGACACAGAGTGATTATTCCTCTACCCGGTCCCATCAAACATTCGCGGGGTCAGAAACAGAGTGATTATTCCTCTGCGCGGCCCCATCAAACTCTCCCGGGGTCAGACACAGAGTGAATCTCCCTCCACGCCGTCCCATCACACACTCCCGGGGTCAGACTCAGAGTGATTATTCCTCTACACGGTCCCATCAAACATTCCCGGGGTCAGAAACAGTGTGATTATTCCTCTACGCGGCCCCATCAAACTCTCCCGGGGTCAGACACAGAGTGAATCTCAATCCTCACCGTCCAATCACACACTCTCGGGGTGAGACACAGAGAGATTATTCCTCTACACGGTACCATCAAACACTGCCGGAGTCAGACACAGAGTGAATCTCCCTCCACACCGTCCCATCACACACTCCCGGGGTAAGACACAGACTGAATCTCCCTCCACACCGTCCCAACACACACTCCCGCGGTCAGACAGAGTGATTATTCCTCTACACGGTCCCAGCAAACACTCCCGGGGACAGACACAGAGTGAATCTCCCTCCACCCCGTCCCGTCACCATCTCCCGGGGTCAGACACAGAGTGATTATTCCTCTAGACCGCCCATCACACACTCCTGGGGTCAGGCACAGAGTGAGTCTCCCTCCACACGGTCCATCACACACTCACAGGGCCATACACAGAGGGATTATTACTCAACACCGTCCCATCAAACACTGCCGGGGTCAGACACAGAGTGAATCTCCCTCCACACCGTCCCATCACACACTCCCGTGGGTCAGACACAGAGTGATTATTCCTCTACACGGTCCCATCAAACACTCCCGGGGTCAGACACAGAGTGAATCTCCCTCCACACCGTCCCATCACCCACTCTAGTGTTCAGACACTGAGTGATTATTCTTCTCCACGGTCCCATCAAACACTCCCGGGGTCAGACACAGAGTGATTATTGCTCTACACGGTCCCATCTCACACTCCCGGGGTGAGGCACAGTGTGAATGTTCCTCTACACCGCCCATCACACACTCCCTGGGTCAGACACAGAGTGAATCTCCGTCCACACCGTCCCATTCACACTCCCGTTTTCAGACACAGAGTGATTATTCTTCTCCACGGTCCCATCTCGCACTCCCGGGGTCAGACACAGAGTGAATGTTCCTCTACACCGCCCATCACACACTCCCTGGGTCAGACACAGTGTGAATCTCCCTGCAAATCGTCCCATCACACACTCCCGTGGTCAAACACAGAGTGATTATTCCTCTACATGTTTCCATCAAACACTCCCGGGGTCAGACATAGTGTGAATCTCCCTCCACACAGTCCCATCAAACACTCCCGGGGTCAGACACAGAGTGAATCTCCCTCCACACGGTCCCATCACACTCTCCCTGGGTCATACACAGATGGATTATTCCTCAACACGGTCCCATCAAACACTGCCGGGGTCAGACACAGAGAGAATCTCCCTCCACATCGTCCCATCACACACTCCCGGGGTAAGACACAGACTGAATCTCCCTCCACACCGTACCAACACACTCTCCCGCATCAGACACAGACTGATTATTCCTATACACGGTCCCATCACACACTCCCGGGGTCAGACACAGACTGAATCTCCCTCCACACCGTCCAATCATACAATCCCGGGGTCAGACACAGAGTGATTATTCCTCTACACGGTCCCATCAACCACTCCCGGGGTCAGACACAGACTGAATCTCCCTCCACACCGTCCCATCACACACTCCCGTGGTCAAACACAGAGTGATTATTCCTCTACATGGTTCCATAAAACACTCCCGGGGTCAGACACAGGGTGAATCTCCCTCCACACAGTCCCATCACACACTCCCAGGGTCAGACACAGAGGGATTACTCCTCTACACGGTCCCATCAAACACTCCCGGGGTCAGACAAAGAGTGAATCTCCCTCCACACCGTCCCATCACACTCTCCCGTGGTAAGACACAGAGAGATTATTCCTCTACACGGTCCCATCAAACAATCCCGGTGTCAGACACAGAGTCATTATTCCTCTACAAGGTCTCATCAAACTCTTCCGTGGTCAGACACAGAGAGATTATTCCTCTACACGGTACCATCACACTCTCCCGGTGTCAGACACAGGGTGAATCTCCTTCAACACTGTCCCATCACACTCTGCCGGGGTCAGACACAGAGTGATTATTCCTCTACACGGTCCCAGCAAACATTCCCGGGGTCAGAAAAAGAGTGATTATTCCTCTACACGGTCCCATCAAACGATCCCGGTGGTCAGACACAGAGTGATTATTCCTCTACACGGTCCCATCAAAAACTCCCTGGGTCAGACGCAGAGTGAATCTCCCTCACGCCGTCCCATCACACACTCCCGTGGTCAGACACAGTGTGATTATTCCTCTACACGGTCCCATCACGCACTCCCGGGGTCAGACACAGAGTGATTATTCCTCTACACGGTCCCATCTAACATTCCCGGGGTCAGAAACAGAGTGATTATTCCTCTACGCGGCCCAATCAAACAATCCCGGGGTCCGACACAGAGTGAATCTCCCTCCACACCGTCCCATCACACTCTCCCGTGGTCAGACACAGTGTGATTATTCCTCTACACGGTCCCATCAAACACTCCCAGGGTCAGACACGGAGTGAATCTCCCTCCACACCGTCCCATCACACACTCCCGGGGTCAGTCACAGAGAGATTATTCCTCTACACGGTCCCATCTAACATTCCCGGGGTCAGAAACAGAGTGATTATTCCTCTACGCGGCCCCATCAAACAATCCCGGGGTCCGACACAGAGTAAATCTCCCTCCACACCGTCCCATCACACTCTCCCGTGGTCAGACACAGTGTGATTATTCCTCTACACGGTCCCATCAAAAACTCCCTGGGTCAGACGCAGAGTGAATCTCCCTCACGCCGTCCCATCACACACTCCCGTGGTCAGACACAGTGTGATTATTCCTCTACACGGTCCCATCACGCACTCCCGGGGTCAGACACAGAGTGATTATTCCTCTACACGGTCCCATCTAACATTCCTGGGGTCAGAAACAGAGTGATTATTCCTCTACGCGGCCCCATCAAACATTCCCGGGGTCAGAAACAGAGTGATTATTCCTCTACGCGGCCCCATCAAACTCTCCCGGGTTCAGACACAGAGTGATTATTCCTCTACACGGTCCCATCAAACGATCCCGGTGGTCAGACACAGAGTGATTATTCCTCTACACGGTAACATCACACACTCCCAGGGTCAGACACAGAGAGTTTATTCCTCTACACGGTACAATCAAACACTCCCGGGGTCAGACACAGAGTGATTATTCCTCTACACGGACCCATCAAACACTCCCGGGGTCAGACACAGAGTGAATCTCAATCCTCACCGTCCAATCACACACACCCGGGGTCAGACACAGACTGAATCTCCCTCCACACCGTACCAACACACTCTCCCGCATCAGACACAGACTGATTATTCCTCTACACGGTCCCATCACACACTCCCGGGGTCAGACACAGACTGAATCTCCCTCCACACCGTCCAATCATACAATCCCGGGGTCAGACACAGAGTGATTATTCCTCTACACGGTCCCATCAACCACTCCCGGGGTCAGACACAGACTGAATCTCCCTCCACACCGTCCCATCACACACTCCCGTGGTCAAACACAGTGTGATTATTCCTCTACATGGTTCCAACAAACACTCCCGGGGTCAGACACAGGGTGAATCTCACTCCACACAGTCCCATCACACACTCCCAGGGTCAGACACAGAGGGATTACTCCTCTACACGGTCCCATCAAACACTCCCGGGGTCAGACACAGAGTGAATCTCCCTCCACACCGTCCCATCACACTCTCCCGGTGTCAGACACAGAGTCATTATTCCTCTACAAGGTCTCATCAAACTCTTCCGTGGTCAGACACAGAGAGATTATTCCTCTACACGGTACCATCACACTCTCCCGGTGTCAGACACAGGGTGAATCTCCCTCCACACAGTCCCATCACACACTCCCAGGGTCAGACACAGAGGGATTATTCCTCTACACGGTCCCATCAAACACTGCCGGGGTCAGACACAGAGAGAATCTCCCTCCACATCGTCCCATCACACACTCCCGGGATCAGACACAGAGTGATTATTCCTCTACACGGTCCCATCAAACACTCCCGGCGTAAGACACAGAGTGAATCTCCCTCCACATCGTCCCATCACACACTCCCGGGGTAAGACACAGACTGAATCTCCCTCCACACCGTACCAACACACTCTCCCGCATCAGACACAGACTGATTATTCCTCTACACGGTCCCATCACACACTCCCGGGGTCAGACACAGACTGAATCTCCCTCCACACCGTCCAATCATACAATCCCGGGGTCAGACACAGAGTGATTATTCCTCTACACGGTCCCATCAACCACTCCCGGGTCAGACACAGACTGAATCTCCCTCCACACCGTCCCATCACACACTCCCGTGGTCAAACACAGAGTGATCATTCCTCTACATGGTTCCAACAAACACTCCCGGGGTCAGCCACAGGGTGAATCTCCCTCCACACAGTCCCATCACACACTCCCAGGGTCAGACACAGAGGGATTACTCCTCTACACGGTCCCATCAAACACTCCCGGGGTCAGACACAGAGTGAATCTCCCTCCACACCGTCCCATCACACTCTCCCGGTGTCAGACACAGAGTCATTATTCCTCTACAAGGTCTCATCAAACTCTTCCGTGGTCAGACACAGAGAGATTATTCCTCTACACGGTACCATCACACTCTCCCGGTGTCAGACACATGGTGAATCTCCTTCAACACTGTCCCATCACACTCTGCCGGGGTCAGACACAGAGTGATTATTCCTCTACACGGTCCTAGCAAACATTCCCGGGGTCAGAAAAAGAGTGATTATTCCTCTGCACGGTCCCATCAAACGATCCCGGTGGTCAGACACAGAGTGATTATTCCTCTACGCGGCCCCATCAAACTCTCCCGGGGTCAGACACAGAGTGATTATTCCTCTACACGGTCCCATCAAACGATCCCGGTGGTCAGACACAGAGTGATTATTCCTCTACTCCGCCCATCACACTGTCCCGGGGTCAGACACAGAGTGAATCTCCCTCCACACCGTCCCATCACACTCTCCCGGTGTCAGACACAGAGTCATTATTCCTCTACAAGGTCTCATCAAACTCTTCCGTGGTCAGACACAGAGAGATTATTCCTCTACACGGTACCATCACACTCTCCCGGTGTCAGACACAGGGTGAATCTCCTTCAACACTGTCCCATCTCACTCTGCCGGGGTCAGACACAGAGTGATTATTCCTCTACACGGTCCTAGCAAACATTCCCGGGGTAAGAAAAAGAGTGATTATTCCTCTACACGGTCCCATCAAAAACTCCCCGGGTCAGACGCAGAGTGAATCTCCCTCACGCCGTCCCATCACACACTCCCGTGGTCAGACACAGTGTGATTATTCCTCTACACGGTCCCATCACGCACTCCCGGGGTCAGACACAGAGTGATTATTCCTCTACACGGTCCCATCTAACATTCCCGGGGTCAGAAACAGAGTGATTATTCCTCTACGCGGCCCCATCAAACTCTACCGGGGTCAGACACAGAGTGATTATTCCTCTACACGGTCCCATCAAACGATCCCGGTGGTCAGACACAGAGTGATTATTCCTCTACTCCGCCCATCACACTGTCCCGGGGTCAGACACAGAGTGAATCTCCCGACACACCGTCCCAACACACACTCCCGTGGTCAGACACAGGATGACTATTCCTCTACACGGTCCCATCAAACACTCCCGGGGTCAGACACAGAGTGAATCTCCCTCCAAATCGTCCCATCACACACTCCCGGGTCAGACACAGAGTGAATATTCCTGTACACGGTCCCATCAATCACTCCCGGGGTCAGACACAGAGTGAATTTATATCCAAACCGTCCCATCAAACACTCCCGGGGTCAGACACAGAGTGATTATTCCTCTACACGGTCCCATCAATCACTCCAGGGGTCAGACACAGAGTGAATTTATATCCACACCGTCCCATCAAACACTCCCGGGGTCAGCCACAGAGTGATTATTCCTCTACACCGCCCATCACACTCTCCCGGGGTTAGACACAGAGTGAATCTCCCTCCACACCGTCCCATCACACACTCCCGAGTTCAGACACAGAGTGATTTTTCCTCTACACGGTCCAATCAAACAATCCCGGGTTCCGACACAGAGTGAATCTCCCTCCACACCGTCCCATCACAGTCTCCCGTGGTCAGACACAGTGTGATTATTCCTCTACACGGTTCCATCAAACACTCCCAGGGTCAGACACGGAGTGAATCTCCCTCCACACCGTCCCATCACACACTCCCGGGGTCAGTCACAGAGAGATTATTCCTCTACACGGTACCGTCAAACACTCCCGGGGTCAGACACAGAGAGATTATTACTCTACACGGTCCCATCAAACAATCCCGGTGTCAGACACAGAGTCATTATTCCTCTACAAGGTCTCATCAAACTCTTCCGTGGTCAGACACAGAGTGATTATTCCTCTACACGGTACCATCGCACTCTCCCGCTGTCAGACACAGAGTGAATCTCCTTCTACGCCGTACCATCACACACTCCCGGGGTCAGACACAGAGTGATGATTCCTCTAAACGGTCCCATCAAACATTCCCGGGGTCAGAAACAGAGTGATTATTCCTCTACGCGGCCCCATCAAACTCTCCCGGGTTCAGACAGAGAGTGATTATTCCTCTACACGGTCCCATCAAACGATCCCGGTGGTCAGACACAGAGTGAATATTCCTCTACACGGTAACATCACACACACCCGGGGTCAGACACAGAGTGAATCTCAATCCTCACCGTCCAATCACACACACCCGGGGTCAGACAGAGAGATTATTCCTCTACACCGTACCATCAAACACTCCCGGGGTCAGACACAGAGAGATTATTCCTCTACACGGTCCCATCAAACACTCCCGGTGTCAGACACAGAGTCATTATTCATCTACAAGGTCACATCAAACACATCAGTGGTCAGCACAGAGTGATTATTCCTCTACACGGCCCCATCAAACTCTACCGGGGTCAGACACAGGGTGATTATTCCTCTACACGGTCCCATCAAACGCTCCCGGGGGTCAGACACAGAGTGATTATTCCTCTACACGGTCACATGAAACACTCCCGGGGTCAGACACAGAGTGAATCGCCGTCCACACCGTCCCAACACACACTCCCGGGGTCAGACAGAGTGATTATTCCTCTACACGGTCCCATCACACACTCCCGTGGTCAAACACAGAGTGATTATTCCTCTACACGGTCCCAGCAAACACTCCCGGGGTCAGACACAGAGTGAATCTCCCTCCACACCGTCCCAACACCCACTCCCGTGTTCAGACACTGAGTGATTATTCTTCTCCACGGTCCCATCAAACACTCCCGGGGTCAGACACAGAGTGATTATTGCTCTACACGGTCCCATCACACACTCCCGGGGTCAGACACAGTGTGAATGTTCCTCTACACCGCCCATCACACACTCCCGGGGTCAGACACAGAGTGAATCTCCCTCCACGCCGTCCAATCACACACTCCCGGGGTCAGACACAGAGTGATTATTCCTCTACACGGTCCCATCAAACATTCCCGGGGTCAGAAACAGAGTGATTATTCCTCTACGCCGCCCCATCAAACTCTCCCGGGGTCAGACACAGAGTGAATCTCAATCCTCACCGTCCAATCACACACTCCCGGGGTGAGACACAGAGAGATTATTCTTCTATACGGTACCATCAAACACTGCCGGGTTCAGACACAGAGTGAATCTCCCTCCACACCGTCCCATCACACACTCCCGGGGTAAGACACAGACTGAATCTCCCTCCACACCGTCCCAACACACACTCCCGGGGTCAGACAGAGTGATTATTCCTCTACACGGTCCCAGCAAACACTCCCGGGGTCAGACACAGAGTGAATCTCCCTCCACCCCGTCCCGTCACCATCTCCCGGGGTCAGACACAGAGTGATTATTCCTCTACACCGCCCATCACGCACTCCTGGGGTCAGGCACAGAGTGAATCTCCCTCCACACCGTCCATCACACACTCCCAGGGCCATACACAGAGGGATTATTCCTCAACACCGTCCCATCAAACACTGCCGGGGTCAGACGCAGAGTGAATCTCCCTCCACACCGTTCCATCACACATTCCCGGGGTCAGACACAGAGTGATTATTCCTCTACACGGTCCCATCAAACACTCCCGGGGTCAGACACAGAGTGAATCTCCCTCCACACCGTCCCATCACCCACTCCCGTGTTCAGACACTGAGTGATTATTCTTCTCCACGGTCCCATCAAACACTCCCGGGGTCAGACACAGAGTGATTATTGCTCTACACGGTCCCATCTCACACTCCCGGGGTGAGGCACAGTGTGAATGTTCCTCTACACCGCCCATCACACACTCCCTGGGTCAGACACAGAGTGAATCTCCGTCCACACCGTCCCATCACACACTCCCGTTTTCAGACACAGAGTGATTATTCTTCTCCACGGTCCCATCAAACATTCCCGGGGTCAGACACAGAGTGATTAGTGCTCTACACGGTCCCATCTCACACTCACGGGGTCAGACACACAGTGAATGTTCCTCTACAACGCCCATCACACACTCCCTGGGTCAGACACAGAGTGAATCTCCCTGCAAATCGTCCCATCACACACTCCCGTGGTCACACACAGAGTGATTATTCCTCTACATGTTTCCATCAAACACTCCCGGGGTCAGACATAGTGTGAATCTCCCTCCACACAGTCCCATCACACACTCCCAGGGTCAGACAGAGTGATTATTCCTCTACACGGTCCCAGCAAACACTCCCGGGGTCAGACACAGAGTGAATCTCCCTCCACCCCGTCCCGTCACCATCTCACGGGGTCAGACACAGAGTGATTATTCTTCTCCACGGTCCCATCAAACACTCCCGGGGTCAGACACAGAGTGATTATTGCTCTACACGGTCCCATCTCACACTCCCGGGGAGAGGCACAGTGTGAATGTTCCTCTACACCGCCCATCACACACTCCCTGGGTCAGACACAGAGTGAATCTCCGTCCACACCGTCCCATCACACACTCCCGTTTTCAGACACAGAGTGATTATTCTTCTCCACGGTCCCATCAAACATTCCCGGGGTCAGACACAGAGTGATTAGTGCTCTACACGGTCCCATCTCACACTCCCGGGGTCCGACACAGAGTGAATGTTCCTCTACACCGCCCATCACACACTCCCTGGGTCAGACACAGAGTGAATCTCCCTGCAAATCGTCCCATCACACACTCCCGTGGTCAAACACAGAGTGATTATTCCTCTACATGTTTCCATCAAACACTCCCGGGGTCAGACATAGTGTGAATCTCCCTCCACACAGTCCCATCACACACTCCCAGGGTCAGACACAGAGGGATTATTCCTCTACACGGTCCCATCAAACACTCCCCGGGTCAGACACAGAGTGAATCTCCCTACACACGGTCCCATCACACACTCCCTGGGTCATACACAGATGGATTATTCCTCAACACGGTCCCATCAAACACTGCCGGGGTCAGACACAGAGAGAATCTCCCTCCACATCGTCCCATCACACACTCCCGGGATCAGACACAGAGTGATTATTCCTCTACACGGTCCCATCAAACACTCCCGGCGTAAGACACAGAGTGAATCTCCCTCCACATCGTCCCATCACACACTCCCGGGGTAAGACACAGACTGAATCTCCCTCCACACCGTACAAACACACTCTCCCGCATGAGACACAGACTGATTATTCCTCTACACGGTCCCATCACACACTCCCGGGGTCAGACACACACTGAATCTCCCTCCACACCGTCCAATCATACAATCCCGGGGTCAGACACAGAGTGATTATTCCTCTACACGGTCCCATCAACCACTCCCGGGGTCAGACACAGACTGAATCTCCCTCCACACCGTCCCATCACACACTCCCGTGGTCAAACACAGAGTGATTATTCCTCTACATGGTTCCAACAAACACTCCCGGGTTCAGACACAGGGTGAATCTCCCTCCACACAGTCCCATCACACACTCCCAGGGTCAGACACAGAGGGATTACTCCTCTACACGGTCCCATCAAACACTCCCTGGGTCAGACACAGAGTGAATCTCCCTCCACACCGTCCCATCACACTCTCCCGGGGTCAGACACAGAGAGATTATTCCTCTACACGGTCCCATCAAACAATCCCGGTGTCAGACACAGAGTCATTATTCCTCTACAAGGTCTCATCAAACTCTTCCGTGGTCAGACACAGAGAGATTATTCCTCTATACGGTACCATCACACTCTCCCGGTGTCAGACACAGGGTGAATCTCCTTCAACACCGTCCCATCACACACTCCCGTGGTCAAACACAGAGTGATTATTCCTCTACACGGTCCTAGCAAACATTCCCGGGGTCAGAAAAAGAGTGATTATTCCTCTACTCGGTCCCATCAAACGATCCCGGTGGTCAGACACAGAGTGATTATTCCTCTACACGGTCCCATCAAAAACTCGCCGGGTCAGACGCAGATTGAATCTCCCTCACGCCGTCCCATCACACACTTCCGTGGTCAGACACAGTGTGATTATTCCTCTACACGGTCCCATCACGCACTCCCGGGGTCAGACACAGAGTGATTATTCCTCTACACGGTCCCATCTAACATTCCCGGGGTCAGAAACAGAGTGATTATTCCTCTACGCGGCCCCATCAAACTCTCCCGGGGTCAGACACAGAGTGATTATTCCTCTACACGGTCCCATCAAACGATCCCGGTGGTCAGACACAGAGTGATTATTCCTCTACTCCGCCCATCACACTGTCCCGGGGTCAGACACAGAGTGAATCTCCCTCCACGCCGTCCAATCACACACTCCCGGGATCAGACACAGAGTGATTATTCCTCTACACGGTCCCATCAAACATTCCCGGGGTCAGAAACAGAGTGATTATTCCTCTACGCGGCCCCATCAAACTCTCCCGGGGTCAGACACAGAGTGAATCTCAATCCTCACCGTCCAATCACACACTCCCGGGGTGAGACACAGAGAGATTATTCCTCTATACGGTACCATCAAACACTGCCGGGGTCAGACACAGAGTGAATCTCCCTCCACACCGTCCCATCACACACTCCCGGGGTAAGACACAGACTGAATCTCCCTCCACACCGTCCCAACACACACTCCCGGGGTCAGACAGAGTGATTATTCCTCTACACGGTCCCAGCAAACACTCCCGGGGTCAGACACAGAGTGAATCTCCCTCCACCCCGTCCCGTCACCATCTCCCGGGGTCAGACACAGAGTGATTATTCCTCTACACCGCCCATCACGCACTCCTGGGGTCAGGCACAGAGTGAATCTCCCTCCACACCGTCCATCACACACTCCCAGGGCCATACACAGAGGGATTATTCCTCAACACCGTCCCATCAAACACTGCCGGTGTCAGACACAGAGTGAATCTCCCTCCACACCGTTCCATCACACACTCCCGGGGTCAGACACAGAGTCATTATTCCTCTACACGGTCCCATCAAACACTCCCGGGGTCAGACACAGAGTGAATCTCCCTCCACACCGTCCCATCACCCACTCTAGTGTTCAGACACTGAGTGATTAATCTTCTCCACGGTCCCATCAAACACTCCCGGGGTCAGACACAGAGTGATTATTGCTCTACACGGTCCCATCTCACACTCCCGGGGTGAGGCACAGTGTGAATGTTATCTACAGCGCCCATCACACACTCCCTGGGTCAGACACAGAGTGAATCTCCGTCCACACCGTCCCATCACACACTCCGGTTTTCAGACACAGAGTGATTATTCTTCTCCACGGTCCCATCAAACATTCCCGGGGTCAGACACAGAGTGATTAGTGCTCTACACGGTCCCATCTCACACTCCCGGGGTCAGGCACACAGTGAATGTTCCTCTACAACGCCCATCACACACTCCCTGGGTCAGACACAGAGTGAATCTCCCTGCAAATCGTCCCATCACACACTCCCGTGGTCACACACAGAGTGATTATTCCTATACATGTTTCCATCAAACACTCCCGGGGTCAGACATAGTGTGAATCTCCCTCCACACAGTCCCATCACACACTCCCAGGGTCAGACAGAGTGATTATTCCTCTACACGGTCCCAGCAAACACTCCCGGGGTCAGACACAGAGTGAATCTCCCTCCACCCCGTCCCGTCACCATCTCCCGGGGTCAGACACAGAGTGATTATTCTTCTCCACGGTCCCATCAAACACTCCCGGGGTCAGACACAGAGTGATTATTGCTCTACACGGTCCCATCTCACACTCCCGGGGTGAGGCACAGTGTGAATGTTCCTCTACACCGCCCATCACACACTCCCTGGGTCAGACACAGAGTGAATCTCCGTCCACACGGTCCCATCACACACTCCCGTTTTCAGACACAGAGTGATTATTCTTCTCCACGGTCCCATCAAACATTCCCGGGGTCAGACACAGAGTGATTAGTGCTCTACACGGTCCCATCTCACACTCCCGGTGTCCGACACAGAGTGAATGTTCCTCTACACCGCCCATCACACACTCCCTGGGTCAGACACAGAGTGAATCTCCCTGCAAATCGTCCCATTACACACTCCCGTGGTCAAACACAGAGTGATTATTCCTCTACATGTTTCCATCAAACACTCCCGGGGTCAGACATAGTGTGAATCACCCTCCACACAGTCCCATCACACACTCCCTGGGTCATACACAGATGGATTATTCCTCAACACGGTCCCATCAAACACTGCCGGGGTCAGACACAGAGAGAATCTCCCTCCACATCGTCCCATCACACACTCCCGGGATCAGACACAGAGTGATTATTCCTCTACACGGTCCCATCAAACACTCCCGGCGTAAGACACAGAGTGAATCTCCCTCCACATCGTCCCATCACACACTCCCGGGGTAAGACACAGACTGAATCTCCCTCCACACCGTACCAACACACTCTCCCGCATCAGACAGAGACTGATTATTCCTCTACACGGTCCCATCACACACTCCCGGGGTCAGACACAGACTGAATCTCCCTCCACACCGTCCAATCATACAATCCCGTGGTCAGACACAGAGTGATTATTCCTCTACACGGTCCCATCAACCACTCCCGGGGTCAGACACAGACTGAATCTCCCTCCACACCGTCCCATCACACACTCCCGTGGTCAAACACAGAGTGATTATTCCTCTACATGGTTCCAACAAACACTCCCGGGGTCAGACACAGGGTGAATCTCCCTCCACACAGTCCCATCACACACTCCCAGGGTCAGACACAGAGGGATTACTCCTCTACACGGTCCCATCAAACACTCCCGGGGTCAGACACAGAGTGAATCTCCCTCCACACCGTCCCATTACACTCTCCCGGGGTCAGACACAGAGAGATTATTCCTCTACACGGTCCCATCACACTCTCCCGGTGTCAGACACAGGGTGAATCTCCTTCAACACTGTCCCATCACACTCTGCCGGGGTCAGACACAGAGTGATTATTCCTCTACACGGTCCTAGCAAACATTCCCGGGGTCAGAAAAAGAGTGATTATTCCTCTACACGGTCCCATCAAACTATGCCGGTGGTCAGACACAGAGTGATTATTCCTCTACACGGTCCCATCAAAAACTCCCCGGGTCAGACGCAGAGTGAATCTCCCTCACGCCGTCCCATCACACACTCCCGTGGTCAGACACAGTGTGATTATTCCTCTACACGGTCCCATCACGCACTCCCGGGGTCAGACACAGAGTGATTATTCCTCTACACGGTCCCATCTAACATTCCCGGGGTCAGAAACAGAGTGATTATTCCTCTACGCGGCCCCATCAAACCCTCCCGTGGTCAGACACAGAGTGATTATTCCTCTACACGGTCCCATCAAACGATCCCGGTGGTCAGACACAGAGTGATTATTCCTCTACTCCGCCCATCACACTCTCCCGGGGTCAGACACAGAGTGAATCTCCCGACACACCGTCCCAACACACACTCCCGTGGTCAGACACAGGATGACTATTCCTCTACACGGTCCCATCAAACACTCCCGGGGTCAGACACAGAGTGAATCTCCCTCCAAATCGTCCCATCACACACTCCCGGGTCAGACACAGAGTGAATATTCCTCTACACGGTCCCATCAATCACTCCCGGGGTCAGACACAGAGTGAATTTATATCCACACCGACCCATCAAACACTCCCGGGGTCAGACACAGAGTGATTATTCCTCTACACGGTCCCATCAATCACTCCCGGGGTCAGACACAGAGTGAATTTATATCCACACCGTCCCATCAAACACTCCCGGGGTCAGCCACAGAGTGATTATTCCTCTACACCGCCCATCACACTCTCCCGGGGTTAGACACAGAGTGAATCTCCCTCCACACCGTCCCATCACACACTCCCGAGGTCAGACACAGAGTGATTTTTCCTCTACACGGTCCAATCAAACAATCCCGGGGTCCGACACAGAGTGAATCTCCCTCCACACCGTCCCATCACAGTCTCCCGTGGTCAGACACAGTGTGATTATTCCTCTACACGGTCCCATCAAACACTCCCAGTGTCAGACACGGAGTGAATCTCCCTCCACACCGTCCCATCACACACTCCCGGGGTCAGACACAGAGAGATTATTACTCTACACGGTCCCATCAAACAATCCCGGTGTCAGACACAGAGTCATTATTCCTCTACAAGGTCTCATCAAACTCTTCCGTGGTCAGACACAGAGTGATTATTCCTCTACACGGTACCATCGCACTCTCCCGCTGTCAGACACAGAGTGAATCTCCCTCTACGCCGTAACATCACACACTCCCGGTGTCCGACACAGAGTGAATGTTCCTCTACACCGCCCATCACACACTCCCTGGGTCAGACACAGAGTGAATCTCCCTGCAAATCGTCCCATTACACACTCCCGTGGTCAAACACAGAGTGATTATTCCTCTACATGTTTCCATCAAACACTCCCGGGGTCAGACATAGTGTGAATCACCCTCCACACAGTCCCATCACACACTCCCTGGGTCATACACAGATGGATTATTCCTCAACACGGTCCCATCAAACACTGCCGGGGTCAGACACAGAGAGAATCTCCCTCCACATCGTCCCATCACACACTCCCGGGATCAGACACAGAGTGATTATTCCTCTACACGGTCCCATCAAACACTCCCGGCGTAAGACACAGAGTGAATCTCCCTCCACATCGTCCCATCACACACTCCCGGGGTAAGACACAGACTGAATCTCCCTCCACACCGTACCAACACACTCTCCCGCATCAGACAGAGACTGATTATTCCTCTACACGGTCCCATCACACACTCCCGGGGTCAGACACAGACTGAATCTCCCTCCACACCGTCCAATCATACAATCCCGTGGTCAGACACAGAGTGATTATTCCTCTACACGGTCCCATCAACCACTCCCGGGGTCAGACACAGACTGAATCTCCCTCCACACCGTCCCATCACACACTCCCGTGGTCAAACACAGAGTGATTATTCCTCTACATGGTTCCAACAAACACTCCCGGGGTCAGACACAGGGTGAATCTCCCTCCACACAGTCCCATCACACACTCCCAGGGTCAGACACAGAGGGATTACTCCTCTACACGGTCCCATCAAACACTCCCGGGGTCAGACACAGAGTGAATCTCCCTCCACACCGTCCCATTACACTCTCCCGGGGTCAGACACAGAGAGATTATTCCTCTACACGGTCCCATCACACTCTCCCGGTGTCAGACACAGGGTGAATCTCCTTCAACACTGTCCCATCACACTCTGCCGGGGTCAGACACAGAGTGATTATTCCTCTACACGGTCCTAGCAAACATTCCCGGGGTCAGAAAAAGAGTGATTATTCCTCTACACGGTCCCATCAAACTATGCCGGTGGTCAGACACAGAGTGATTATTCCTCTACACGGTCCCATCAAAAACTCCCCGGGTCAGACGCAGAGTGAATCTCCCTCACGCCGTCCCATCACACACTCCCGTGGTCAGACACAGTGTGATTATTCCTCTACACGGTCCCATCACGCACTCCCGGGGTCAGACACAGAGTGATTATTCCTCTACACGGTCCCATCTAACATTCCCGGGGTCAGAAACAGAGTGATTATTCCTCTACGCGGCCCCATCAAACCCTCCCGTGGTCAGACACAGAGTGATTATTCCTCTACACGGTCCCATCAAACGATCCCGGTGGTCAGACACAGAGTGATTATTCCTCTACTCCGCCCATCACACTCTCCCGGGGTCAGACACAGAGTGAATCTCCCGACACACCGTCCCAACACACACTCCCGTGGTCAGACACAGGATGACTATTCCTCTACACGGTCCCATCAAACACTCCCGGGGTCAGACACAGAGTGAATCTCCCTCCAAATCGTCCCATCACACACTCCCGGGTCAGACACAGAGTGAATATTCCTCTACACGGTCCCATCAATCACTCCCGGGGTCAGACACAGAGTGAATTTATATCCACACCGACCCATCAAACACTCCCGGGGTCAGACACAGAGTGATTATTCCTCTACACGGTCCCATCAATCACTCCCGGGGTCAGACACAGAGTGAATTTATATCCACACCGTCCCATCAAACACTCCCGGGGTCAGCCACAGAGTGATTATTCCTCTACACCGCCCATCACACTCTCCCGGGGTTAGACACAGAGTGAATCTCCCTCCACACCGTCCCATCACACACTCCCGAGGTCAGACACAGAGTGATTTTTCCTCTACACGGTCCAATCAAACAATCCCGGGGTCCGACACAGAGTGAATCTCCCTCCACACCGTCCCATCACAGTCTCCCGTGGTCAGACACAGTGTGATTATTCCTCTACACGGTCCCATCAAACACTCCCAGTGTCAGACACGGAGTGAATCTCCCTCCACACCGTCCCATCACACACTCCCGGGGTCAGACACAGAGAGATTATTACTCTACACGGTCCCATCAAACAATCCCGGTGTCAGACACAGAGTCATTATTCCTCTACAAGGTCTCATCAAACTCTTCCGTGGTCAGACACAGAGTGATTATTCCTCTACACGGTACCATCGCACTCTCCCGCTGTCAGACACAGAGTGAATCTCCCTCTACGCCGTAACATCACACACTCCCGGGGTCAGACACAGAGTGATGATTCCTCTACACGGTCCCATCAAACACTCCCGGCGTCAGACACAGAGTGATTAGTGCTCTACACGGTCCCATCTCACACTCCCGGGGTCAGACACACAGTGAATGTTCCTCTACAACGCCCATCACACACTCCCTGGGTCAGACACAGAGTGAATCTCCCTGCAAATCGTCCCATCACACACTCCCGTGGTCACACACAGAGTGATTATTCCTCTACATGTTTCCATCAAACACTCCCGGGGTCAGACATAGTGTGAATCTCCCTCCACACAGTCCCATCACACACTCCCAGGGTCAGACAGAGTGATTATTCCTCTACACGGTCCCAGCAAACACTCCCGGGGTCAGACACAGTGAATCTCCCTCCACCCCGTCCCGTCACCATCTCCCGGGGTCAGACACAGAGTGATTATTCTTCTCCACGGTCCCATCAAATACTCCCGGGGTCAGACACAGAGTGATTATTGCTCTACACGGTCCCATCTCACACTCCCGTGGTGAGGCACATTGTGAATGTTCCTCTACACCGCCCATCACACACTCCCTGGGTCAGACACAGAGTGAATCTCCGTCCACACCGTCCCATCACACACTCCCGTTTTCAGACACAGAGTGATTATTCTTCTCCACGGTCCCATCAAACATTCCCGGGGTCAGACACAGAGTGATTAGTGCTCTACACGGTCCCATCTCACACTCCCAGGGTCCGACACAGAGTGAATGTTCCTCTACACCGCCCATCACACACTCCCTGGGTCAGACACAGAGTGAATCTCCCTGCAAATCGTCCCATCACACACTCCCGTGGTCAAACACAGAGTGATTATTCCTCTACATGTTTCCATCAAACACTCCCGGGGTCAGACATAGTGTGAATCTCCCTCCACACAGTCCCATCACACACTCCCAGGGTCAGACACAGAGGGATTATTCCTCTACACGGTCCCATCAAACACTCCCGGGGTCAGACACAGAGTGAATCTCCCTCCACACGGTCCCATCATACACTCCCTGGGTCATACACAGATGGATTATTCCTCAACACGGTCCCATCAAACACTGCCGGGGTCAGACACAGAGAGAATCTCCCTCCACATCGTCCCATCACACACTCCCGGGATCAGACACAGAGTGATTATTCCTCTACACGGTCCCATCAAACACTCCCGGCGTAAGACACAGAGTGAATCACCCTCCACATCGTCCCATCACACACTCCCGGGGTAAGACACAGACTGAATCTCCCTCCACACCGTCCAATCATACAATCCCGGGGTCAGACACAGAGTGATTATTCCTCTACACGGTCCCATCAACCACTTACGGGGTCAGACACAGACTGAATCTCCCTCCACACCGTCCCATCACACACTCCCGTGGTCAAACACAGAGTGATTATTCCTCTACATGGTTCCAACAAACACTCCCGGGGTCAGACACAGGGTGAATCTCCCTCCACACAGTCCCATCACACATTCCCAGGGTCAGACACAGAGGGATTACTCCTCTACACGGTCCCATCAAACACTCCCGGGGTCAGACACAGAGTGAATCTCCCTCCACACCGTCCCATCACACTCTCCCGGGGTCAGACACAGAGAGATTATTCCTCTACACGGTCCCATCAAACAATCCCGGTGTCAGACACAGATTCATTATTCCTCTACAAGGTCTCATCAAACTCTTCCGTGGTCAGACACAGAGAGATTATTCCTCTACACGGTACCATCACACTCTCCCGGTGTCAGACACAGGGTGAATCTCCTTCAACACTGTCCCATCACACTCTGCCGGGGTCAGACACAGAGTGATTATTCCTCTACACGGTCCTAGCAAACATTCCCGGGGTCAGAAAAAGAGTGATTATTCCTCTACACGGTCCCATCAAACGATCCCGGTGGTCAGACACAGAGTGATTATTCCTCTACACGGTCCCATCAAAAACTCCCCGGGTCAGACGCAGAGTGAATCTCCCTCACGCCGTCCCATCACACACTCCCGTGGTCAGACACAGTGTGATTATTCCTCTACACGGTCCCATCACGCACTCCCGGGGTCAGACACAGAGTGATTATTCCTCTACAAGGTCCCATCTAACATTCCCGGGGTCAGAAACAGAGTGATTATTCCTCTACGCGGCCCCATCAAACTCTCCCGTGGTCAGACACAGAGTGATTATTCCTCTACACGGTCCCATCAAACGATCCCGGTGGTCAGACACAGAGTGATTATTCCTCTACTCCGCCCATCACACTGTCCCTGTGTCAGACACAGAGTGAATCTCCCGACACACCGTCCCAACACACACTCCCGTGGTCAGACACAGGATGACTATTCCTCTACACGGTCCCATCAAACACACCCGGGGTCAGACACAGAGTGAATCTCCCTCCAAATCGTCCCATCACACACTCCCGGGTCAGACACAGAGTGAATATTACTCTACACGGTCCCATCAATCACTCCCGGGGTCAGACACAGAGTGAATTTATATCCACACCGTCCCATCAAACACTCCCGGGGTCAGACACAGAGTGATTATTCCTCTACACGGTCCCATCAATCACTCCCGGGGTCAGACACAGAGTGAATTTATATCCACACCGTCCCATCAAACACTCCCGGGGTCAGCCACAGAGTGATTATTCCTCTACACCGCCCATCACACTCTCCCCGGGTTAGACACAGAGTGAATCTCCCTCCACACCGTCCCATCACACACTCCCGAGGTCAGACACAGAGTGATTTTTCCTCTACACGGTCCAATCAAACAATCCCGGGGTCCGACACAGAGTGAATCTCCCTCCACACCGTCCCATCACAGTCTCCCATGGTCAGACACAGTGTGATTATTCCTCTACACGGTCCCATCAAACACTCCCAGGGTCAGACACGGAGTGAATCTCCCTCCACACCGTCCCATCACACACTCCCGGGGTCAGACACAGAGAGATTATTACTCTACACGGTCCCATCAAACAATCCCGGTGTCAGACACAGAGTCATTATTCCTCTACAAGGTCTCATCAAACTCTTCCGTGGTCAGACACAGAGTGATTATTCCTCTACACGGTACCATCGCACTCTCCCGCTGTCAGACACAGAGAGAATCTCCCTCTACGTCGTACCATCACACACTCCCGGGGTCAGACACAGAGTGAATCTCCCTCCACACCGCCCATCACACACTCCCGTTTTCAGACACAGAGTGAATGATCCTCTACACCGCCCATCACACACTCCCTGGGTCAGACACAGAGTGATTATTCCTCTACATGTTTCACTCAAACACTCCCGGGGTCAGACATAGTGTGAATCTCCCTCCACAGAGTCCCATCACACACTCCCAGGGTCAGACACAGAGGGATTATTCCTCTACACGGTCCCATCTCACACTCCCGGGGTCAGACACAGAGTGAATGATCCTCTACACAGCCCATCACACACTCCCTGGGTCAGACACAGAGTGAATCTCCCTGCAAATCGTCCCATCACACACTCCCGTGGTCAAACACAGAGTGATTATTCCTCTACATGTTTCACTCAAACACTCCCGGGGTCAGACATAGTGTGAATCTCCCTCCACAGAGTCCCATCACACACTCCCAGGGTCAGACACAGAGGGATTATTCCTCTACACGGTCCCATCAAACACTCCCGGGGTCAGACACAGAGTGAATCTCCCTCCACACGGTCCCATCACACACTCCCTGGGTCATACACAGATGGATTATTCCTCAACACGGTCCCATCAAACACTGCCGGGGTCAGACACAAAGAGAATCTCCCTCCACATCGTCCCATCACACACTCCCGGGATCAGACACAGAGTGATTATTCCTCTACACGGTCCCATCACACACTCCCGGGGTCAGACACAGACTGAATCTCCCTCCACACCGTCCAATCATACAATCCCGGGGTCAGACACAGAGTGATTATTCCTCTACACGGTCCCATCAACCAATCCCGGGGTCAGACACAGACTGAATCTCCCTCCACACCGTCCCATCACACACTCCCGTGGTCAAACACAGAGTGATTATTCCTCTACATGGTTCCAACAAACACTCCCGGGGTCAGACACAGGGTGAATCTCCCTCCACACAGTCCCATCTCACACTCCCAGGGTCAGACACAGAGGGATTACTCCTCTACACGGTCCCATCAAACACTCCCGGGGTCAGACACAGAGTGAATCTCCCTCCACACCGTCCCATCACACTCTCCCGTGGTCAGACACAGTGTGATTATCCCTCTACACGGTCCCATCAAACACTCACAGGGTCAGACACGGAGTGAATCTCCCTCCACACCGTCCCATCACACACTCCAGGGTCAGTCACAGAGAGATTATTCCTCTACACGGTACCGTCAAACACTCCCGGGGTCAGACACAGAGAGATTATTACTCTACACGGTCCCATCAAACAATCCCGGTGTCAGACACAGAGTCATTATTACTCTACAAGGTCTCATCAAACTCTTCCGTGGTCAGACACAGAGAGATTATTCCTCTACACGGTACCATCACACTCTCCCGGTGTCAGACACAGGGTGAATCTCCTTCAACACTGTCCCATCACACTCTGCCGGGGTCAGACACAGAGTGATTATTCCTCTACACGGTCCTAGCAAACATTCCCGGGGTCAGAAAACTGAGTGATTATTCCTCTACACGGTCCCATCAAACGATCCCGGTGGTCAGACACAGAGTGATTATTCCTCTACACGGTCCCATCAAGAACTCCCCGGGTCAGACGCAGAGTGAATCTCCCTCACGCCGTCCCATCACACACTCCCGTGGTCAGACACAGTGTGATTATTCCTCTACACGGTCCCATCACGCACTCCCGGGGTCAGACACAGAGTGATTATTCCTCTACACGGTCCCATCTAACATTCCCGGGGTCAGAAACAGAGTGATTATTCCTCTACGCGGCCCCATCAAACTCTCCCGGGGTCAGACACAGAGTGATTATTCCTCTACACGGTCCCATCAAACGATCCCGGTGGTCAGACACAGAGTGATTATTCCTCTACTCCGCCCATCACACTGTCCCGGGGTCAGACACAGAGTGAATCTCCCGACACACCGTCCCAACACACACTCCCGTGGTCAGACACAGGATGACTATTCCTCTACACGGTCCCATCAAACACTCCCGGGGTCAGACACAGAGTGAATCTCCCTCCAAATCGTCCCATCACACACTCCCGGGTCAGACACAGAGTGAATATTCCTCTACACGGTCCCATCAATCACTCCCGGGGTCAGACACAGAGTGAATTTATATCCACACCGTCCCATCAAACACTCCCGGGGTCAGACACAGAGTGATTATTCCTCTACACGGTCCCATCAATCACTCCCGGGGTCAGACACAGAGTGAATTTATATCCACACCGTCCCATCAAACACTCCCGGGGTCAGCCACAGAGTGATTATTCCTCTACACCGCCCATCACACTCTCCCGGGGTTAGACACAGAGTGAATCTCCCTCCACACCGTCCCATCACACACTCCCGAGGTCAGACACAGAGTGATTTTTCCTCTACACGGTCCAATCAAACAATCCCGGGGTCCGACACAGAGTGAATCTCCCTCCACACCGTCCCATCACAGTCTCCCGTGGTCAGACACAGTGTGATTATTCCTCTACACGGTCCCATCAAACACTCCCAGGGTCAGACACGGAGTGAATCTCCCTCCACACCGTCCCATCACACACTCCCGGGGTCAGTCACAGAGAGATTATTCCTCTACACGGTACCGTCAAACACTCCCGGGGTCAGACACAGAGAGATTATTACTCTACACGGTCCCATCAAACAATCCCGGTGTCAGACACAGAGTCATTATTCCTCTACAAGGTCTCATCAAACTCTTCCGTGGTCAGACACAGAGTGATTATTCCTCTACACGGTACCATCGCACTCTCCCGCTGTCAGACACAGAGTGAATCTGCCTCTACGCCGTACCATCACACACTCCCGGGGTCAGACACAGAGTGATGATTCCTCTACACGGTCCCATCGATCATTCCCGGGGTCAGAAACAGAGTGATTATTCCTCTACGCGGCCCCATCAAACTCTCCCGGGTTCAGACACAGAGTGATTATTCCTCTACACGGTCCCATCAAACGATCCCGGTGGTCAGACACAGAGTGAATATTCCTCTACACGGTAACATCACACACACCCGGGGTCAGACACAGAGTGAATCTCAATCCTCACCGTCCAATCACACACACCCGGGGTCAGACAGAGAGATTATTCCTCTACACCGTACCATCAAACACTCCCGGTGTCAGACACAGAGTCATTATTCATCTACAAGGTCACATCAAACACATCCGTGGTCAGACACAGAGTGATTATTCCTCTACACGGTACCATCGCACTCTCCCGCTGTCAGCCACAGAGTGAATCTCCCTCTACGCCGTACCATCACACACTCCCGGGGTCAGACACAGAGTGATGATTCCTCTGCACGGTCCCATCAAACATTCCCGGGGTCAGAAAAAGAGTGATTATTCCTCTACGCGGCCCAATCAAACTCTCCCGGGTTCAGACAGAGATTGATTATTCCTCTACACGGTCCCATCAAACGATCCCGGTGGTCAGACACAGAGTGAATATTCCTCTACACGGTAACATCACACACACCCGGGGTCAGACACAGAGTGAATCTCAATCCTCACCGTCCAATCACACACACCCGGGATCAGACACAGAGAGATTATTCCTCTACACCGTACCATCAAACACTCCCGGGGTCAGACACAGAGAGATTATTCCTCTACACGGTCCCATCAAACACTCCCGGTGTCAGACACAGAGTCATTATTCATCTACAAGGTCACATCAAACACATCCGTGGTCAGCACAGAGTGATTATTCCTCTACACGGCCCCATCAAACTCTACCGGGGTCAGACACAGGGTGATTATTCCTCTACACGGTCCCATCAAACGCTCCCGGGGGTCAGACACAGAGTGATTATTCCTCTACACGGTCACATGAAACACTCCCGGGGTCAGACACAGAGTGAATCGCCGTCCACACCGTCCCAACACACACTCCCGGGGTCAGACAGAGTGATTATTCCTCTACACGGTCCCATCACACACTCCCGTGGTCAAACACAGAGTGATTATTCCTCTACACGGTCCCAGCAAACACTCCCGGGGTCAGACACAGAGTGAATCTCCCTCCACTCCGTCCCAACACCCACTCCCGTGTTCAGACACTGAGTGATTATTCTTCTCCACGGTCCCATCAAACACTCCCGGGGTCAGATACAGAGTGATTATTGCTCTACACGGTCCCATCACACACTCCCGGGGTCAGACACAGAGTGATTATTCCTCTACACGGTCCCATCAAACACTCCCGGGGTCAGACACAGAGTGAATCTCCCTCCACACCGTCCCATCACCCACTCCCGTGTACAGACACTGAGTGATTATTCTTCTCCACGGTCCAATCAAACAATCCCGGGGTCAGACACAGAGTGATTATTGCTCTACACGGTCCCATCTCACACTCCCGGGGTCAGACACAGTGTGAATGTTCCTCTACACCGCCCATCACACACTCCCGGGGTCAGACACAGAGTGAATCTCCCTCCACGCCGTCCAATCACACACTCCCGGGGTCAGACACAGAGTGATTATTCCTCTACACGGTCCAATCAAACATTCCCGGGGTCAGAAACAGAGTGATTATTCCTCTACGCGGCCCCATCAAACTCTCCCGGGGTCAGACACAGAGTGAATCTCAATCCTCACCGTCCAATCACACACTCCCGGGGTGAGACACAGAGAGATTATTCCTCTATACGGTACCATCAAACACTGCCGGGGTCAGACACAGAGTGAATCTCCCTCCAAACCGTCCCATCACACACTCCCGGGGTAAGACACAGACTGAATCTCCCTCCACACCGTCCCAACACACACTCCCGGGGTCAGACAGAGTGATTATTCCTCTACACGGTCCCAGCAAACACTCCCGGGGTCAGACACAGAGTGAATCTCCCTCCACCCCGTCACGTCACCATCTCCCGGGGTCAGACACAGAGTGATTATTCCTCTACACCGCCAATCACACACTCCTGGGGTCAGGCACAGAGTGAATCTCCCTCCACACCGTTCATCACACGCTCCCAGGGCCATACACAGAGGGATTATTCCTCAACACCGTTCCATCACACACTCCCGGGGTCAGACACAGAGTGATTATTCCTCTACACCGTCCCATCAAACACTCCCGGGGTCAGACACAGAGTGAATCTCCCTCCACACCGTCCCAACACCCACTCCCGTGTTCAGACACTGAGTGATTATTCTTCTCCACGGTCCCATCAAACATTCCCGGGGTCAGACACATAGTGAATGTTCCTCTACAACGCCCATCACACACTCCCTGGGTCAGACACAGAGTGAATCTCCCTGCAAATCGTCCCATCACACACTCCCGTGGTCACACACAGAGTGATTATTCCTCAACATGTTTCCATCAAACACTCCCGGGGTCAGACATAGTGTGAATCTCCCTCCACACAGTCCCATCACACACTCCCAGGGTCAGACAGAGTGATTATTCCTCTACACGGTCCCAGCAAACACTCCCGGGGTCAGACACAGAGTGAATCTCCCTCCACCCCGTCCCGTCACCATCTCCCGGGGTCAGACACAGAGTGATTATTCCTCTACACCGCCCATCACACACTCCTGGGGTCAGGCACAGAGTGAATCTCCCTCCACACAGTCCATCACACACTCCCAGGGCCATACACAGAGGGATTATTCCTCAACACCGTCCCATCAAACACTGCCGGGGTCAGACACAGAGTGAATCTCCCTCCACACCGTCCCATCACACACTCCCGTTTTCAGACACAGAGTGATTATTCTTCTCCACGGTCCCATCAAACATTCCCGGGGTCAGACACAGAGTGATTATTGCTCTACACGGTCCCATCTCACACTCCCGGGGTGAGGCACAGTGTGAATGTTCCTCTCCACCGCCCATCACACACTCCCTGGGTCAGACACAGAGTGAATCTCCGTCCACACCGTCCCATCACACACTCCCGTTTTCAGACACAGAGTGATTATTCTTCTCCACGGTCCCATCAAACATTCCCGGGGTCAGACACAGAGTGATTAGTGCTCTACACGGTCCCATCTCACACTCCCGGGGTCAGACACACAGTGAATGTTCCTCTACAACGCCCAACACACACTCCCTGGGTCAGACACAGAGTGAATCTCCCTGCAAATCGTCCCATCACACACTCCCGTGGTCACACACAGAGTGATTATTCCTCTACATGTTTCCATCAAACACTCCCGGGGTCAGACATAGTGTGAATCTCCCTCCACACGGTCCCATCACACACTCCCTGGGTCATACACAGATGGATTATTCCTCTACACTGTCCCATCAAACACTCCCGGCGTAAGACACAGAGTGAATCTCCCTCCACACCGTCCCATCACACACTCCCGTTTTCAGACACAGAGTGATTATTCTTCTCCACGGTCCCATCAAAAACTCCCGGGGTCAGACACAGAGTAATTATTGCTCTACACGGTCCCATCTCACACTCCCGGGGTCAGACACAGAGTGAATCTCCCTGCAAATCGTCCCATCACACACTCCCGGGGTAAGACACAGACTGAATCTCCCTCCACACCGTACCAACACACTCTCCCGCATCAGACACAGACTGATTATTCCTCTACACGGTCCCATCACACACTCCCGGGGTCAGACACAGACTGAATCTCCCTCCACACCGTCCAATCATACAATCCCGAGGTCAGACACATAGTGATTATTCCTCTACACGGTCCCATCAACCACTCCCGGGGTCAGACACAGGGTGAATCTCCCTCCACACAGTCCCATCACACACTCCCAGGGTCAGACACAGAGGGATTACTCCTCTACATTGTTCCATCAAACACTCCCGGGGTCAGACACAGAGTGAATTTATATCCACACCGTCCCATCAAACACTCCCGGGGTCAGACACAGAGTGATTATTCCTCTACACGGTCCCATCAACCACTCCCGGGGTCAGACACAGAGTGAATCTCCCTCCAAATCGTCCCATCACACACTCCCGGGTCAGACACAGAGTGAATATTCCTCTACACTGTCCCATCAATCACTCCCGGGGTCAGACACAGAGTGAATTTATATCCACACCGTCCCATTAAACACTCCCGGGGTCAGACACAGAGTGATTAATCCTCTACACGGTCCCATCAATCACTCCCGGGGTCAGACACAGAGTGAATTTATATCCACACCGTCCCATCAAACACTCCCGGGGTCAGACACAGAGTGATTATTCCTCTACACGGTCCCATCAACCACTCCCGGGGTCAGACACAGAGTGAATCTCCCTCCAAATCGTCCCATCACACACTCCCGGGTCAGACACAGAGTGAATATTCCTCTACACTGTCCCATCAATCACTCCCGGGGTCAGACACAGAGTGAATTTATATCCACACCGTCCCATTAAACACTCCCGGGGTCAGACACAGAGTGATTAATCCTCTACACGGTCCCATCAATCACTCCCGGGGTCAGACACAGAGTGAATTTATATCCACACCGTCCCATCAAACACTCCCGGGGTCAGACACAGAGTGAATTTATATCCACACCGTCCCATCAAACACTCCCGGGGTCAGACACAGAGTGATTATTCCTCTACACGGTCCCATCAACCACTCCCGGGGTCAGACACAGAGTGAATCTCCCTCCAAATCGTCCCATCACACACTCCCGGGTCAGACACAGAGTGAATATTCCTCTACACTGTCCCATCAATCACTCCCGGGGTCAGACACAGAGTGAATTTATATCCACACCGTCCCATTAAACACTCCCGGGGTCAGACACAGAGTGATTAATCCTCTACACGGTCCCATCAATCACTCCCGGGGTCAGACACAGAGTGAATTTATATCCACACCGTCCCATCAAACACTCCCGGGGTCAGCCACAGAGTGATTATTCATCTACACCGCCCATCACACTCTCCCGGGGTTAGACACAGAGTGAATCTCCCTCCACACAGTCCCATCACACACTCCCAGGGTCAGCCACAGAGGGATTACTCCTCTACACGGTCCCATCAAACACTCCCGGGGTCAGACACAGAGTGAATTTATATCCACACCGTCCCATCAAACACTCCCGGGGTCAGACACAGAGTGATTATTCCTCTACACGGTCCCATCAACCACTCCCGGGGTCAGACACAGAGTGAATCTCCCTCCACACCGTCCCAACACCCACTCCCGTGTTCAGACACTGAGTGATTATTCTTCTCCACGGTCCCATCAAACATTCCCGGGGTCAGACACATAGTGAATGTTCCTCTACAACGCCCATCACACACTCCCTGGGTCAGACACAGAGTGAATCTCCCTGCAAATCGTCCCATCACACACTCCCGTGGTCACACACAGAGTGATTATTCCTCAACATGTTTCCATCAAACACTCCCGGGGTCAGACATAGTGTGAATCTCCCTCCACACAGTCCCATCACACACTCCCAGGGTCAGACAGAGTGATTATTCCTCTACACGGTCCCAGCAAACACTCCCGGGGTCAGACACAGAGTGAATCTCCCTCCACCCCGTCCCGTCACCATCTCCCGGGGTCAGACACAGAGTGATTATTCCTCTACACCGCCCATCACACACTCCCGTGGTCACACACAGAGTGATTATTCCTCTACATGTTTCCATCAAACACTCCCGGGGTCAGACATAGTGTGAATCTCCCTCCACACGGTCCCATCACACACTCCCTGGGTCATACACAGATGGATTATTCCTCTACACTGTCCCATCAAACACTCCCGGCGTAAGACACAGAGTGAATCTCCCTCCACACCGTCCCATCACACACTCCCGTTTTCAGACACAGAGTGATTATTCTTCTCCACGGTCCCATCAAAAACTCCCGGGGTCAGACACAGAGTAATTATTGCTCTACACGGTCCCATCTCACACTCCCGGGGTCAGACACAGAGTGAATCTCCCTGCAAATCGTCCCATCACACACTCCCGGGGTAAGACACAGACTGAATCTCCCTCCACACCGTACCAACACACTCTCCCGCATCAGACACAGACTGATTATTCCTCTACACGGTCCCATCACACACTCCCGGGGTCAGACACAGACTGAATCTCCCTCCACACCGTCCAATCATACAATCCCGAGGTCAGACACATAGTGATTATTCCTCTACACGGTCCCATCAACCACTCCCGGGGTCAGACACAGGGTGAATCTCCCTCCACACAGTCCCATCACACACTCCCAGGGTCAGACACAGAGGGATTACTCCTCTACATTGTTCCATCAAACACTCCCGGGGTCAGACACAGAGTGAATTTATATCCACACCGTCCCATCAAACACTCCCGGGGTCAGACACAGAGTGATTATTCCTCTACACGGTCCCATCAACCACTCCCGGGGTCAGACACAGAGTGAATCTCCCTCCAAATCGTCCCATCACACACTCCCGGGTCAGACACAGAGTGAATATTCCTCTACACTGTCCCATCAATCACTCCCGGGGTCAGACACAGAGTGAATTTATATCCACACCGTCCCATTAAACACTCCCGGGGTCAGACACAGAGTGATTAATCCTCTACACGGTCCCATCAATCACTCCCGGGGTCAGACACAGAGTGAATTTATATCCACACCGTCCCATCAAACACTCCCGGGGTCAGACACAGAGTGATTATTCCTCTACACGGTCCCATCAACCACTCCCGGGGTCAGACACAGAGTGAATCTCCCTCCAAATCGTCCCATCACACACTCCCGGGTCAGACACAGAGTGAATATTCCTCTACACTGTCCCATCAATCACTCCCGGGGTCAGACACAGAGTGAATTTATATCCACACCGTCCCATTAAACACTCCCGGGGTCAGACACAGAGTGATTAATCCTCTACACGGTCCCATCAATCACTCCCGGGGTCAGACACAGAGTGAATTTATATCCACACCGTCCCATCAAACACTCCCGGGGTCAGACACAGAGTGAATTTATATCCACACCGTCCCATCAAACACTCCCGGGGTCAGACACAGAGTGATTATTCCTCTACACGGTCCCATCAACCACTCCCGGGGTCAGACACAGAGTGAATCTCCCTCCAAATCGTCCCATCACACACTCCCGGGTCAGACACAGAGTGAATATTCCTCTACACTGTCCCATCAATCACTCCCGGGGTCAGACACAGAGTGAATTTATATCCACACCGTCCCATTAAACACTCCCGGGGTCAGACACAGAGTGATTAATCCTCTACACGGTCCCATCAATCACTCCCGGGGTCAGACACAGAGTGAATTTATATCCACACCGTCCCATCAAACACTCCCGGGGTCAGCCACAGAGTGATTATTCATCTACACCGCCCATCACACTCTCCCGGGGTTAGACACAGAGTGAATCTCCCTCCACACAGTCCCATCACACACTCCCAGGGTCAGCCACAGAGGGATTACTCCTCTACACGGTCCCATCAAACACTCCCGGGGTCAGACACAGAGTGAATTTATATCCACACCGTCCCATCAAACACTCCCGGGGTCAGACACAGAGTGATTATTCCTCTACACGGTCCCATCAACCACTCCCGGGGTCAGACACAGAGTGAATCTCCCTCCAAATCGTCCCATCACACACTCCCGGGTCAGACACAGAGTGAATATTCCTCTACACGGTCCCATCAATCACTCCCGGGGTCAGACACAGAGTGAATTTATATCCACACCGTCCCATCAAACACTCCCGGGTTCAGACACAGAGTGATTATTCCTCTACACGGTCCCATCAATCACTCCCGGGTTCAGACACAGAGTGAATTTATATCCACACCGTCCCATCAAACACTCCCGGGGTCAGCCACAGAGTGATTATTCATCTACACCGCCCATCACACTCTCCCGGGGTTAGACACAGAGTGAATCTCCCTCCACACCGTCCCATCACACACTCCCGAGGTCAGACACAGAGTGATTTTTCCTCTACACGGTCCAATCAAACAATCCCGGGGTCAGACACAGAGAGATTATTACTCTACACGGTCCCATCAGACAATCCCGGTGTCAGACACAGAGTCATTATTCCTCTACAAGGTCTCATCAAACTCTTCCGTGGTCAGACACAGAGTGATTATTCCTCTACACGGTACCATCGCACTCTCCCGGTGTCAGACACAGAGTGAATCTCCCTCCACCCCGTCCCGTCACCATCTCCCGGGGTCAGACACAGAGTGATTATTCCTCTACACCGCCCATCACACACTCCTGGGCTCAGACACAGAGTGAATCTCCCTCCACACGGTCCATCACACACTCCCAGGGCCAAACACAGCCGGATTACTCCTCTACACGGTCCCATCAAACACTCCCGGGGTCAGACACAGAGTGAATCTCCCTCCACACCGTCCCATCACACTCTCCCGGGGTCAGACACAGAGAGATTATTCCTCTACACGGTCCCATCAAACAATCCCGGTGTCAGACACAGAGTCATTATTACTCTACAAGGTCTCATCAAACTCTTCCGTGGTCAGACACAGAGAGATTATTCCTCTACACGGTACCATCACACTCTCCCGGTGTCAGACACAGGGTGAATCTCCTTCAACACTGTCCCATCACACTCTGCCGGGGTCAGACACAGAGTGATTATTCCTCTACACGGTCCTAGCAAACATTCCCGGGGTCAGAAAACTGAGTGATTATTCCTCTACACGGTCCCATCAAACGATCCCGGTGGTCAGACACAGAGTGATTATTCCTCTACACGGTCCCATCAAAAACTCCCCGGGTCAGACGCAGAGTGAATCTCCCTCACGCCGTCCCATCACACACTCCCGTGGTCAGACACAGTGTGATTATTCCTCTACACGGTCCCATCACGCACTCCCGGGGTCAGACACAGACTGATTATTCCTCTACACGGTCCCATCTAACATTCCCGGGGTCAGAAACAGAGTGATTATTCCTCTACGCGGCCCCATCAAACTCTCCCGGGGTCAGACACAGAGTGATTATTCCTCTACACGGTCCCATCAAACGATCCCGGTGGTCAGACACAGAGTGATTATTCCTCTACTCCGCCCATCACACTGTCCCGGGGTCAGACACAGAGTGAATCTCCCGACACACCGTCCCAACACACACTCCCGTGGTCAGACACAGGATGACTATTCCTCTACACGGTCCCATCAAACACTCCCGGGGTCAGACACAGAGTGAATCTCCCTCCAAATCGTCCCATCACACACTCCCGGGTCAGACACAGAGTGAATATTCCTCTACACGGTCCCATCAATCACTCCCGGGGTCAGACACAGAGTGAATTTATATCCACACCGTCCCATCAAACACTCCCGGGGTCAGCCACAGAGTGATTATTCCTCTACACCGCCCATCACACTCTCCCGGGGTTAGACACAGAGTGAATCTCCCTCCACACCGTCCCGACACACACTCCCGAGGTCAGACACAGAGTGATTTTTCCTCTACACGGTCCAATCAAACAATCCCGGGGTCCGACACAGAGTGAATCTCCCTCCACACCGTCCCATCACAGTCTCCCGTGGTCAGTCACAGTGTGATTATTCCTCTACACGGTCCCATCAAACACTCCCAGGGTCAGACACGGAGTGAATCTCCCTCCACACCGTCCCATCACACACTCCCGGGGTCAGTCACAGAGAGATTATTCCTCTACACGGTCCCATCAACCACTCCCGGGGTCAGACACAGAGTGAATCTCCCTCCAAATCGTCCCATCACACACTCCCGGGTCAGACACAGAGTGAATATTCCTCTACACGGTCCCATCAATCACTCCCGGGGTCAGACACAGAGTGAATTTATATCCACACCGTCCCATCAAACACTCCCGGGGTCAGACACAGAGTGATTATTCCTCTACACGGTCCCATCAATCTCTCCCGGGGTCAGACACAGAGTGAATTTATATCCACACCGTCCCATCAAACACTCCCGGGGTCAGCCACAGAGTGATTATTCATCTACACCGCCCATCACACTCTCCCGGGGTTAGACACAGAGTGAATCTCCCTCCACACAGTCCCATCACACACTCCCAGGGTCAGACACAGAGGGATTACTCCTCTACACGGTCCCATCAAACACTCCCGGGGTCAGACACAGAGTGAATTTATATCCACACCGTCCCATCAAACTCTCCCGGGGTCAGACACAGAGTGATTATTCCTCTACACGGTCCCATCAACCACTCCCGGGGTCAGACACAGAGTGAATCTCCCTCCAAATCGTCCCATCACACACTCCCGGGTCAGACACAGAGTGAATATTCCTCTACACGGTCCCATCAATCACTCCCGGGGTCAGACACAGAGTGAATTTATATCCACACCGTCCCATCAAACACTCCCGGGGTCAGCCACAGAGTGATTATTCATCTACACCGCCCATCACACTCTCCCGGGGTTAGACACAGAGTGAATCTCCCTCCACACCGTCCCATCACACACTCCCGAGGTCAGACACAGAGTGATTTTTCCTCTACACGGTCCAATCAAACAATCCCGGGGTCAGACACAGAGAGATTATTACTCTACACGGTCCCATCAGACAATCCCGGTGTCAGACACAGAGTCATTATTCCTCTACAAGGTCTCATCAAACTCTTCCGTGGTCAGACACAGAGTGATTATTCCTCTACACGGTACCATCGCACTCTCCCGGTGTCAGACACAGAGTGAATCTCCCTCCACCCCGTCCCGTCACCATCTCCCGGGGTCAGACACAGAGTGATTATTCCTCTACACCGCCCATCACACACTCCTGGGCTCAGACACAGAGTGAATCTCCCTCCACACGGTCCATCACACACTCCCAGGGCCAAACACAGCGGGATTACTCCTCTACACGGTCCCATCAAACACTCCCGGGGTCAGACACAGAGTGAATCTCCCTCCACACCGTCCCATCACACTCTCCCGGGGTCAGACACAGAGAGATTATTCCTCTACACGGTCCCATCAAACAATCCCGGTGTCAGACACAGAGTCATTATTACTCTACAAGGTCTCATCAAACTCTTCCGTGTTCAGACACAGAGAGATTATTCCTCTACACGGTACCATCACACTCTCCCGGTGTCAGACACAGGGTGAATCTCCTTCAACACTGTCCCATCACACTCTGCCGGGGTCAGACACAGAGTGATTATTCCTCTACACGGTCCTAGCAAACATTCCCGGGGTCAGAAAACTGAGTGATTATTCCTCTACACGGTCCCATCAAACGATCCCGGTGGTCAGACACAGAGTGATTATTCCTCTACACGGTCCCATCAAAAACTCCCCGGGTCAGACGCAGAGTGAATCTCCCTCACGCCGTCCCATCACACACTCCCGTGGTCAGACACAGTGTGATTATTCCTCTGCACGGTCCCATCACGCACTCCCGGGGTCAGACACAGAGTGATTATTCCTCTACACGGTCCCATCTAACATTCCCGGGGTCAGAAACAGAGTGATTATTCCTCTACGCGGCCCCATCAAACTCTCCCGGGGTCAGACACAGAGTGATTATTCCTCTACACGGTCCCATCAAACGATCCCGGTGGTCAGACACAGAGTGATTATTCCTCTACTCCGCCCATCACACTGTCCCGGGGTCAGACACAGAGTGAATCTCCCGACACACCGTCCCAACACACACTCCCGTGGTCAGACACAGGATGACTATTCCTCTACACGGTCCCATCAAACACTCCCGGGGTCAGACACAGAGTGAATCTCCCTCCAAATCGTCCCATCACACACTCCCGGGTCAGACACAGAGTGAATTTATATCCACACCGTCCCATCAAACACTCCCGGGGTCAGACACAGAGTGATTATTCCTCTACACGGTCCCATCAATCACTCCCGGGGTCAGACACAGAGTGAATTTATATCCACACCGTCCCATCAAACACTCCCGGGGTCAGCCACAGAGTGATTATTCCTCTACACCGCCCATCACACTCTCCCGGGGTTAGACACAGAGTGAATCTCCCTCCACACCGTCCCATCACACACTCCCGAGGTCAGACACAGAGTGATTTTTCCTCTACACGGTCCAATCAAACAATCCCGGGGTCCGACACAGAGTGAATCTCCCTCCACACCGTCCCATCACAGTCTCCCGTGGTCAGACACAGTGTGATTATTCCTCTACACGGTCCCATCAAACACTCCCAGGGTCAGACACGGAGTGAATCTCCCTCCACACCGTCCCATCACACACTCCCGGGGTCAGTCACAGAGAGATTATTCCTCTACACGGTACCGTCAAACACTCCCGGGGTCAGACACAGAGAGATTATTACTCTACACGGTCCCATCAAACAATCCCGGTGTCAGACACAGAGTCATTATTCCTCTACAAGGTCTCATCAAACTCTTCCGTGGTCTGACACAGAGTGATTATTCCTCTACACGGTACCATCGCACTCTCCCGCTGTCAGACACAGAGTGAATCTGCCTCTACGCCGTACCATCACACACTCCCGGGGTCAGACACAGAGTGATGATTCCTCTACACGGTCCCATCGATCATTCCCGGGGTCAGAAACAGAGTGATTATTCCTCTACGCGGCCCCATCAAACTCTCCCGGGTTCAGACACAGAGTGATTATTCCTCTACACGGTCCCATCAAACGATCCCGGTGGTCAGACACAGAGTGAATATTCCTCTACACGGTAACATCACACACACCCGGGGTCAGACACAGAGTGAATCTCAATCCTCACCGTCCAATCACACACACCCGGGGTCAGACAGAGAGATTATTCCTCTACACCGTACCATCAAACACTCCCGGTGTCAGACACAGAGTCATTATTAATCTACAAGGTCACATCAAACACATCCGTGGTCAGACACAGAGTGATTATTCCTCTACACGGTACCATCGCACTCTCCCGCTGTCAGCCACAGAGTGAATCTCCCTCTACGCCGTACCATCACACACTCCCGGGGTCAGGCACAGAGTGATGATTCCTCTGCACGGTCCCATCAAACATTCCCGGGGTCAGAAAAAGAGTGATTATTCCTCTACGCGGCCCCATCAAACTCTCCCGGGTTCAGACAGAGATTGATTATTCCTCTACACGGTCCCATCAAACGATCCCGGTGGTCAGACACAGAGTGAATATTCCTCTACACGGTAACATCACACACACCCGGGGTCAGACACAGAGTGAATCTCAATCCTCACCGTCCAATCACACACACCCGGGATCAGACACAGAGAGATTATTCCTCTACACCGTACCATCAAACACTCCCGGGGTCAGACACAGAGAGATTATTCCTCTACACGGTCCCATCAAACACTCCCGGTGTCAGACACAGAGTCATTATTCATCTACAAGGTCACATCAAACACATCCGTGGTCAGCACAGAGTGATTATTCCTCTACACGGCCCCATCAAACTCTACCGGGGTCAGACACAGGGTGATTATTCCTCTACACGGTCCCATCAAACGCTCCCGGGGGTCAGACACAGAGTGATTATTCCTCTACACGGTCACATGAAACACTCCCGGGGTCAGACACAGAGTGAATCGCCGTCCACACCGTCCCAACACACACTCCCGGGGTCAGACAGAGTGATTATTCCTCTACACGGTCCCATCACACACTCCCGTGGTCAAACACAGAGTGATTATTCCTCTACACGGTCCCAGCAAACACTCCCGGGGTCAGACACAGAGTGAATCTCCCTCCACTCCGTCCCAACACCCACTCCCGTGTTCAGACACTGAGTGATTATTCTTCTCCACGGTCCCATCAAACACTCCCGGGGTCAGATACAGAGTGATTATTGCTCCAACACGGTCCCATCACACACTCCCGGGGTCAGACACAGAGTGATTATTCCTCTACACGGTCCCATCAAACACTCCCGGGGTCAGACACAGAGTGAATCTCCCTCCACACCGTCCCATCACCCACTCCCGTGTACAGACACTGAGTGATTATTCTTCTCCACGGTCCCATCAAACAATCCCGGGGTCAGACACAGAGTGATTATTGCTCTACACGGTCCCATCTCACACTCCCGGGATCAGACACAGTGTGAATGTTCCTCTACACCGCCCATCACACACTCCCGGGGTCAGACACAGAGTGAATCTCCCTCCACGCCGTCCAATCACACACTCCCGGGGTCAGACACAGAGTGATTATTCCTCTACACGGTCCCATCAAACATTCCCGGGGTCAGAAACAGAGTGATTATTCCTCTACGCGGCCCCATCAAACTCTCCCGGGGTCAGACACAGAGTGAATCTCAATCCTCACCGTCCAATCACACACTCCCGGGGTGAGACACAGAGAGATTATTCCTCTATACGGTACCATCAAACACTGCCGGGGTCAGACACAGAGTGAATCTCCCTCCACACCGTCCCATCACACACTCCCGGGGTAAGACACAGACTGAATCTCCCTCCACACCGTCCCAACACACACTCCCGGGGTCAGACACAGAGTGATTATTCCTCTACACCGCCAATCACACACTCCTGGGGTCAGGCACAGAGTGAATCTCCCTCCACACCGTTCATCACACGCTCCCAGGGCCATACACAGAGGGATTATTCCTCAACACCGTCCCATCAAACACTGCCGGGGTCAGACACAGAGTGAATCTCCATCCACACCGTTCCATCACACACTCCCGGGGTCAGACACAGAGTGATTATTCCTCTACACCGTCCCATCAAACACTCCCGGGGTCAGACACAGAGTGAATCTCCCTCCACACCGTCCCAACACCCACTCCCGTGTTCAGACACTGAGTGATTATTCTTCTCCACGGTCCCATCAAACACTCCCGGGGTCAGACACAGAGTGATTTTTGCTCTACACGGTCCCATCTCACACTCCCGGGGTGAGGCACAGTGTGAATGTTCCTCTACACCGCCCATCACACACTCCCTGTGTCAGACACAGAGTGAATCTCCGTCCACACCGTCCCATCACACACTCCCGTTTTCAGACACAGAGTGATTATTCTTCTCCACGGTCCCATCAAACATTCCCGGGGTCAGACACATAGTGAATGTTCCTCTACAACGCCCATCACACACTCCCTGGGTCAGACACAGAGTGAATCTCCCTGCAAATCGTCCCATCACACACTCCCGTGGTCACACACAGAGTGATTATTCCTCTACATGTTTCCATCAAACACTCCCGGGGTCAGACATAGTGTGAATCTCCCTCCACACAGTCCCATCACACACTCCCAGGGTCAGACAGAGTGATTATTCCTCTACACGGTCCCAGCAAACACTCCCGGGGTCAGACACAGAGTGAATCTCCCTCCACCCCGTCCCGTCACCATCTCCCGGGGTCAGACACAGAGTGATTATTCCTCTACACCGCCCATCACACACTCCTGGGGTCAGGCACAGAGTGAATCTCCCTCCACACAGTCCATCACACACTCCCAGGGCCATACACAGAGGGATTATTCCTCAACACCGTCCCATCAAACACTGCCGGGGTCAGACACAGAGTGAATCTCCCTCCACACCGTTCCATCACACACTCCCGGGGTCAGACACAGAGTGATTATTCCTCTACACGGTCCCATCAAACACTCCCGGGGTCAGACACAGAGTGAATCTCCCTCCACACCGTCCCATCACACACTCCCGTGTTCAGACACTGAGTGATTATTCTTCTCCACGGTCCCATCAAACACTCCCGGGGTCAGACACAGAGTGATTATTGCTCTACACGGTCCCATCTCACACTCCCGGGGTGAGGCACAGTGTGAATGTTCCTCTACACCGCCCATCACACACTCCCTGGGTCAGACACAGAGTGAATCTCCGTCCACACCGTCCCATCACACACTCCCGTTTTCAGACACAGAGTGATTATTCTTCTCCACGGTCCCATCAAACATTCCCAGGGTCAGACACAGAGTGATTAGTGCTCTACACCGTCCCATCTCACACTCCCGGGGTCAGACACACAGTGAATGTTCCTCTACAACGCCCAACACACACTCCCTGGGTCAGACACAGAGTGAATCTCCCTGCAAATCGTCCCATCACACACTCCCGTGGTCACACACAGAGTGATTATTCCTCTACATGTTTCCATCAAACACTCCCGGGGTCAGACATAGTGTGAATCTCCCTCCACACGGTCCCATCACACACTCCCTGGGTCATACAGAGATGGATTATTCCTCTACACGGTCCCATCAAACACTCCCGGCTTAAGACACAGAGTGAATCTCCCTCCACACCGTCCCATCACACACTCCCGTTTTCAGACACAGAGTGATTATTCTTCTCCACGGTCCCATCAAACACTCCCGGGGTCAGACACAGAGTAATTATTGCTCTACACGGTCCCATCTCACACTCCCGGGGTCAGACACAGAGTGAATCTCCCTGCAAATCGTCCCATCACACACTCCCGGGGTAAGACACAGACTGAATCTCCCTCCACACCGTACCAACACACTCTCCCGCATCAGACACAGACTGATTATTCCTCTACACGGTCCCATCACACACTCCCGGGGTCAGACACAGACTGAATCTCCCTCCACACCGTCCAATCATACAATCCCGTGGTCAGACACATAGTGATTATTCCTCTACACGGTCCCATCAACCACTCCCGGGGTCAGACACAGGGTGAATCTCCCTCCACACAGTCCCATCACACACTCCCAGGGTCAGACACAGAGGGATTACTCCTCTACACGGTCCCATCAAACACTCCCGGGGTCAGACACAGAGTGAATTTATATCCACACCGTCCCATCAAACACTCCCGGGGTCAGACACAGAGTGATTATTCCTCTACACGGTCCCATCAACCACTCCCGGGGTCAGACACAGAGTGAATCTCCCTCCAAATCGTCCCATCACACACTCCCGGGTCAGACACAGAGTGAATATTCCTCTACACGGTCCCATCAATCACTCCCGGGGTCAGACACAGAGTGAATTTATATCCACACCGTCCCATCAAACACTCCCGGGGTCAGACACAGAGTGATTATTCCTCTACACGGTCCCATCAATCACTCCCGGGGTCAGACACAGAGTGAATTTATATCCACACCGTCCCATCAAACACTCCCGGGGTCAGCCACAGAGTGATTATTCATCTACACCGCCCATCACACTCTCCCGGGGTTAGACACAGAGTGAATCTCCCTCCACACCGTCCCATCACACACTCCCGAGGTCAGACACAGAGTGATTTTTCCTCTACACGGTCCAATCAAACAATCCCGGGGTCAGACACAGAGAGATTATTACTCTACACGGTCCCATCAGACAATTCCGGTGTCAGACACAGAGTCATTATTCCTCTACAAGGTCTCATCAAACTCTTCCGTGGTCAGACACAGAGTGATTATTCCTCTACACGGTACCATCGCACTCTCCCGGTGTCAGACACAGAGTGAATCTCCCTCTACGCCGTACCATCACATACTCCCGGGGTCAGACACAGAGTGATGATTCCTCTACACGGTCCCATCAAACATTCCCGGGGTCAGAAACAGAGTGATTATTCCTCTACACGGTAACATCACACACTCCCAGGGTCAGACACAGAGTTATTATTCCTCTAATCGGTCCCATCAAAAACTCCCGGGGTCAGACGCAGAGTGAATCTCCCTCACACCGTCCCATCACACACTCCCGTGGTAAGACACAGAGTGATTATTCCTCTACAAGGTCCCATCAAACACTACCGGGGACCGACACAGAGTGAATCTCAATTCACACCGTCCCATCGCACACTCCCGGGGTCAGACACAGAGAGTTTATTCCTCTACACGGTACAATCAAACACTCCCGGGGTCAGACACAGGGTGATTATTCCTCTACACGGTCCCAGCAAACACTCCCGTGGTCAAAACACAGAGTGATTATTCCTCTACACGGTCCCATCACACACTCCCAGGGCCATACACAGTGGGATTATTCCTCAACACCGTCCCATCAATCACTGCCGGTGTCAGACACAGAGTGAATCTCCCTCCACACCGTCCCATCACACACTCCCGGGGTCAGACACAGAGTGATTATTCCTCTACACGGTCCCATCAAACACTCCCGGGGTCAGACAGAGAGTAATTATTGCTCTACACGGTCCCATCTCACACTCCCGGGGTCAGACACAGTGTGAATGTTCCTCTACACCGCCCATCACACACTCCCTGGGTCAGACACAGAGTGAATCTCCCTCCACACGGTCCATCACTCACTCCCAGGGTCAGACACAGAGTGAATGTTCCTCTACACCGCCCATCACACACTCCCTGGGTCAGACACAGAGTGAATCTCCCTGCAAATCGTCCCATCACACACTCCCGTGGTCAAACACAGAGTGATTATTCCTCTACATGTTTCCATCAAACACTCCCGGGGTCAGACATAGTGTGAATCTCCCTCCACACAGTCCCATCACACACTCCCGGGATCAGACACAGAGTGATTATTCCTCTACACGGTCCCATCAAACACTCCCGGCGTAAGACACAGAGTGAATCTCCCTCCACACCGTCCCATTACACACTCCCGTTTTCAGACACAGAGTGATTATTCTTCTCCACGGTCCCATCAAACACTCCCGGGGTCATACACAGAGTGATTATTGCTCTACACGGTCCCATCTCACACTCCCGGGGTCAGACACAGAGTGAATCTCCCTGCAAATCGTCCCATCACACACTCCCGGGGTAAGACACAGACTGAATCTCCCTCCACACCGTACCAACACACTCTCCCGCATCAGACACAGACTGATTATTCCTCTACACGGTCCCATCAAACAATCCCGGTGTCAGACACAGAGTCATTATTCCTCTACAAGGTCTCATCAAACTCTTCCGTGGTCAGACACAGAGTGATTATTCCTCTACACGGTACCATCGCACTCTCCCGGTGTCAGACACAGAGTGAATCTCCCTCTACACCGTACCATCACACACTCCCGGGGTCAGACATAGAGTGATGATTCCTCTACACGGTCCCATCAAACATTCCCGGGGTCAGAAAGAGAGTGATTATTCCTCTACGCGGCCCCATCAAACTCTCCCGGGTTCAGACACAGAGTGATTATTCCTCTACACGGTCCCATCAAACGATCCCGGTGGTCAGAGACAGAGTGATTATTCCTCTACACGGTAACATCACACACTCCCAGGGTCAGACACAGAGTTATTATTCCTCTACGCGGTCCCATCAAAAACTCCCGGGGTCAGACGCAGAGTGAATCTCCCTCACACCGTCCCATCACACACTCACGGGGTAAGACACAGAGTGATTATTCCTCTACAAGGTCCCATCAAACACTACCGGGGACCGACACAGAGTGAATCTCAATTCACACCGTCCCATCGCACACTCCCGGGGTCAGACACAGAGAGTTTATTCCTCTACACGGTACAATCAAACACTCCCGGGGTCAGACACAGAGAGATTATTCCTCTACACGGAGCCATCAAACACTCCCGGGGTCAGACACAGAGTGAATCTCAATCCTCACCGTCCAATCACACACACCCGGGGTCAGACACAGAGAGATTATTCCTCTACACCGTACCATCAAACACTCCCGGGGTCAGACACAGAGAGATTATTCCTCTACACGGTCCCATTAAACACTCCCGGTGTCAGACACAGAGTCATTATTCATCTACAAGGTCACATCAAACACATCCGTGGTCAGCACAGAGTGATTATTCCTCTACACGGCCCCATCAAACTCTACCGGGGTCTGACACAGGGTGATTATTCCTCTACACGGTCCCATCACACACTCCCGTGGTCAAACACAGAGTGATTATTCCTCTACACGGTGCCAGCAAACACTCCCGGGTTCAGACACAGAGTGAATCTCCCTCCACCCCGTCCCGTCACCATCTCCCGGGGTCAGACACAGAGTGATTATTCCTCTACACCGCCCATCACACACCTCTGTGGTCAGACACAGAGTGAATCTCCCACCACACGGTCCATCACACACTCCCAGGGCCATACACAGTGGGATTATTCCTCTACACCGCCCATCACACACTCCCGGTGTCAGACACAGAGTGAATCTCCCTCCACACCGTCCCATCACACACTCCCGGGGTCAGACAGAGAGATTATTCCTCTACACGGTACCATCAAACACTCCCGGGGTAAGACGCAGAGTGATTATTCCTCTACAAGGTCACATCACACTCTTCCGTGGTCAGACACAGAGTGATTATTCCTCTACACGGTCCCATCAAACACTCCCGGGTTCAGAGACAGAGTTAATCTCAATCCTCACCGTCCCATCAAACACTACCGGGGTCAGACACAGAGTCATTATTCCTCTACACGGTCACATCAAACTCTTCCGGGGTCAGACACAGAGTCATTATTCCTCCACCCCGTCCAATCACACACTCCCGTGGTCAGACACAGAGTGATTAATCCCCTACACCGACGCAACACACACTCCCGTGGTCAAACACAGAGTGATTATTCCTCTACACGGTCCCATCAAACACTCCCGGGGTCAGACACAGAGTGAATCTCCATCCACACCGTCCCATCACACACTCCCGGGGTCAGACACAGAGTGATTATTCCTCTACACGGTCCCATCAAACACTCCCGGGGTCAGACGCAGAGTGATTATTCCTCGATACGGTCCCATCAAACACTCCCGGGGTCAGACACAGAGTGATTATACCTCTACACGGTCCCATCAAACACTCCCGGGGGTCAGACACAGAGCGATTATTCCTCTACACGGTCCCATCAAACACACCCGCGGTCAGACACTAATTGAATCTCCGTCCACACCGTCCCAACACACACTCCCGGAGTCAGACTCAGAGTGATTATTCCTCTACTCGGTCCCATCAAACACTCCCGGGGTCAGACACAGAGTGAATCTCCCTCCACACCGTCCCGTCACAAACTCCCTAGGTCAGACACGGAGTGATTATTCCTCTACACCGCCCATCACACACTCCCGGGGTCAGACAGAGAGATTATTCCTCTACACGGTACCATCAAACACTCCCGGGGTAAGACGCAGAGTGATTATTCCTCTACAAGGTCACATCATACTCTTCCATGGTCAGACACAGAGTGATTATTCCTCTACACGGTCCCATCAAACACTCCCGGGGTCAGACACAGAGTGATTATTCCTCTACACGGTCCCATCAAACGCTCCCGGGAGTCCGACACAGTGTGATTATTCCTCAACACGGTCCCATCAAACACTCCGGGGGTAAGACACAGAGTGATTATTCCAATATAAGGTCCCATCAAACACTCCCAGGGTCAGTCACAGAGTGAATGTCAATCCACACCGTCCCATCACACACTCCCGGGGTGAGACACAGAGAGATTATTCCTCTACACGGTACCATCAAACACTCCCGGGGTCAGACACAGAGAGATTATTCCTCTACACGCTCCGATCAAACACTCCCGGGGTCAGACACAGAGTGAATCTCAATCCTCACCGTCCCATCACATACTCCCGGGGTCAGAAACAGTGTGAATCTCCTTCCACACCGTCCCATCAAACAATCCCGAGGTCAGACACAGAGTGATTATTCCTATACACGGCCCCATTAAACTCTCCAGGGTTCAGACACAGAGTGATTATTCCTCTACACGGACACATCATACGCTCCCGGGGGTCAGCCACAGAGTGATTATTCCTCTACACGGTCCCATGAAACAATCCCGGGGTCAGACACAGAGTGAATCTCCGTCCACACCGTCCCATCACACACTCCCGGGGTCAGACACAGAGAGATTATTCCTCTACACGGTACCATCAAACTCTCCCGGGGTCAGACCCAGAGTGATTATTCCTCTACACGGTCCCATCAAACGCTCCCGGGGGTCAGACCCAGAGTGATTATTCCTCTACACGTTCCTTCAAGCACTCCGGTGGTAAGACACATAGTCATTATTCCTCAACAAGGTCACATCAGACTCTCCCGTGGTCAGACACAGAGTGATTATTCCTATACACGGTACCATCACACACTCCCTGTGTCAGACACAGTGTGAATCTCCTTCACCACCGTCCCATCACACACTCCCGGGGTCAGACACAGAGAGATTATTCCTCTACACGGTACCATCAAACAATCCCGAGGTCAGACACAGAGTGATTATTCCTCTACACGGTCCCATGAAACACTCCCGGGGTCAGACACAGAGTGAATCTCCGTCCACACCGTCCCAACACAAACTCCCGGGGTCAGACTCAGAGTGATTATTCCTCTACACGGTCCCATCCAACACTCCCGGGGTCAGACACAGAGTGAATCTCCGTCCACCGTCCCATCACACACTCCCGGGGGTCAGACCCAGAGTGATTATTCCTCTGCACGGTACCATCAAACGCTCCCGGGGGTCAGACCCAGAGTGATTATTCCTCTACACGGTCCCTTCAAGCACTCCGGTGGTAAGACACATAGTCATTATTCCTCAACAAGGTCACATCAGACTCTCCCGTGGTCAGACACAGAGTGATTATTCCTCTACACGGTACCATCACACAGTCCCTGTGTCAGACACAGTGTGAATCTCCTTCACCACCGTACCATCACACACTCCCGGGGTCAGACACAGAGAGATTATTCCTCTACACGGTACCAGCAAACAATCCCGGGGTCAGACACAGAGAGATTATTCCTGTACACGGTACCATCAAACACTCCCGGGGTCAGACACAGAGAGAATATTCCTCTACACGTTCCCGTCAAACACTCCCGGAGTCAGACACAGAGTCATTATTCTTCTACAAGGTCACATCAAACACTTCCGTTGTCAGACACATAGTGATTATTCCTCTACACGGTACCCTCATACACTCCCGGGGTCAGACACAGAGTGATTATTTCTCTACACGGATCCATCAAACACTCCCGGGGTAAGACACAGAGTGATTATTCCACCACAAGGTCCCATCACACACTCCCGGGGTCAGACACAGAGAGATTATTCCTCTACAGGGTAGCATCATACACTCCCGGGGTCAGACACAGAGTGAATCTCAATCCTCACCGTCCCATCCCTGGGTCAGACACAGAGAGATTATTCCTTTACACGGTCCCATCAAACACTCCCGGGGTCAGAAACAGAGTCATTATTCCTCTACACGGTCACATCAAACTCTTCCGTGGTCAGACACAGAGTGATTATTCCTCAACACGGTACCATCACACACTCCCGGTGTCAGACACAGAGTGATTATTCCTCTACACGGTCCCATCAAACACTCCCGGTGTCAGACACAGTGTGAATCTCCTTCCACACCGTCCCATCATACACACCCTGGGTCAGACAGAGAGTGAGTATTCCTCTACACGGTCCCATCAAACACTCCCTGTGTCAGACACAGTGTGAATCTCCTTCCACACCGTCCCATCTCACTCTCCCGGGGTCAGACACAGAGAGTTTATTCCTCTACACGGTACCATCAAACACTCCCGGGGTCAGACACAGAGTGAATCTCCCTCCACACCGTCCCCTCGCAAACTCCCGGGGTCAGACACGGAGTGATTATTCCTCTACACCGCCCATCACACACTCCCGTTGTCAGACACAGAGTGAATCTCCGTCCACACCGTCCCATCACACACTGCCGGGGTCAGACACAGAGTGATTATTCCTCTACACGGTCCCATCAAACACTCCCGGGGTCAGACACAGAGTGAATCTCCCTCCACACCGTCCCCTCGCAAACTCCCGGGGTCAGACACGGAGTGATTATTCCTCTACACCGCCCATCACACATTCCCGTTGTCAGACACAGAGTGAATCTCCCTCCACACCGTCCCATCACACACTCCCGGGGTCAGACACAGAGAGATTATTCCTCTACACGTACCGTCAAACACTCCCGGGGTCGGCCACAGAGTGATTATTCCTCTACACCGCCCATCAAACTCTCCCGGGGTCAGACGCAGAGTGATTATTCCTCTACACGGTCACATCAAACTCTCCCGGGGGTCAGACACAGAGTCATTATTCCTCTACAAGGTCACATCAGACTCTTCCGTGGTCAGAGACGGTGTGAATCTCCTTCAACACCGTCCCATCACACACTCCCGGGGTCAGACACGGAGTGATTATTCCTCTACACGGTCCCATCAAACGCTCCCGGGGTTCAGACACAGAGTGATTATTCCTCTACACGGTCCCATCAAACACTCCGGGGGTAAGACACAGAGTGATTATTCTACTACAAGGTCCCATCAAACTCTCCCGGGGTCAGACACAGAGTTAATCTCAATCCTCACCGTCCCATCAAACACTCCCGGGGTCAGACACAAAGTCATTATTCCTCTACACGGTCAGATCAAACTCTTCCGGGGTCAGACACAGAGTGATTATTTATCCACCCCGTCCAATCACACACTCCCGTGGTCAGACACAGAGTGATTAATTTCCTACACCGACGCAACACACACTCCCGTGGTCAAACACAGAGTGATTATTCCTCGACACGGCCCATCAAACACTCCCGGGGTCAGACACAGAGTGATTATTCCTCTACACGGTCCCATCAAACGCTCCCGGGGGTCAGACACTGTGTGATTATTCCTCAACACGGTCCCATCAAACACTCCGGGGGTAAGACACAGAGTGATTATTCTACTATAAGGTCCCATCAAACACTCCCAGGGTCAGACACAGAGTGAATCTCAATCCACACCGCCCCATCACACACTCCCGGGGTCAGACAGAGAGATTATTCCTCTACACGGTACCATCAAACACTCCCGGGGTAAGACGCAGAGTGATTATTCCTCTACAAGGTCACATCATACTCTTCCGTGGTCAGACACAGAGTGATTATTCCTCTACACGGTCCCATCAAACACTCCCGGGGTCAGACACTGAGTGATTATTCCTCTACACGGTCCCATCAAACGCTCCCGGGGGTCAGACACTGTGTGATTATTCCTCAACACGGTCCCATCAAACACTCCGGGGGTAAGACACAGAGTGATTATTCTACTATAAGGTCCCATCAAACACTCCCAGGGTCAGACACAGAGTGAATCTCAATCCACACCGCCCCATCACACACTCCCGGGGTGAGACACAGAGAGATTATTCCTCTACACGGTACCATCAAACACTCCCGGGGTCAGACACAGAGAGATTATTCCTCTACACGGTCCCATCAAACACTCCCGGGGTCAGAAACAGAGTCATTATTCCACTACACGGTCACATCAAACTCTTCCGGGGTCAGACATAGAGTGATTATTCCTCAACACGGTACCATCACACACTCCCGGTGTCAGACACAGAGTGATTATTCCTCTACACGGTCCCATCAAACACTCCCGGTGTCAGACACAGTGTGAATCTCCTTCCACACCGTCCCATCATACACACCCTGGGTCAGACAGAGACTGAGTATTCCTCTACACGGTCCCATCAAACACTCCCTGTGTCAGACACAGTGTGAATCTCCTTCCACACCGTCCCATCACACTCTCCCGGGGTCAGACACAGAGAGTTTATTCCTCTACACGGTACCATCAAACACTCCCGGGGTCAGACACAGAGTGAATCTCCCTCCACAACGTCCCCTCGCAAACTCCCGGGGTCAGACACGGAGTGATTATTCCTCTACACCGCCCATCACACACTCCCGTTGTCAGACACAGAGTGAATCTCCGTCCACACCGTCCCGTCACACACTGCCGGGGTCAGACACAGAGTGATTATTCCTCTACACGGTCCCATCAAACACTCCCGGGGTCAGACACAGAGTGAATCTCCCTCCACTCCGTCCCCTCGCAAACTCCCGGGGTCAGACACGGAGTGATTATTCCTCTACACCGCCCATTACACACTCCCGTTGTCAGACACAGAGTGAATCTCCCTCCACACCGTCCCATCACACACTCCCGGGGTCAGACACAGAGAGATTATTCCTCTACACGTACCGTCAAACATTCCCGGGGTCAGCCACAGAGTGATTATTCCTCTACACCGCCCATCAAACTCTCCCGGGGTCAGACGCAGAGTGATTATTCCTCTACACGGTCACATCCAACGCTCCCGGGGGTCAGACACAGAGTCATTATTCCTCTACAAGGTCACATCAGACTCTTCCGTCGTCAGAGACAGTGTGAATCTCCTTCAACACCGTCCCATCACACACTCCCGGGGTCAGACACAGAATGATTATTCCTCTACACGGTCCCATCAAACACTCCCGGGGTCAGACACAGAGTGATTATTCCTCGACACGGTCCCATCAAACACTCCCGGGGTCAGACACAGAGTGATTATTCCTCTACACGGTCCCATCAAACACTCCCCGGGGTCAGACACAGAGCGATTATTCCTCTACACGGTCCGATCAAACACTCCCGGGGTCAGACACAAATTGAATCTCCGTCCACACCGTCCCAACACACACTCCCGGAGTCAGACTCAGAGTGATTATTCCTCTACTCGGTCCCATCAAACACTCCCGGGGTCAGACACAGAGTGAATCTCCCTCCACACCGTCCCGTCACAAACTCCCTAAGTCAGACACGGAGTGATTATTCCTCTACACGGTCCCATCAAACACTCCCTGAGTCAGACACAGTGTGAATCTCCTTCCACACCGTCCCATCACACTCTCCCTGGGTCAGACACAGAGAGTTTATTCCTCTACACGGTACCATCAAACACTCCCGGGGTCAGACACAGAGTGAATCTCCCTCCACACCGTCCCCTCGCAAACTCCCGGGGTCAGACACGGAGTGATTATTCCTCTACACCGCCCATCACACACTCCAGTTGTCAGACACAGAGTGAATCTCCGTCCACACCGTCCCATCACACACTCCCGGGGTCAGACACGGAGTGATTATTCCTCTACACGGTCCCATCAAACGCTCCCGGGGTTCAGACACAGAGTGATTATTCCTCTACATGGTCCCATCAAACACTCCGGGGGTAAGACACAGAGTGATTATTCTACTACAAGGTCCCATCAAAGTCTCCCGGGGTCAGACACAGAGAGATTATTCCTCTACACCGTACCATCAAACACTCCCGGGGTCAGACACAGAGAGATTATTCCTCTACACCGTACCATCAAACACTCCCGGGGTCAGACACAGAGAGATTATTCCTCTACACGGTCCCATCAAACACTCCCGGGTTCAGACACAGAGTTAATCTCAATCCTCACCGTCCCATCAAACACTCCCGGGGTCAGACACAGAGTCATTATTCCTCTACACGGTCACATCAAACTCTTCCGGTGTCAGACACAGAGTGATTATTCCTCCACCCCGTCCAATCACACACTCCCGTGGTCAGACACAGAGTGATTAATCCCCTACACCGACGCAACACACACTCCCGTGGTCAAACACAGAGTGATTATTCCTCTACACGGTCCCATCAAACACTCCCGGGGTCAGACACAGAGTGAATCTCCATCCACACCGTCCCATCACACACTCCCGGGGTCAGACACAGAGTGATTATTCCTCGACACGGTCCCATCAAACACTCCCGGGGTCAGACACAGAGTGATTATTCCTCTACACGGTCCCATCAAACACTCCCGGGGGTCAGACACAGAGCGATTATTCCTCTACACGGTCCGATCAAACACTCCCGGGGTCAGACACAAATTGAATCTCCGTCCACACCGTCCCAACACACACTCCCGGAGTCAGACTCAGAGTGATTATTCCTCTACTCGGTCCCATCAAACACTCCATGGGGTCAGAAACAGAGTGAATCTCCCTCCACACCGTCCCGTCACAAACTCCCTAGGTCAGACACGGAGTGATTATTCCTCTACACCGCCCATCACACACTCCGGTGTCAGACACAGAGTGAATCTCCCTCCACACCGTCCCATCACACACTCCCGGGGTCAGACAGAGAGATTATTCCTCTACACGGTAGCATCAAACACTCCCAGGGTAAGACGCAGAGTGATTATTCCTCTACAAGGTCACATCATACACTTCCGTGGTCAGACACAGAGTGATTATTCCTCTACACGGTCCCATCAAACACTCCCGGGGTCAGACACTGAGTTATTATTCCTCTACACGGTTCCATCAAACGCTCCCGGGGGTCAGACACAGTGTGATTATTCCTCAACACGGTCCCATCAAACACTCCGGGGGTAAGACACAGAGTGATTATTCCACTATAAGGTCCCATCAAACACTCCCAGGGTCAGACACAGAGTGAATCTCAATCCACACCGTCCCATCACACACTCCCGGGGTGAGACACAGAGAGATTATTCCTCTACACGGTACCATCAAACACTCCCGGGGTCAGACACAGATGATTATTCCTCTACACGGTCCCATCAAACACTCCCGGGGTCAGAAACAGAGTCATTATTCCTCTACACGGTCACATCAAACTCTTCCGGGGTCAGACACAGTGTGAATCTCCTTCCACACCGTCCCATCATAAACACCCTGGGTCAGACAGAGAGTGAGTATTCCTCTACACGGTCCCATCAAACACTCCCTGTGTCAGACACAGTGTGAATCTCCTTCCACACCGTCCCATCACACTCTCCCGGGGTCAGACACAGAGAGTTTATTCCTCTTCACGGTACCATCAAACACTCCCGGGGTCATACACAGAGTGAATCTCCGTCCACACCGTCCCATCACACACTGCCGGGGTCAGACACAGAGTGAATCTCCGTCCACACCGTCCCATCACACACTGCCGGGGTCAGACAGAGAGTGAGTATTCCTCTACACGGTCCCATTAAACACTCCCGGGGTCAGACACAGATTGAATCTCCCTCCACACCGTCCCCTCGCAAAGTCCCGGGGTCAGACACGGAGTGATTATTCCTCTACACCGCCCATCACACACTCCCGTTGTCAGACACAGAGTGAATCTCCGTCCACACCGTCCCATCACACACTCCCGGGGTCAGACACAGATGATTATTCCTCTACACGGTCCCATCAAACACTCCCGGGGTCAGAAACAGAGTCATTATTCCTCTACACGGTCACATTAAACTCTTCCGGGGTCAGACACAGTGTGAATCTCCTTCCACACCGTCCCATCATAAACACCCTGGGTCAGACAGAGAGTGAGTATTCCTCTACACGGTCCCATCAAACACTCCCTGTGTCAGACACAGTGTGAATCACCTTCCACACCGTCCCATCACACACTGCCGGGGTCAGACACAGAGTGAATCTCCGTCCACACCGTCCCATCACACACTGCCGGGGTCAGACAGAGAGTGAGTATTCCTCTACACGGTCCCATTAAACACTCCCGGGGTCAGACACAGATTGAATCTCCCTCCACACCGTCCCCTCGCAAAGTCCCGGGGTCAGACACGGAGTGATTATTCCTCTACACCGCCCATCACACACTCCCGTTGTCAGACACAGAGTGAATCTCCGTCCACACCGTCCCATCACACACTCCCGGGGTCAGACACAGATGATTATTCCTCTACACGGTCCCATCAAACACTCCCGGGGTCAGAAACAGAGTCATTATTCCTCTACACGGTCACATCAAACTCTTCCGGGGTCAGACACAGTGTGAATCTCCTTCCACACCGTCCCATCATAAACACCCTGGGTCAGACAGAGAGTGAGTATTCCTCTACACGGTCCCATCAAACACTCCCGGGGTCAGACACAGAGTGAATCTCCCTCCACACCGTCCCCTCGCAAAGTCCCGGGGTCAGACACGGAGTGATTATTCCTCTACACCGCCCATCACACACTCCCGTTGTCAGACACAGAGTAAATCTCCGTCCACACCGTCCCATCACACACTGCCGGGGTCAGACACAGAGTGATTATTCCTCTACACGGTCCCATCAAACACTCCCGGGGTCAGACACAGTGTGAATATCCCTCCACACCGTCCCCTCGCAAACTCCCGGGGTCAGAAACAGAGTCATTATTCCTCTACACGGTCACATCAAACTCTTCCGGGGTCAGACACAGTGTGAATCTCCTTCCACACCGTCCCATCATAAACACCCTGGGTCAGACAGAGAGTGAGTATTCCTCTACACGGTCCCATCAAACACTCCCGGGGTCAGACACAGAGTGAATCTCCCTCCACACCGTCCCCTCGCAAAGTCCCGGGGTCAGACACGGAGTGATTATTCCTCTACACCGCCCATCACACACTCCCGTTGTCAGACACAGAGTGAATCTCCGTCCACACCGTCCCATCACACACTGCCGGGGTCAGACACAGAGTGATTATTCCTCTACACGGTCCCATCAAACACTCCCGGGGTCAGACACAGAGTGAATATCCCTCCACACCGTCCCCTCGCAAACTCCCGGGGTCAGACACGGAGTGATTATTCCTCTACACCGCCCATCACACACTCCCGTTGTCAGACACAGAGTGAATCTCCCTCCACACCGTCCCATCACACACTCCCGGGGTCAGACACAGATAGATTATTCCTCTACACGTACCGTCAAACACTCCCGGGGTCAGCCACAGAGTGATTATTCCTCTACACCGCCCATCAAACTCTCCCGGGGTCAGACGCAGAGTGATTATTCCTCTACACGGTCACATCAAACGCTCCCGGGGGTCAGACACAGAGTCATTATTCCTCTACAAGGTCACATCAGACTCTTCCGTGGTCAGAGACAGTGTGAATCTCCTTCCACACCGTCCCATCACACTCTCCCGGGATCAGACACAGAGAGTTTATTCCTCTACACGGTACCATCAAACACTCCCGGGGTCAGACACAGAGTGAATCTCCCTCCACACCGTCCCCTCGCAAACTCCCGGGGTCAGACACGGAGTAATTATTCCTCTACACCGCCCATCACACACTCCCGTTGTCAGACACAGAGTGAATCTCCGTCCACACCGTCCCATCACACACTGCCGGGGTCAGACACAGAGTGATTATTCCTCTACACGGTCCCTTCAAACACTCCCGGGGTCAGACACAGAGTGAATCTCCCTCCACACCGTCCCCTCGCAAACTCCCGGGGTCAGACACAGAGAGATTATTCCTCTACACGTACCATCACATACTCCCGGGGTCAGACACAGAGAGATTATTCCTCTACACGTACCGTCAAACACTCCCGGGGTCAGCCACAGAGTGATTATTCCTCTACACCGCCCATCAAACTATCCCGGGGTCAGACGCAGAGTGATTATTCCTCTACACGGTCACATCAAACGCTCCCGGGGGTCAGACACAGAGTCATTATTCCTCTACAAGGTCACATCAGACTCTTCCGTGGTCAGAGACAGTGTGAATCTCCTTCAACACCGTCCCATCACACACTCCGGGGGTCAGATACGGAGTGATTATTCCTCTACACGGTCCCATCAAACGCTCCCGGGGTTCAGACACAGAGTGATTATTCCTCTACACGGTCCCATCAAACACTCCGGGGGTAAGACACAGAGTGATTATTCTACTACAAGGTCCCATCAAACTCTCCCGGGGTCAGACACAGAGAGATTATTCCTCTACACCGTACCATCAAACACTCCCGGGGTCAGACACAGAGAGATTATTCCTCTACACGGTCCCATCAAACACTCCCGGGTTCAGACACAGAGTTAATCTCAATCCTCACCGTCCCATCAAACACTCCCGGGGTCAGACACAGAGTCATTATTCCTCTACAAGGTCACATCAAACTCTTCCGGGGTCAGACACAGAGTGATTAATCCTCCACCCCGTCCAATCACACACTCCCGTGGTCAAACACAGAGTGAATCTCCCTCCACACCGTCCCCTCGCAAACTCCCGGGGTCAGACACGGAGTAATTATTCCTCTACACCGCCCATCACACACTCCCGTTGTCAGACACAGAGTGAATCTCCGTCCACACCGTCCCATCACACACTGCCGGGGTCAGACACAGAGTGATTATTCCTCTACACGGTCCCTTCAAACACTCCCGGGGTCGGACACAGAGTGAATCTCCCTCCACACCGTCCCCTCGCAAACTCCCGGGGTCAGTCACGGAGTGATTATTCCTCTACACCTCCCATCACACACTCCCGTTGTCAGACACAGAGTGAATCTCCCTCCACACCGTCCCATCACACACTCCCGGGGTCAGACACAGAGAGATTATTCCTCTACACCGTACCATCAAACACTCCCGGGGTCAGACACAGAGAGATTATTCCTCTACACGGTCCCATCAAACACTCCCGGGTTCAGACACAGAGTTAATCTCAATCCTCACCGTCCCATCAAACACTCCCGGGGTCAGACACAGAGTTATTATTCCTCTACAAGGTCACATCAAACTCTTCCGGGGTCAGACACAGAGTGATTATTCCTCCACCCCGTCCAATCACACACTCCCGTGGTCAGACACAGAGTGATTAATCCCCTACACCGACGCAACACACACTCCCGTGGTCAAACACAGAGTGATTATTCCTCTACACGGTCCCATCAAACACTCCCGGGGTCAGACACAGAGTGAATCTCCATCCACACCGTCCCATCACACACTTCCGGGGTCAGACACAGAGTGATTATTCCTCGACACGGTCCCATCAAACACTCCCGGGGTCAGACACAGAGTGATTATTCCTCTACACGGTCCCATCAAACACTCCCGGGGATCAGACACAGAGCGATTATTCCTCTACACGGTCCGATCAAACACTCCCGGGGTCAGACACAAATTGAATCTCCGTCCTCACCGTCCAAACACACACTCCCGGAGTCAGACTCAGAGTGATTATTCCTCTACTCGGTCCCATCAAACACTCCCAGGGTCAGACACAGAGTGAATCTCCCTCCACACCGTGCCGTCACAAACTCCCTAGGTCAGACACGGAGTGATTATTCCTCTACACCGCCCATCACACACTCCCGGTGTCAGACACAGAGTGAATCTCCCTCCACACCGTCCCATCACACACTCCCGGGGTCAGACAGAGAGATTATTCCTCTACACGGTACAATCAAACAGTCCCGGGGAAAGACGCAGAGTGATTATTCCTCTACAAGGTCACATCATACTCTTCCGTGGTCAGACACAGAGTGATTATTCCTCTACACGGTCCCATCAAACACTCCCGGGGTCAGACACTGAGTGATTATTCCTCTACACGGTCCCATCAAACGCTCCCGGGGGTCAGACACAGTGTGATTATTCCTCAACACGGTCCCATCAAACACTCCGGGGGTAAGACACAGAGTGATTATTCCACTATAAGGTCCCATCAAACACTCCCAGGGTCAGACACAGAGTGAATCTCAATCCACACCGTCCCATCACACACTCCCGGGGTGAGACACAGAGAGATTATTCCTCTACACGGTACCATCAAACACTCCCGGGGTCAGACACAGAGAGATGATTCCTCTACACGGTCCCATCAAACACTCCCGGGGTCAGAAACAGAATCATTATTCCTCTACACGGTCACATCAAACACTCCCGGTGTCAGACACAGTGTGAATCTCCTTCCACACCGTCCCATCATACACACCCTGGGTCAGACAGAGAGTGAGTATTCCTCTACACGGTCCCATCAAACACTCCCTGAGTCAGACACAGTGTGAATCTCCTTCCACACCGTCCCATCACACTGTCCCTGGGTCAGACACAGAGAGTTTATTCCTCTACACGGTCCCATCAAACACTCCCGGGGGTCAGACACAGAGAGTTTATTCCTCTACACGGTCCCATCAAACACTCCCGGGGGTCAGACACAGAGCGATTATTCCTCTACACGGTCCGATCAAACACTCCCGGGGTCAGACACAAATTGAATCTCCGTCCACACCGTCCCAACACACACTCCCGGAGTCAGACTCAGAGTGATTATTCCTCTACTCGGTCCCATCAAACACTCCCGGGGTCAGACACAGAGTGAATCTCCCTCCACACCGTCCCGTCACAAACTCCCTAGGTCAGACACGGAGTGATTATTCCTCTACACCGCCCATCACACACTCCCGGTGTCAGACACAGAGTGAATCTCCCTCCACACCGTCCCATCACACACTCCCGGGGTCAGACAGAGAGATTATTCCTCTACACGGTACCATCAAACACTCCCGGGGTAAGACGCAGAGTGATTATTCCTCTACAAGGTCACATCATACTCTTCCGTGGTCAGACACAGAGTGATTATTCCTCTACACGGTCCCATCAAACACTCCCGGGGTCTGACACTGAGTGATTATTCCTCTACACGGTCCCATCAAACGCTCCCGGGTGTCAGACACAGTGTGATTATTCCTCAACAAGGTCCCATCAAACACTCCGGGGGTAAGACACAGAGTGATTATTCCACTATAAGGTCCCATCAAACACTCCCAGGGTCAGACACAGAGTGAATCTCAATCCACACCGTCCCATCACACACTCCCGGGGAGAGACACAGAGAGATTATTCCTCTACACGGTACCATCAAACACTCCCGGGGTCAGACACAGAGAGATTATTCCTCTACACGGTCCCATCAAACACTCCCGGGGTCAGAAACAGAGTCATTATTCCTCTACACGGTACCATCAAACACTCCCGGGGTCAGACACAGAGTGAATCTCCCTCCACACCGTCCCCTCGCAAAGTCCCGGGGTCAGACACGGAGTGATTATTCCTCTACACCGCCCATCACACACTCCCGTTGTCAGACACAGAGTGAATCTCCGTCCACACCGTCCCATCACAAACTGCCGGGGTCAGACACAGAGTGATTATTCCTCTACACGGTCCCATCAAACACTCCCGGGGTCAGACACAGAGTGAATATCCCTCCACACCGTCCCCTCGCAAACTCCCGGGGTCAGACACGGAGTGATTATTCCTCTACACCGCCCATCACACACTCCCGTTGTCAGACACAGAGTGAATCTCCCTCCACACCGTCCCATCACACACTCCCGGGGTCAGACACAGAGAGATTATTCCTCTACACGTACCGTCAAACACTCCCGGGGTCAGCCACAGAGTGATTATTCCTCTACACCGCCCATCAAACTCTCCCGGGGTCAGACGCAGAGTGATTATTCCTCTACACGGTCACATCAAACGCTCCCGGGGGTCAGACACAGAGTCATTATTCCTCTACAAGGTCACATCAGACTCTTCCGTGGTCAGAGACAGTGTGAATCTCCTTCCACACCGTCCCATCACACTCTCCCGGGATCAGACACAGAGAGTTTATTCCTCTACACGGTACCATCAAACACTCCCGGGGTCAGACACAGAGTGAATCTCCCTCCACACCGTCCCCTCGCAAACTCCCGGGGTCAGACACGGAGTAATTATTCCTCTACACCGCCCATCACACACTCCCGTTGTCAGACACAGAGTGAATCTCCGTCCACACCGTCCCATCACACACTGCCGGGGTCAGACACAGAGTGATTATTCCTCTACACGGTCCCTTCAAACACTCCCGGGGTCAGACACAGAGTGAATCTCCCTCCACACCGTCCCCTCGCAAACTCCCGGGGTCAGTCACGGAGTGATTATTCCTCTACACCGCCCATCACACACTCCCGTTGTCAGACACAGAGTGAATCTCCCTCCACACCGTCCCATCACTCACTCCCGGGGTCAGACACAGAGAGATTATTCCTCTACACGTACCATCACACACTCCCGGGGTCAGACACAGAGAGATTATTCCTCTACACGTACCGTCAAACACTCCCGGGGTCAGCCACAGAGTGATTATTCCTCTACACCGCCCATCAAACTATCCCGGGGTCAGACGCAGAGTGATTATTCCTCTACACGGTCACATCAAACGCTCCCGGGGGTCAGACACAGAGTCATTATTCCTCTACAAGGTCACATCAGACTCTTCCGTGGTCAGAGACAGTGTGAATCTCCTTCAACACCGTCCCATCACACACTCCGGGGGTCAGATACGGAGTGATTATTCCTCTACACGGTCCCATCAAACGCTCCCGGGGTTCAGACACAGAGTGATTATTCCTCTACACGGTCCCATCAAACACTCCGGGGGTAAGACACAGAGTGATTATTCTACTACAAGGTCCCATCAAACTCTCCCGGGGTCAGACACAGAGAGATTATTCCTCTACACCGTACCATCAAACACTCCCGGGGTCAGACACAGAGAGATTATTCCTCTACACGGTCCCATCAAACACTCCCGGGTTCAGACACAGAGTTAATCTCAATCCTCACCGTCCCCTCAAACACTCCCGGGGTCAGACACAGAGTCATTATTCCTCTACAAGGTCACATCAAACTCTTCCGGGGTCAGACACAGAGTGATTATTCCTCCACCCCGTCCAATCACACACTCCCGTGGTCAGACACAGAGGGAATCTCCCTCCACACCGTCCCCTCGCAAACTCCCGGGGTCAGACACGGAGTAATTATTCCTCTACACCGCCCATCACACACTCCCGTTGTCAGACACAGAGTGAATCTCCGTCCACACCGTCCCATCACACACTGCCGGGGTCAGACACAGAGTGATTATTCCTCTACACGGTCCCTTCAAACACTCCCGGGGTCGGACACAGAGTGAATCTCCCTCCACACCGTCCCCTCGCAAACTCCCGGGGTCAGTCACGGAGTGATTATTCCTCTACACCTCCCATCACACACTCCCGTTGTCAGACACAGAGTGAATCTCCCTCCACACCGTCCCATCACACACTCCCGGGGTCAGACACAGAGAGATTATTCCTCTACACCGTACCATCAAACACTCCCGGGGTCAGACACAGAGAGATTATTCCTCTACATGGTCCCATCAAACACTCCCGGGTTCAGACACAGAGTTAATCTCAATCCTCACCGTCCCATCAAACACTCCCGGGGTCAGACACAGAGTCATTATTCCTCTACAAGGTCACATCAAACTCTTCCGGGGTCAGACACAGAGTGATTATTCCTCCATCCCGTCCAATCACACACTCCCGTGGTCAGACACAGAGTGATTAATCCCCTACACCGACGCAACACACACTCCCGTGGTCAAACACAGAGTGATTATTCCTCTACACGGTCCCATCAAACGCTCCCGGGGTCAGACACAGAGTCATTATTCCTCTACAAGGTCACATCAAACTCTTCCGGGGTCAGACACAGAGTGATTATTCCTCCATCCCGTCCAATCACACACTCCCGTGGTCAGACACAGAGTGATTAATCCCCTACACCGACGCAACACACACTCCCGTGGTCAAACACAGAGTGATTATTCCTCTACACGGTCCCAACACACACTCCCGGAGTCAGACTCAGAGTGATTATTCCTCTACTCGGTCCCATCAAACACTCCCAGGGTCAGACACAGAGTGAATCTCCCTCCACACCGTCCCGTCACAAACTCCCTAGGTCAGACACGGAGTGATTATTCCTCTACACCGCCCATCACACACTCCCGGTGTCAGACACAGAGTGAATCTCCCTCCACACCGTCCCATCACACACTCCCGGGGTCAGACAGAGAGATTATTCCTCTACACGGTACCATCAAACAGTCCCGGGGAAAGACGCAGAGTGATTTTTCCTCTACAAGGTCACATCATACTCTTCCGTGGTCAGACACAGAGTGATTATTCCTCTACACGGTCCCATCAAACACTCCCGGGGTCAGACACTGAGTGATTATTCCTCTACACGGTCCCATCAAACGCTCCCGGGGGTCAGACACAGTGTGATTATTCCTCAACACGGTCCCATCAAACACTCCGGGGGTAAGACACAGAGTGATTATTCCACTATAAGGTCCCATCAAACACTCCCAGGGTCAGACACAGAGTGAATCTCAATCCACACCGTCCCATCACACACTCCCGGGGTGAGACACAGAGAGATTATTCCTCTACACGGTACCATCAAACACTTCCGGGGTCAGACACAGAGAGATGATTCCTCTACACGGTCCCATCAAACACTCCCGGGGTCAGAAACAGAATCATTATTCCTCTACACGGTCACATCAAACACTCCCGGTGTCAGACACAGTGTGAATCTCCTTCCACACCGTCCCATCATACACACCCTGGGTCAGACAGAGAGTGAGTATTCCTCTACACGGTCCCATCAAACACTCCCTGAGTCAGACACAGTGTGAATCTCCTTCCACACCGTCCCATCACACTGTCCCTGGGTCAGACACAGAGAGTTTATTCCTCTACACGGTCCCATCAAACACTCCCGGGGGTCAGACACAGAGAGTTTATTCCTCTACACGGTCCCATCAAACACTCCCGGGGGTCAGACACAGAGCGATTATTCCTCTACACGGTCCGATCAAACACTCCCGGGGTCAGACACAAATTGAATCTCCGTCCACACCGTCCCAACACACACTCCCGGAGTCAGACTCAGAGTGATTATTCCTCTACTCGGTCCCATCAAACACTCCCGGGGTCAGACACAGAGTGAATCTCCCTCCACACCGTCCCGTCACAAACTCCCTAGGTCAGACACGGAGTGATTATTCCTCTACACCGCCCATCACACACTCCCGGTGTCAGACACAGAGTGAATCTCCCTCCACACCGTCCCATCACACACTCCCGGGGTCAGACAGAGAGATTATTCCTCTACACGGTACCATCAAACACTCCCGGGGTAAGACGCAGAGTGATTATTCCTCTACAAGGTCACATCATACTCTTCCGTGGTCAGACACAGAGTGATTATTCCTCTACACGGTCCCATCAAACACTCCCGGGGTCAGACACTGAGTGATTATTCCTCTACACGGTCCCATCAAACGCTCCCGGGTGTCAGACACAGTGTGATTATTCCTCAACACGGTCCCATCAAACACTCCGGGGGTAAGACACAGAGTGATTATTCCACTATAAGGTCCCATCAAACACTCCCAGGGTCAGACACAGAGTGAATCTCAATCCACACCGTCCCATCACACACTCCCGGGGTGAGACACAGAGAGATTATTCCTCTACACGGTACCATCAAACACTCCCGGGGTCAGACACAGAGAGATTATTCCTCTACACGGTCCCATCAAACACTCCCGGGGTCAGAAACAGAGTCATTATTCCTCTACACGGTACCATCAAACTCTTCCGGGGTCAGACACAGAGTGATTATTCCTCCACCCCGTCCAATCACACACTCCCGTGGTCAGACACAGAGTGATTAATCCCCTACACCGACGCAACACACACTCCCGTGGTCAAACACAGAGTGATTATTCCTCTACACGGTCCCATCAAACACTCCCGGGGTCAGACACAGAGTGAATCTCCATCCACACCGTCCCATCACACACTTCCGGGGTCAGACACAGAGTGATTATTCCTCGACACGGTCCCATCAAACACTCCCGGGGTCAGACACAGAGTGATTATTCCTCTACACGGTCCCATCAAACACTCCCGGGGGTCAGACACAGAGCGATTATTCCTCTACACGGTCCGATCAAACACTCCCGGGTTCAGACACAAATTGAATCTCCGTCCTCACCGTCCCAACACACACTCCCGGAGTCAGACTCAGAGTGATTATTCCTCTACTCGGTCCCATCAAACACTCCCAGGGTCAGACACAGAGTGAATCTCCCTCCACACCGTCCCGTCACAAACTCCCTAGGTCAGACACGGAGTGATTATTCCTCTACACCGCCCATCACACACTCCCGGTGTCAGACACAGAGTGAATCTCCCTCCACACCGTCCCATCACACACTCCCGGGGTCAGACAGAGAGATTATTCCTCTACACGGTACCATCAAACAGTCCCGGGGAAAGACGCAGAGTGATTATTCCTCTACAAGGTCACATCATACTCTTCCGTGGTCAGACACAGATTGATTATTCCTCTACACGGTCCCATCAAACACTCCCGGGGTCAGACACTGAGTGATTATTCCTTTACAGGGTCCCATCAAACGCTCCCGGGGGTCAGACACAGTGTGATTATTCCTCAACACGGTCCCATCAAACACTCCGGGGGTAAGACACAGAGTGATTATTCCACTATAAGGTCCCATCAAACACTCCCAGGGTCAGACACAGAGTGAATCTCAATCCACACCGTCCCATCACCCACTCCCGGGGTGAGACACAGAGAGATTATTCCTCTACACGGTACCATCAAACACTCCCGGGGTCAGACACAGAGAGATGATTCCTCTACACGGTCCCATCAAACACTCCCGGGGTCAGAAACAGAATCATTATTCCTCTACACGGTCACATCAAACACTACCGGTGTCAGACACAGTGTGAATCTCCTTCCACACCGTCCCATCATACACACCCTGGGTCAGACAGAGAGTGAGTATTCCTCTACACGGTCCCATCAAACACTCCCTGAGTCAGACACAGTGTGAATCTCCTTCCACATCGTCCCATCACACTCTCCCTGGGTCAGACACAGAGAGTTTATTCCTCTACACGGTCCCATCAAACACTCCCGGGGGTCAGACACAGAGCGATTATTCCTCTACACGGTCCGATCAAACACTCCCGGGGTCAGACACAAATTGAATCTCCGTCCACACCGTCCCAACACACACTCCCGGAGTCAGACTCAGAGTGATTATTCCTCTACTCGGTCCCATCAAACACTCCCGGGATCAGACACAGAGTGAATCTCCCTCCACACCGTCCCGTCACAAACTCCCTAGGTCAGACACGGAGTGATTATTACTCTACACCGCCCATCACACACTCCCGGTGTCAGACACAGAGTGAATCTCCCTCCACACCGTCCCATCACACACTCCCGGGGTCAGACAGAGAGATTATTCCTCTACACGGTACCATCAAACACTCCCGGGGTAAGACGCAGAGTGATTATTCCTCTACAAGGTCACATCATACTCTTCCGTGGTCAGACACAGAGTGATTATTCCTCTACACGGTCCCATCAAACACTCCCGGGGTCAGACACTGAGTGATTATTCCTCTACACGGTCCCATCAAACGCTCCCGGGTGTCAGACACAGTGTGATTATTCCTCAACACGGTCCCATCAAACACTCCGGGGGTAAGACACAGAGTGATTATTCCACTATAAGGTCCCATCAAACACTCCCAGGGTCAGACACAGAGTGAATCTCAATCCACACCGTCCCATCACACACTCCCGGGGTGAGACACAGAGAGATTATTCCTCTACACGGTACCATCAAACACTCCCGGGGTCAGACACAGAGAGATTATTCCTCTACACGGTCCCATCAAACACTCCCGGGGTCAGAAACAGAGTCATTGTTCCTCTACACGGTCACATCAAACTCTTCCGGGGTCAGACACAGAGTGATTATTCCTCAACACGGTACCATCACACACTCCCGGTGTCAGACACAGTGTGAATCTCCTTCCACACCGTCCCATCATACACACCCTGGGTCAGACAGAGAGTGAGTTTTCCTCTACACGGTCCAATCAAACACTCCCTGAGTCAGACACAGTGTGAATCTCCTTCCACACCTTCCCATCACACTCTCCCTGGGTCAGACACAGAGAGTTTATTCCTCTACACGGTACCATCAAACACTCCCCGGGTCAGTCACAGAGTGAATCTCCCTCCACACCGTCCCCTCGCAAACTCCCGGGGTCAGACACGGAGTGATTATTCCTCTACACCGCCCATCACACACTCCCGTTGTCAGACACAGAGTGAATCTCCGTCCACACCGTCCCATCACACACTGCCGGGGTCAGACACAGAGTGATTATTCCTCTACACGGTCCCATCAAACACTCCCGGGGTCAGACACAGAGTGAATCTCCCTCCACACCGTCCCCTCGCAAACTCCCGGGGTCAGACACAGAGTGATTATTCCTCTACACCGCCCATCAAACTCTCCCGGGGTCAGACGCAGAGTGATTATTCCTCTACACGGTCACATCAAACGCTCCCGGGGTCAGACACAGAGTCATTATTCCTCTACAAGGTCACATCAGACTCTTCCGTGGTCAGAGACAGTGTGAATCTCCCTCCACACCGTCCCCTCGCAAACTCCCGGGGTCAGACACGGAGTGATTATTCCTCTACACCGCCCATCACACACTCCCGTTGTCAGACACAGAGTGAATCTCCCTCCACACCGTCCCATCACACACTGCCGGGGTCAGACACAGAGTGAATCTCCGTCCACACCGTCCCATCACACACTGCCGGGGTCAGACACAGAGTGATTATTCCTCTACACCGCCCATCACACACTCCCGTTGTCAGACACAGAGTGAATCTCCGTCCACACCGTCCCATCACACACTGCCGGGGTCAGACACAGAGTGATTATTCCTCTACACGGTCCCATCAAACACTCCCGGGGTCAGACACAGAGTGAATCTCCCTCCACACCGTCCCCTCGCAAACTCCCGGGGTCAGACACGGAGTGATTATTCCTCTACACCGCCCATCACACACTCCCGTTGTCAGACACAGAGTGAATCTCCCTCCACACCGTCCCATCACACACTCCCGGGGTCAGACACAGAGAGATTATTCCTCTACACGTACCGTCAAACACTCCCGGGGTCAGCCACAGAGTGATTATTCCTCTACACCGCCCATCAAACTCTCCCGTGGTCAGACGCAGAGTGATTATTCCTCTACACGGTCACATCAAACGCTCCCGGGGTCAGACACAGAGTCATTATTCCTCTACAAGGTCACATCAGACTCTTCCGTGGTCAGAGACAGTGTGAATCTCCTTCAACACCGTCCCATCACACACTCCCGGGGTCAGACACGGAGTGATTATTCCTCTACACGGTCGCATCAAACGCTCCCGGGGTTCAGACACAGAGTGATTATTCCTCTACACGGTCCCATCAAACACTCCGGGGGTAAGACACAGAGTGATTATTCTACTACAAGGTCCCATCAAACTCTCCCGGGGTCAGACACAGAGAGATTATTCCTCTACACCGTACCATCAAACACTCCCGGGGTCAGACGCAGAGAGATTATTCCTCTACACGGTCCCATCAAACACTCCCGGGTTCAGACACAGAGTTAATCTCAATCTTCACCGTCCCATCAAACTCTCCCGGGGTCAGACACAGAGAGATTATTCCTCTACACGGTCACATCAAACTCTTCCGGGGTCAGACACAGAGTGATTATTCCTCCACCCCGTCCAATCACACACTCCCGTGGTCAGACACAGAGTGATTAATCCCCTACACCGACGCAACACACACTCCCGTGGTCAAACACAGAGTGATTATTCCTCTACACGGTCCCATCAAACACTCCCGGGGTCAGACACAGAGTGAATCTCCATCCACACCGTCCCATCACACACTCCCGGGGTCAGACACAGAGTGATAATTCCTCTACACGGTCCCATCAAACACTCCCGTGGTCAGACACTGAGTGATTAATCCCCTACACCGTCCCAACACACACTCCCGGAGTCAGACTCAGAGTGATTATTCCTCTACTCGGTCCCATCAAACACTCCCGAGGTCAGACACAGAGTGAATCTCAATTCACACCGTCCCATCACACACTCCCGGGGACAGACACAGAGAGTTTATTCCTCTACACGGTACCATCAAACACTCCCGGGGTCAGACACAGAGAGATTATTCCTCTACACGGTCCCATCAAACACTCCCGGGGTCAGAAACAGAGTCATTGTTCCTCTACACGGTCACATCAAACTCTTCCGGGGTCAGACACAGAGTGATTATTCCTCAACACGGTACCATCACACACTCCCGGTGTCAGACACAGTGTGAATCTCCTTCCACACCGTCCCATCATACACACCCTGGGTCAGACAGAGAGTGAGTTTTCCTCTACACGGTCCAATCAAACACTCCCTGAGTCAGACACAGTGTGAATCTCCTTCCACACCTTCCCATCACACTCTCCCTGGGTCAGACACAGAGAGTTTATTCCTCTACACGGTACCATCAAACACTCCCCGGGTCAGTCACAGAGTGAATCTCCCTCCACACCGTCCCCTCGCAAACTCCCGGGGTCAGACACGGAGTGATTATTCCTCTACACCGCCCATCACACACTCCCGTTGTCAGACACAGAGTGAATCTCCGTCCACACCGTCCCATCACACACTGCCGGGGTCAGACACAGAGTGATTATTCCTCTACACGGTCCCATCAAACACTCCCGGGGTCAGACACAGAGTGAATCTCCCTCCACACCGTCCCCTCGCAAACTCCCGGGGTCAGACACAGAGTGATTATTCCTCTACACCGCCCATCAAACTCTCCCGGGGTCAGACGCAGAGTGATTATTCCTCTACACGGTCACATCAAACGCTCCCGGGGTCAGACACAGAGTCATTATTCCTCTACAAGGTCACATCAGACTCTTCCGTGGTCAGAGACAGTGTGAATCTCCCTCCACACCGTCCCCTCGCAAACTCCCGGGGTCAGACACGGAGTGATTATTCCTCTACACCGCCCATCACACACTCCCGTTGTCAGACACAGAGTGAATCTCCCTCCACACCGTCCCATCACACACTCCCGGGGTCAGACACAGAGAGATTATTCCTCTACACGTACCGTCAAACACTCCCGGGGTCAGCCACAGAGTGATTATTCCTCTACACCGCCCATCAAACTCTCCCGGGGTCAGACGCAGAGTGATTATTCCTCTACACGGTCACATCAAACGCTCCCGGGGTCAGACACAGAGTCATTATTCCTCTACAAGGTCACATCAGACTCTTCCGTGGTCAGAGACAGTGTGAATCTCCTTCAACACCGTCCCATCACACACTCCCGGGGTCAGACACGGAGTGATTATTCCTCTACACGGTCGCATCAAACGCTCCCGGGTTTCAGACACAGAGTGATTATTCCTCTACACGGTCCCATCAAACACTCCGGGGGTAAGACACAGAGTGATTATTCTACTACAAGGTCCCATCAAACTCTCCCGGGGTCAGACACAGAGAGATTATTCCTCTACACCGTACCATCAAACACTCCCGGGGTCAGACGCAGAGAGATTATTCCTCTACACGGTCCCATCAAACACTCCCGGGTTCAGACACAGAGTTAATCTCAATCCTCACCGTCCCATCAAACTCTCCCGGGGTCAGACACAGAGAGATTATTCCTCCACCCCGTCCAATCACACACTCCCGTGGTCAGACACAGAGTGATTAATCCCCTACACCGACGCAACACACACTCCCGTGGTCAAACACAGAGTGATTATTCCTCTACACGGTCCCATCAAACACTCCCTGGGTCAGACACAGAGTGAATCTCCATCCACACCGTCCCATCACACACTCCCGGGGTCAGACACAGAGTGATAATTCCTCTACACGGTCCCATCAAACACTCCCGTGGTCAGACACAGAGTGATTAATCCCCTACACCGTCCCAACACACACTCCCGGAGTCAGACACAGAGTGAATCTCCGTCCACACCGTCCCATCACACACTCCCGGGGTCAGACACGGAGTGATTATTCCTCTACACGGTCGCATCAAACGCTCCCGGGGTTCAGACACAGAGTGATTATTCCTCTACACGGTCCCATCAAACACTCCGGGGGTAAGACACAGAGTGATTATTCTACTACAAGGTCCCATCAAACTCTCCCGGGGTCAGACACAGAGAGATTATTCCTCTACACCGTACCATCAAACACTCCCGGGGTCAGACGCAGAGAGATTATTCCTCTACACGGTCCCATCAAACACTCCCGGGTTCAGACACAGAGTTAATCTCAATCCTCACCGTCCCATCAAACTCTCCCGGGGTCAGACGCAGAGTGATTATTCCTCTACACGGTCCCTTCAAACACTCCCGGGGTCAGACACAGAGTGAATCTCCCTCCACACCGTCCCCTCGCAAACTCCCGGGGTCAGTCACGGAGTGATTATTCCTCTACACCGCCCATCACACACTCCCGTTGTCAGACACAGAGTGAATCTCCCTCCACACCGTCCCATCACACACTCCCGGGGTCAGACACAGAGAGATTATTCCTCTACACGTACCGTCAAACACTCCCGGGTTCAGACACAGAGTTAATCTCAATCCTCACCGTCCCATCAAACACTCCCGGGGTCAGACACAGAGTCATTATTCCTCTACAAGGTCACATCAAACTCTTCCGGGGTCAGACACAGAGTGATTATTCCTCCACCCCGTCCAATCACACACTCCCGTGGTCAGACACAGAGTGATTAATCCCCTACACCGACGCAACACACACTCCCGTGGTCAAACACAGAGTGATTATTCCTCTACACGGTCCCATCAAACACTCCCGGGGTCAGACACAGAGTGATTATTCCTCTACACGGTCACATCAAACTCTCCCGGGGGTCAGACACAGAGTCATTATTCCTCTACAAGGTCACATCAGACTCTTCCGTGGTCAGAGACAGTGTGAATCTCCTTCCACACCGTCCCATCACACTCTCCCGGGATCAGACACAGAGAGTTTATTCCTCTACACGGTACCATCAAACACTCCCGGGGTCAGACACAGAGTGAATCTCCCTCCACACCGTCCCCTCGCAAACTCCCGGGGTCAGACACGGAGTAATTATTCCTCTACACCGCCCATCACACACTCCCGTTGTCAGACACAGAGTGAATCTCCGTCCACACCGTCCCATCACACACTGCCGGGGTCAGACACAGAGTGATTATTCCTCTACACGGTCCCTTCAAACACTCCCGGGGTCAGACACAGAGTGAATCTCCCTCCACACCGTCCCCTCGCAAACTCCCGGGGTCAGTCACGGAGTGATTATTCCTCTACACCGCCCATCACACACTCCCGTTGTCAGACACAGAGTGAATCTCCCTCCACACCGTCCCATCACACACTCCCGGGGTCAGACACAGAGAGATTATTCCTCTACACGTACCGTCAAACACTCCCGGGTTCAGACACAGAGTTAATCTCAATCCTCACCGTCCCATCAAACACTCCCGGGGTCAGACACAGAGTCATTATTCCTCTACAAGGTCACATCAAACTCTTCCGGGGTCAGACACAGAGTGATTATTCCTCCACCCCGTCCAATCACACACTCCCGTGGTCAGACACAGAGTGATTAATCCCCTACACCGACGCAACACACACTCCCGTGGTCAAACACAGAGTGATTATTCCTCTACACGGTCCCATCAAACACTCCCGGGGTCAGACACAGAGTGAATCTCCATCCACACCGTCCCATCACACACTTCCGGGGTCAGACACAGAGTGATTATTCCTCGACACGGTCCCATCAAACACTCCCGGGGTCAGACACAGAGTGATTATTCCTCTACACGGTCCCATCAAACACTCCCGGGGGTCAGACACAGAGCGATTATTCCTCTACACGGTCCGATCAAACACTCCCGGGGTCAGACACAAATTGAATCTCCGTCCTCACCGTCCCAACACACACTCCCGGAGTCAGACTCAGAGTGATTATTCCTCTACTCGGTCCCATCAAACACTCCCAGGGTCAGACACAGAGTGAATCTCCCTCCACACCGTCCCGTCACAAACTCCCTAGGTCAGACACGGAGTGATTATTACTCTACACCGCCCATCACACACTCCCGGTGTCAGACACAGAGTGAATCTCCCTCCACACCGTCCCATCACACACTCCCGGGGTCAGACAGAGAGATTATTCCTCTACACGGTACCATCAAACAGTCCCGGGGAAAGACGCAGAGTGATTATTCCTCTACAAGGTCACATCATACTCTTCCGTGGTCAGACACAGAGTGATTATTCCTCTACACGGTCCCATCAAACACTCCCGGGGTCAGATACTGAGTGATTATTCCTCTACACGGTCCCATCAAACGCTCCCGGGGGTCAGACACAGTGTGATTATTCCTCAACACGGTCCCATCAAACACTCCGGGGGTAAGACACAGAGTGATTATTCCACTATAAGGTCCCATCAAACACGCCCAGGGTCAGACACAGAGTGAATCTCAATCCACACCGTCAAATCACACACTCCCGGGGTGAGACACAGAGAGATTATTCCTCTACACGGTACCATCAAACACTCCCGGGGTCAGACACAGAGAGATGATTCCTCTACACGGTCCCATCAAACACTCCCGGGGTCAGAAACAGAATCATTATTCCTCTACACGGTCACATCAAACACTCCCGGTGTCAGACACAGTGTGAATCTCCTTCCACACCGTCCCATCATACACACCCTGGGTCAGACAGAGAGTGAGTATTCCTCTACACGGTCCCATCAAACACTCCCTGAGTCAGACACAGTGTGAATCTCCTTCCACACCGTCCCATCACACTCTCCCTGGGTCAGACACAGAGAGTTTATTCCTCTACACGGTCCCATCAAACACTCCCGGGGGTCAGACACAGAGCGATTATTCCTCTACACGGTCCGATCAAACACTCCCGGTGTCAGACACAAATTGAATCTCCGTCCACACCGTCCCAACACACACTCCCGGAGTCAGACTCAGAGTGATTATTCCTCTACTCCGTCCCATCAAACACTCCCGGGGTCAGACACAGAGTGAATCTCCCTCCACACCGTCCCGTCACAAACTCCCTAGGTCAGACACGGAGTGATTATTCCTCTACACCGCCCATCACACACTCCCGGTGTCAGACACAGAGTGAATCTCCCTCCACACCGTCCCATCACACACTCCCGGGGTCAGACAGAGAGATTATTCCTCTACACGGTCACATCAAACACTCCCGGTGTCAGACACAGTGTGAATCTCCTTCCACACCGTCCCATCATACACACCCTGGGTCAGACAGAGAGTGAGTATTCCTCTACACGGTCCCATCAAACACTCCCTGAGTCAGACACAGTGTGAATCTCCTTCCACACCGTCCCATCACACTCTCCCTGGGTCAGACACAGAGAGTTTATTCCTCTACACGGTCCCATCAAACACTCCCGGGGGTCAGACACAGAGCGATTATTCCTCTACACGGTCCGATCAAACACTCCCGGTGTCAGACACAAATTGAATCTCCGTCCACACCGTCCCAACACACACTCCCGGAGTCAGACTCAGAGTGATTATTCCTCTACTCCGTCCCATCAAACACTCCCGGGGTCAGACACAGAGTGAATCTCCCTCCACACCGTCCCGTCACAAACTCCCTAGGTCAGACACGGAGTGATTATTCCTCTACACCGCCCATCAAACACTCCCGGTGTCAGACACAGAGTGAATCTCCCTCCACACCGTCCCATCACACACTCCCGGGGTCAGACAGAGAGATTATTCCTCTACACGGTACCATCAAACACTCCCGGGGTAAGACGCAGAGTGATTATTCCTCTACAAGGTCACATCATACTCTTCCGTGGTCAGACACAGAGTGATTATTCCTCTACACGGTCCCATCAAACACTCCCGGGGTCAGACACTGAGTGATTATTCCTCTACACGGTCCCATCAAACGCTCCCGGGTGTCAGACACAGTGTGATTATTCCTCAACACGGTCCCATCAAACACTCCGGGGGTAAGACACAGAGTGATTATTCCACTATAAGGTCCCATCAAACACTCCCAGGGTCAGACACAGAGTGAATCTCAATCCACACCGTCCCATCACACACTCCCGGGGTGAGACACAGAGAGATTATTCCTCTACACGGTACCATCAAACACTCCCGGGGTCAGACACAGAGAGATTATTCCTCTACACGGTCCCATCAAACACTCCCGGGGTCAGACACAGAGTGATTATTCCTCAACACGGTACAATCACACACTCCCGGTGTCAGACACAGTGTGAATCTCCTTCCACACCGTCCCATCATACACACCCTGGGTCAGACAGAGAGTGAGTATTCCTCTACACGGTCCCATCAAACACTCCCTGAGTCAGACACAGTGTGAATCTCCTTCCACACCTTCCCATCACACTCTCCCTGGGTCAGACACAGAGAGTTTATTCCTCTACACGGTACCATCAAACACTCCCGGGGTCAGACACAGAGTGAATCTCCCTCCACACCGTCCCCTCGCAAACTCCCGGGGTCAGACACGGAGTAATTATTCCTCTACACCGCCCATCACACACTCCCGTTGTCAGACACAGAGTGAATCTCCGTCCACACCGTCCCATCACACACTGCCGGGGTCAGACACAGAGTGATTATTCCTCTACACCGCCCATCACACACTCCCGTTGTCAGACACAGAGTGAATCTCCGTCCACACCGTCCCATCACACACTGCCGGGGTCAGACACAGAGTGATTATTCCTCTACACGGTCCCATCAAACACTCCCGGGGTCAGACACAGAGTGAATCTCCCTCCACACCGTCCCCTCGCAAACTCCCGGGGTCAGACACGGAGTGATTATTCCTCTACACCGCCCATCACACACTCCCGTTGTCAGACACAGAGTGAATCTCCCTCCACACCGTCCCATCACACACTCCCGGGGTCAGACACAGAGAGATTATTCCTCTACACGTACCGTCAAACACTCCCGGGGTCAGCCACAGAGTGATTATTCCTCTACACCGCCCATCAAACTCTCCCGTGGTCAGACGCAGAGTGATTATTCCTCTACACGGTCACATCAAACGCTCCCGGGGTCAGACACAGAGTCATTATTCCTCTACAAGGTCACATCAGACTCTTCCGTGGTCAGAGACAGTGTGAATCTCCTTCAACACCGTCCCATCACACACTCCCGGGGTCAGACACGGAGTGATTATTCCTCTACACGGTCGCATCAAACGCTCCCGGGGTTCAGACACAGAGTGATTATTCCTCTACACGGTCCCATCAAACACTCCGGGGGTAAGACACAGAGTGATTATTCTACTACAAGGTCCCATCAAACTCTCCCGGGGTCAGACACAGAGAGATTATTCCTCTACACCGTACCATCAAACACTCCCGGGGTCAGACGCAGAGAGATTATTCCTCTACACGGTCCCATCAAACACTCCCGGGTTCAGACACAGAGTTAATCTCAATCTTCACCGTCCCATCAAACTCTCCCGGGGTCAGACACAGAGAGATTATTCCTCTACACGGTCACATCAAACTCTTCCGGGGTCAGACACAGAGTGATTATTCCTCCACCCCGTCCAATCACACACTCCCGTGGTCAGACACAGAGTGATTAATCCCCTACACCGACGCAACACACACTCCCGTGGTCAAACACAGAGTGATTATTCCTCTACACGGTCCCATCAAACACTCCCGGGGTCAGACACAGAGTGAATCTCCATCCACACCGTCCCATCACACACTCCCGGGGTCAGACACAGAGTGATAATTCCTCTACACGGTCCCATCAAACACTCCCGTGGTCAGACACTGAGTGATTAATCCCCTACACCGTCCCAACACACACTCCCGGAGTCAGACTCAGAGTGATTATTCCTCTACTCGGTCCCATCAAACACTCCCGAGGTCAGACACAGAGTGAATCTCCCTCCACACCGTCCCGTCACAAACTCCCTAGGTCAGACACGGAGTGATTATTCCTCTACACCGCCCATCACACACTCCCGGTGTCAGACACAGAGTGAATCTCAATCCACACCGTCCCATCACACACTCCCGGGGTGAGACACAGAGAGATTATTCCTCTACACGGTACCATCAAACACTCCCGGGGTCAGACACAGAGAGATTATTCCTCTACACGCTCCGATCAAACACTCCCGGGGTCAGACACAGAGTGATTATTCCTCTACACGGACCCATCATACGCTCCCGGGGGTCAGACACAGAGTGATTATTCCTCTACACGGTCCCATGAAACAATCCCGGGGTCAGACACAGAGTGAATCTCCGTCCACACCGTCCCAACACACACTCCCGGGGTCAGACTCAGAGTGATTATTCCTCTACACGGTCCCATCAAACACTCCCGTGGTCAGACACGGAGTGAATCTCCGTCCACACCGTTCCATCACACACTCCCGGGGTCAGACACAGAGAGATTATTCCTCTACACGGTACCATCAAACTCTCCCGGGGTCAGACCCAGAGTGATTATTCCTCTACACGGTCCCATCAAACGCTCCCGGGGGTCAGACCCAGAGTGATTATTCCTCTACACGGTCCCTTCAAGCACTCCGGTGGTAAGACACATAGTCATTATTCCTCAACACGGTCACCTCAGACTCTCCCGTGGTCAGACACAGAGTGATTATTCCTCTACACGGTACCATCACACACTCCCTGTGTCAGACACAGTGTGAATCTCCTTCACCACCGTCCCATCACACACTCCCGGGGTCAGACACAGAGAGATTATTCCTCTACACGGTACCATCAAACAATCCCGAGGTCAGACACAGAGTGATTATTCCTCTACACGGCACCATTAAACTCTCCAGGGTTCAGACACAGAGTGATTATTCCTCTACACGGTCTCATCATACGCTCCCGGGGGTCAGACACAGAGTGATTATTCCTCTACACGGTCCCATGAAACACACCCGGGGTCAGACACAGAGTGAATCTCCGTCCAAACCGTCCCAACACACACTCCCGGGGTCAGACTCAGAGTGATTATGCCTCTACACGGTCCCATCCAACACTCCCGGTGTCAGACACAGAGTGAATCTCCGTCCACACCATTCCCATCACACACTCCCGGGGTCAGACCCATTGTGATTATTCCTCTACACGGTCCCATCAAACGCTCCCGGGGGTCAGACCCAGAGTGATTATTCCTCTACACGGTCCCTTCAAGCACTCCGGTTGTAAGACACATAGTCATTATTCCTCAACAAGGTCACATCAGACTCTCCCGTTGTCAGACACATAGTGATTATTCCTCTACACGGTACCATCATACACTCCCGGTGTCAGACACAGTGTGAATCTCCTTCAACACTGTCCCATCACACACTCCCGGGGACAGACACAGAGTGATTATTCCTCTACACGGTCCCATCAAACACTCCCGGGGTCAGACACATAGTGATTATTCCTCTACACGGCCCCATCAATCTCTCCCGGGGTCAGACACAGAGTGATTATTCCTCTACACGGTCCCATCAAGCGCTCCCGGGGGTCAGACACAGAGTGATTATTCTACACGGATCCATCAAACACTCCGGGGTCAGACACAGAGAGATTATTCCTCTACACGTACCGTCAAACACTCCCGGGGTCAGCCACAGAGTGATTATTCCTCTACACCGCCCATCAAACTCTCCCGGGGTCAGACGCAGAGTGATTATTCCTCTACACGGTCACATCAAACGCTCCCGGGGGTCAGACACAGAGTCATTATTCCTCTACAAGGTCACATCAGACTCTTCCGTGGTCAGAGATAGTGTGAATCTCCTTCCACACCGTCCCATCACACTCTCCCGGGATCAGACACAGAGAGTTTATTCCTCTACACGGTACCATCAAACACTCCCGGGGTCAGACACAGAGTGAATCTCCCTCCACACCGTCCCCTCGCAAACTCCCGGGGTCAGACACAGAGTGATTATTCCTCCACCCCGTCCAATCACACACTCCCGTGGTCAGACACAGAGTGATTAATCCCCTACACCGACGCAACACACACTCCCGTGGTCAAACACAGAGTGATTATTCCTCTACACGGTCCCATCAAACACTCCCGGGGTCAGACACAGAGTGAATCTCCATCCACACCGTCCCATCACACACTCCCGGGGTCAGACACAGAGTGATAATTCCTCTACACGGTCCCATCAAACACTCCCGTGGTCAGACACAGAGTGATTAATCCCCTACACCGTCCCAACACACACTCCCGGAGTCAGACTCAGAGTGATTATTCCTCTACTCGGTCCCATCAAACACTCCCGGGGTCAGACACAGAGTGAATCTCCCTCCACACCGTCCCGTCACAAACTCCCTAGGTCAGACACGGAGTGATTATTCCTCTACACCGCCCATCACACACTCCCGGTGTCAGACACAGAGTGAATCTCAATCCACACCGTCCCATCACACACTCCCGGGGTGAGACACAGAGAGATTATTCCTCTACACGGTACCATCAAACACTCCCGGGGTCAGACACAGAGAGATTATTCCTCTACACGCTCCGATCAAACACTCCCGGGGTCAGACACAGAGTGATTATTCCTCTACACGGACCCATCATACGCTCCCGGGGGTCAGACACAGAGTGATTATTCCTCTACACGGTCCCATGAAACAATCCCGGGGTCAGACACAGAGTGAATCTCCGTCCACACCGTCCCAACACACACTCCCGTGGTCAGACTCAGAGTGATTATTCCTCTACACGGTCCCATCAAACACTCCCGTGGTCAGACACGGAGTGAATCTCCGTCCACACCGTTCCATCACACACTCCCGGGGTCAGACACAGAGAGATTATTCCTCTACACGGTACCATCAAACTCTCCCGGGGTCAGACCCAGAGTGATTATTCCTCTACACGGTCCCATCAAACGCTCCCGGGGGTCAGACCCAGAGTGATTATTCCTCTACACGGTCCCTTCAAGCACTCCGGTGGTAAGACACATAGTCATTATTCCTCAACACGGTCACATCAGACTCTCCCGTGGTCAGACACAGAGTGATTATTCCTCTACACGGTACCATCACACACTCCCTGTGTCAGACACAGTGTGAATCTCCTTCACCACCGTCCCATCACACACTCCCGGGGTCAGACACAGAGAGATTATTCCTCTACACGGTACCATCAAACAATCCCGAGGTCAGACACAGAGTGATTATTCCTCTACACGGCACCATTAAACTCTCCAGGGTTCAGACACAGAGTGATTATTCCTCTACACGGACCCATCATACGCTCCCGGGTGTCAGACACAGAGTGATTATTCCTCTACACGGTCCCATGAAACACACCCGGGGTCAGACACAGAGTGAATCTCCGTCCACACCGTCCCAACACACACTCCCGGGGTCAGACTCAGAGTGATTATGCCTCTACACGGTCCCATCCAACACTCCCGGTGTCAGACACAGAGTGAATCTCCGTCCACACCATTCCCATCACACACTCCCGGGGTCAGACCCATTGTGATTATTCCTCTACACGGTCCCATCAAACGCTCCCGGGGGTCAGACCCAGAGTGATTATTCCTCTACACGGTCCCTTCAAGCACTCCGGTTGTAAGACACATAGTCATTATTCCTCAACAAGGTCACATCAGACTCTCCCGTGGTCAGACACAGAGTGATTATTCCTCTACACGTTACCATCACACACTCCCTGTGTCAGACACAGTGTGAATCTCCTTCACCACCGTCCCATCACACACTCCCGGGGTCAGACACAGAGAGATTATTCCTCTACACGGTACCAGCAAACAATCCCGGGGTGAGACACAGAGAGATTATTCCTGTACACGGTACCATCAAACACTCCCGGGGTCAGACACAGAGAGAATATTCCTCTACACGTTCCCGTCAAACACTCCCGGTGTCAGACACAGAGTCATTATTCTTCTACAAGGTCACATCAAACACTTCCGTTGTCAGACACATAGTGATTATTCCTCTACACGGTACCATCATACACTCCCGGTGTCAGACACAGTGTGAATCTCCTTCAACACTGTCCCATCACACACTCCCGGGGACAGACACAGAGTGATTATTCCTCTACACGGTCCCATCAAACACTCCCGGGGTCAGACACATAGTGATTATTCCTCTACACGGCCCCATCAATCTCTCCCGGGGTCAGACACAGAGTGATTATTCCTCTACACGGTCCCATCAAGCGCTCCCGGGGGTCAGACACAGAGTGATTATTCTACACGGATCCATCAAACACTCCGGGGTCAGACACAGAGAGATTATTCCTCTACACGTACCGTCAAACACTCCCGGGGTCAGCCACAGAGTGATTATTCCTCTACACCGCCCATCAAACTCTCCCGGGGTCAGACGCAGAGTGATTATTCCTCTACACGGTCACATCAAACGCTCCCGGGGGTCAGACACAGAGTCATTATTCCTCTACAAGGTCACATCAGACTCTTCCGTGGTCAGAGATAGTGTGAATCTCCTTCCACACCGTCCCATCACACTCTCCCGGGATCAGACACAGAGAGTTTATTCCTCTACACGGTACCATCAAACACTCCCGGGGTCAGACACAGAGTGAATCTCCCTCCACACCGTCCCCTCGCAAACTCCCGGGGTCAGACACGGAGTAATTATTCCTCTACACCGCCCATCACACACTCCCGTTGTCAGACACAGAGTGAATCTCATTCCACACCGTCCCATCACACACTGCCGGGGTCAGACACAGAGTGATTATTCCTCTACACGGTCCCTTCAAACACTCCCGGGGTCAGACACAGAGTGAATCTCCCTCCACACCGTCCCCTCGCAAACTCCCGGGGTCAGTCACGGAGTGATTATTCCTCTACACCGCCCATCACACACTCCCGTTGTCAGACACAGAGTGAATCTCCCTCCACACCGTCCCATCACACACTCCCGGGGTCAGACACAGAGAGATTATTCCTCTACACGTACCGTCAAACACTCCCGGGGTCAGCCACAGAGTGATTATTCCTCTACACCGCCCATCAAACTCTCCCGGGGTCAGAGGCAGAGTGATTATTCCTCTACACGGTCACATCAAACGCTCCCGGGGGTCAGACACAGAGTCATTATTCCTCTACAAGGTCACATCAGACTCTTCCGTGGTCAGAGACAGTGTGAATCTCCTTCAACACCGTCCCATCACACACTCCGGGGGTCAGATACGGAGTGATTATTCCTCTACACGGTCCCATCAAACGCTCCCGGGATTCAGACACAGAGTGATTATTCCTCTACACGGTCCCATCAAACACTCCGGGGGTAAGACACAGAGTGATTATTCTACTACAAGGTCTCATCAAACTCTCCCGGGGTCAGACACAGAGAGATTATTCCTCTACACCGTACCATCAAACACTCCCGGGGTCAGACACAGAGAGATTATTCCTCTACACGGTCCCATCAAACACTCCCGGGTTCAGACACAGAGTTAATCTCAATCCTCACCGTCCCATCAAACACTCCCGGGGTCAGACACAGAGTCATTATTCCTCTACAACGTCACATCAAACTCTTCCGGGGTCAGACACAGAGTGATTATTCCTCCACCCCGTCCAATCACACACTCCCGTGGTCAGACACAGAGTGATTAATCCCCTACACCGACGCAACACACACTCCCGTGGTCAAACACAGAGTGATTATTCCTCTACACGGTCCCATCAAACACTCCCGGGGTCAGACACAGAGTGAATCTCCATCCACACCGTCCCATCACACACTTCCGGGGTCAGACACAGAGTGATTATTCCTCGACACGGTCCCATCAAACACTCCCGGGGTCAGACACAGAGTGATTATTCCTCTACACGGTCCCATCAAACACTCCCGGGGGTCAGACACAGAGCGATTATTCCTCTACACGGTCCGATCAAACACTCCCGGGGTCAGACACAAATTGAATCTCCGTCCTCACCGTCCCAACACACACTCCCGGAGTCAGACTCAGAGTGATTATTCCTCTACTCGGTCCCATCAAACACTCCCAGGGTCAGACACAGAGTGAATCTCCCTCCACACCGTCCCGTCACAAACTCCCTAGGTCAGACACGGAGTGATTATTACTCTACACCGCCCATCACACACTCCCGGTGTCAGACACAGAGTGAATCTCCCTCCACACCGTCCCATCACACACTCCCGGGGTCAGACAGAGAGATTATTCCTCTACACGGTACCATCAAACAGTCCCGGGGAAAGACGCAGAGTGATTATTCCTCTACAAGGTCACATCATACTCTTCCGTGGTCAGACACAGAGTGATTATTCCTCTACACGGTCCCATCAAACACTCCCGGGGTCAGACACTGAGTGATTATTCCTCTACACGGTCCCATCAAACGCTCCCGGGGGTCAGACACAGTGTGATTATTCCTCAACACGGTCCCATCAAACACTCCGGGGGTAAGACACAGAGTGATTATTCCACTATAAGGTCCCATCAAACACTCCCAGGGTCAGACACAGAGTGAATCTCAATCCACACCGTCAAATCACACACTCCCGGGGTGAGACACAGAGAGATTATTCCTCTACACGGTACCATCAAACACTCCCGGGGTCAGACACAGAGAGATGATTCCTCTACACGGTCCCATCAAACACTCCCGGGGTCAGAAACAGAATCATTATTCCTCTACACGGTCACATCAAACACTACCGGTGTCAGACACAGTGTGAATCTCCTTCCACACCGTCCCATCATACACACCCTGGGTCAGACAGAGAGTGAGTATTCCTCTACACGGTCCCATCAAACACTCCCTGAGTCAGACACAGTGTGAATCTCCTTCCACACCGTCCCATCACACTCTCCCTGGGTCAGACACAGAGAGTTTATTCCTCTACACGGTCCCATCAAACACTCCCGGGGGTCAGACACAGAGCGATTATTCCTCTACACGGTCCGATCAAACACTCCCGGTGTCAGAAACAAATTGAATCTCCGTCCACACCGTCCCAACACACACTCCCGGAGTCAGACTCAGAGTGATTATTCCTCTACTCCGTCCCATCAAACACTCCCGGGGTCAGACACAGAGTGAATCTCCCTCCACACCGTCCCGTCACAAACTCCCTAGGTCAGACACGGAGTGATTATTCCTCTACACCGCCCATCACACACTCCCGGTGTCAGACACAGAGTGAATCTCCCTCCACACCGTCCCATCACACACTCCCGGGGTCAGACAGAGAGATTATTCCTCTACACGGTACCATCAAACACTCCCGGGGTAAGACGCAGAGTGATTATTCCTCTACAAGGTCACATCATACTCTTCCGTGGTCAGACACAGAGTGATTATTCCTCTACACGGTCCCATCAAACACTCCCGGGGTCAGACTCTGAGTGATTATTCCTCTACACGGTCCCATCAAACGCTCCCGGGTGTCAGACACAGTGTGATTATTCCTCAACACGGACCCATCAAACACTCCGGGGGTAAGACACAGAGTGATTATTCCACTATAAGATCCCATCAAACACTCCCAGGGTCAGACACAGAGTGAATCTCAATCCACACCGTCCCATCACACACTCCCGGGGTGAGACACAGAGAGATTATTCCTCTACACGGTACCATCAAACACTCCCGGGGTCAGACACAGAGAGATTATTCCTCTACACGCTCCGATCAAACACTCCCGGGGTCAGACACAGAGTGATTATTCCTCTACACGGACCCATCATACGCTCCCGGGGGTCAGACACAGAGTGATTATTCCTCTACACGGTCCCATGAAACAATCCCGGGGTCAGACACAGAGTGAATCTCCGTCCACACCGTCCCAACACACACTCCCGGGGTCAGACTCAGAGTGATTATTCCTCTACACGGTCCCATCAAACACTCCCGTGGTCAGACACGGAGTGAATCTCCGTCCACACCGTCCCATCACACACTCCCGGGGTCAGACACAGAGAGATTATTCCTCTACACGGTACCATCAAACTCTCCCGGGGTCAGACCCAGAGTGATTATTCCTCTACACGGTCCCATCAAACGCTCCCGGGGGTCAGACCCAGAGTGATTATTCCTCTACACGGTCCCTTCAAGCACTCCGGTGGTAAGACACATAGTCATTATTCCTCAACACGGTCACTTCAGACTCTCCCGTGGTCAGACACAGAGTGATTATTCCTCTACACGGTACCATCACACACTCCCTGTGTCAGACACAGTGTGAATCTCCTTCACCACCGTCCCATCACACACTCCCGGGGTCAGACACAGAGAGATTATTCCTCTACACGGTACCATCAAACAATCCCGAGGTCAGACACAGAGTGATTATTCCTCTACACGGCCCCATTAAACTCTCCAGGGTTCAGACACAGAGTGATTATTCCTCTACACGGACCCATCATACGCTCCCGGGGGTCAGACACAGAGTGATTATTCCTCTACACGGTCCCATGAAACACACCCGGGGTCAGACACAGAGTGAATCTCCGTCCACACCGTCCCAACACACACTCCCGGGGTCAGACTCAGAGTGATTATTCCTCTACACGGTCCCATCCAACACTCCCGGTGTCAGACACAGAGTGAATCTCCGTCCACACCATTCCCATCACACACTCCCGGGGTCAGACCCATTGTGATTATTCCTCTACACGGTCCCATCAAACGCTCCCGGGGGTCAGACCCAGAGTGATTATTCCTCTACACGGTCCCTTCAAGCACTCCGGTTGTAAGACACATAGTCATTATTCCTCAACAAGGTCACATCAGACTCTCCCGTGGTCAGACACAGAGTGATTTTTCCTCTACACGGTACCATCACACACTCCCTGTGTCAGACACAGTGTGAATCTCCTTCACCACCGTCCCATCACACACTCCCGGGGTCAGACACAGAGAGATTATTCCTCTACACGGTACCAGCAAACAATCCCGGGGTGAGACACAGAGAGATTATTCCTGTACACGGTACCATCAAACACTCCCGGGGTCAGACACAGAGAGAATATTCCTCTACACGTTCCCGTCAAACACTCCCGGTGTCAGACACAGAGTCATTATTCTTCTACAAGGTCACATCAAACACTTCCGTTGTCAGACACATAGTGATTATTCCTCTACACGGTACCATCATACACTCCCGGTGTCAGACACAGTGTGAATCTCCTTCAACACTGTCCCATCACACACTCCCGGGGTCAGACACAGAGTGATTATTCCTCTACACGGTCCCATCAAACACTCCCGGGGTCAGACACATAGTGATTATTCCTCTACACGGCCCCATCAATCTCTCCCGGGGTCAGACACAGAATGATTATTCCTCTACACGGTCCCATCAAGCGCTCCCGGGGGTCAGACACAGAGTGATTATTCCTCTACACGGATCCATCAAACACTCCGGGGGTAAGACACAGAGTCATTATTCCTCTACACGGTCACATCAAACTCTTCCGGGGTCAGACACAGAGTGATTATTCCTCAACACGGTACCATCACACACTCCCGGTGTCAGACACAGAGTGATTATTCCTCTACACGGTCCCATCAAACACTCCCTGTGTAAGACACAGTGTGAATCCCCTTCCACACCGTCCCATCACACTCTCCCGGGGTCTGACACAGAGAGTTTATTCCTCTACACGGTACCATCAAACACTCCCGGGGTCAGACACAGAGTGAATCTCAATCATTACCGTCCCATCACACACTCCCGGGGTCAGACACAGAGAGATTATTCCTCTACACGGTACCATCAAACACTCCCTGGGTCAGACACAGAGTCTTTATTCCTCTACACGGTCACATCAGACTGTTCCGGGGTCAGACACTGAGTGAATCTCAATCCTCACCGTCCCATCACACACTCCCGGGGTCAGACACAGAGAGATTATTCCGCTACACGGTACCATCAAACACTCCCTGGGTCAGACACAGAGAGATTATTCCTCTACACGGTCACTTCAAACACTCCCGGGGTCAGAAACAGAGTCATTATTCCTCTACACGGTCACATCAAACTCTTCCGTGGTCTGACACAGAGCGATTATTCCTCTACACGGTCCCATCAAACACTCCCGGTGTCAGACACAGTGTGAATCTCCTTCCACACCGTCCCATCACACTCTCCCGGGGTCAGACACAGAGTGATTATTCCTCTACACGGTCCCATCAAACACTCCCGGGGTCAGACAAAGAGTGAATGTCCCTCCACGCCATCCCATCACACTCTCCCGGGGTCAGACACAGAGTGATTATTCCTCTACACGGTCCCATCAAACACTCCCGTGGTCAGACACAGAGTGAATGTCCCTCCACGCCATCCCATCACACTCTCCCGGGGTCAGACACAGAGTGATTATTCCTCTACACGGTCCCATCAAACACTCCCGTGGTCAGACACAGAGTGAATATTAATCTACACGGCCCCATCAAACTCTCCCTGGGTCAGACACAGAGTGATTATTCCTCTAGACGTTCCCATCAAACGCTCCCGGGGGTCAGACACAGAGTGATTATTCCTCTACACGGTCACATGAAACACTCCCGGGGTCAGACACAGAGTGAATCTCAGTCCACACCGTCCCAACACACACTCCCGTGGTCAGACAGAGTGATTATTCCTCTACACGATCCCAGCAAACACTCCCGTGGTCAGACACAGAGTGAATCTCAATCATTACCGTCCCATCACACACTCCCGGGGTCAGACACAGAGAGATTATTCCTCTACACGGTACCATCAAACACTCCCTGGGTCAGACACAGAGAGATTATTCCTCTACACGGTCCCATCAAACACTCCCTGGGTCAGACACAGAGTCATTATTCCTCTAGACGGTCACATCAAACTGTTCCGGGGTCAGACACTGAGTGAATCTCAATCCTCACCGTCCCATCACACACTCCCGGGGTCAGACACAGAGAGATTATTCCTCTACACGGTACCATCAAACACTCCCTGGGTCAGACACAGAGAGATTATTCCTCTACACGGTCACATCAAACACTCCCGGGGTCAGAAACAGAGTCATTATTCCTCTACACGGTCACATCAAACTCTTCCGTGGTCTGACACAGAGCGATTATTCCTCTACACGGTCCCATCAAACACTCCCGGTGTCAGACACAGTGTGAATCTCCTTCCACACCGTCCCATCACACTCTCCCGGGGTCAGACACAGAGTGATTATTCCTCTACACGGTCCCATCAAACACTCCCGGGGTCAGACACAGAGTGAATGTCCCTCCACGCCATCCCATCACACTCTCCCGGGGTCAGACACAGAGTGATTATTCCTCTACACGGTCCCATCAAACACTCCCGTGGTCAGACACAGAGTGAATGTCCCTCCACGCCATCCCATCACACTCTCCCGGGGTCAGACACAGAGTGATTATTCCTCTACACGGTCCCATCAAACACTCCCGTGGTCAGACACAGAGTGAATATTAATCTACACGGCCCCATCAAACTCTCCCTGGGTCAGACACAGAGTGATTATTCCTCTAGACGTTCCCATCAAACGCTCCCGGGGGTCAGACACAGAGTGATTATTCCTCTACACGGTCACATGAAACACTCCCGGGGTCAGACACAGAGTGAATCTCCGTCCACACCGTCCCAACACACACTCCCGGGGTCAGACAGAGTGATTATTCCTCTACACGGTCCCAGCAAACACTCCCGGGGTCAGACACAGAGTGAATCTCCCTCCACCCCGTCCAGTCACCATCTCCCGGGGTCAGACACAGAGTGATTATTCCTCTACACCGCCCATCACACACTCCTGGGCTCAGACACAGAGTGAATCTCCCTCCACACGGTCCATCACACACTCCCAGGGCCATACACAGAGGGATTATTCCTCCACACCGTCCCATCAAACACTGCCGGGGTCAGACACAGAGTGAATCTCCCTCCACACCGTCCCATCACACACTCCCGGGGTCAGACACAGAGTGATTATTCCTCTCCACGGTCCCATCAAACACTCCCGCGGTCAGACACAGAGTGAATCTCCCTCCACACCGTCCCATCACCCACTCCCGTGTTCAGACACTGAGTGATTATTCTTCTCCACGGTCCCATCAAACACTCCCGGGGTCAGACACAGAGTGATTATTGCTCTACACGGTCCCATCTCACACTCCCGGGGTCAGACACAGTGTGAATGTTCCTCTACACCGCCCATCACACACTCCCTGGGTCAGACACAGAGTGAATCTCCGTCCACACCGCCCATCACACACTCCCTGGGTCAGACACAGAGTGAATCTCCGTCCACACCGTCCCATGACACACTCCCGGGGTCAGACACAGAGAGATTATTCCTCTACACGTACCGTCAAACACTCCCGGGGTCAGCAACAGAGTGATTATTCCTCTACACCGCCCATCAAACTCTCCCGGGGTCAGACACAGAGTCATTATTCCTCTACAAGGTCACATCAGCCTCTTCCGTGGTCTGACACAGAGTGATTATTCCTTTACACGGTACCATCACACACTCCCGGGGTCAGAGACAGTGTGAATCTCCTTCAACACCGTCCCATCACACACTCCCGGGGTCAGACACGGAGTGATTATTCCTCTACACGGTCCCATCAGACGCTCCCGGGGGTCAGACACAGATTGATTATTCCTCTACACGGTCCCATCAAACACTCCGGGGGTAAGACACAGAGTGATTATTCCACTACAAGGTCCCATCAAACACTCCCGTGTTCAGACACTGAGTGATTATTCTTCTCCACGGTCCCATCAGCCTCTTCCGTGGTCTGACACAGAGTGATTATTCCTTTACACGGTACCATCACACACTCCCGGGGTCAGAGACAGTGTGAATCTCCTTCAACACCGTCCCATCACACACTCAGGGGGTCAGACACGGAGTGATTATTCCTCTACACGGTACCATCAAACACTCCCGGGGTCAGACACAGAGAGATTATTCCTCTACACGGTCCCATCAAACACTCCCGGGGTCAGACACAGAGTGATTATTCCTCAACACGGTACCATCACACACTCCCGGTGTCAGACACAGTGTGAATCTGCTTCCACACCGTCCCATCATACACACCCTGGGTCAGACAGAGAGTGAGTATTCCTCTACACGGTCCCATCAAACACTCCCTGAGTCAGACACAGTGTGAATCTCCTTCCACACCTTCCCATCACACTCTCCCTGGGTCAGACACAGAGAGTTTATTCCTCTACACGGTACCATCAAACACTCCCGGGGTCAGACACAGAGTGAATCTCCCTCCACACCGTCCCCTCGCAAACTCCCGGGGTCAGACACGGAGTAATTATTCCTCTACACCGCCCATCACACACTCCCGTTGTCAGACACAGAGTGAATCTCCGTCCACACCGTCCCATCACACACTGCCGGGGTCAGACACAGAGTGATTATTCCTCTACACCGCCCATCACACACTCCCGTTGTCAGACACAGAGTGAATCTCCGTCCACACCGTCCCATCACACACTGCCGGGGTCAGACACAGAGTGATTATTCCTCTACACGGTCCCATCAAACACTCCCGGGGTCAGACACAGAGTGAATCTCCCTCCACACCGTCCCCTCGCAAACTCCCGGGGTCAGACACGGAGTGATTATTCCTCTACACCGCCCATCACACACTCCCGTTGTCAGACACAGAGTGAATCTCCCTCCACACCGTCCCATCACACACTCCCGGGGTCAGACACAGAGAGATTATTCCTCTACACGTACCGTCAAACACTCCCGGGGTCAGCCACAGAGTGATTATTCCTCTACACCGCCCATCAAACTCTCCCGTGGTCAGACGCAGAGTGATTATTCCTCTACACGGTCACATCAAACGCTCCCGGGGTCAGACACAGAGTCATTATTCCTCTACAAGGTCACATCAGACTCTTCCGTGGTCAGAGACAGTGTGAATCTCCTTCAACACCGTCCCATCACACACTCCCGGGGTCAGACACGGAGTGATTATTCCTCTACACGGTCGCATCAAACGCTCCCGGGGTTCAGACACAGAGTGATTATTCCTCTACACGGTCCCATCAAACACTCCGGGGGTAAGACACAGAGTGATTATTCTACTACAAGGTCCCATCAAACTCTCCCGGGGTCAGACACAGAGAGATTATTCCTCTACACCGTACCATCAAACACTCCCGGGGTCAGACGCAGAGAGATTATTCCTCTACACGGTCCCATCAAACACTCCCGGGTTCAGACACAGAGTTAATCTCAATCCTCACCGTCCCATCAAACTCTCCCGGGGTCAGACACAGAGAGATTATTCCTCTACACGGTCACATCAAACTCTTCCGGGGTCAGACACAGAGTGATTATTCCTCCACCCCGTCCAATCACACACTCCCGTGGTCAGACACAGAGTGATTAATCCCCTACACCGACGCAACACACACTCCCGTGGTCAAACACAGAGTGATTATTCCTCTACACGGTCCCATCAAACACTCCCGGGGTCAGACACAGAGTGAATCTCCGTCCACACCGTCCCATCACAAACTCCCGGGGTCAGACACAGAGAGATTATTCCTCTACACGTACCGTCAAACACTCCCGGGGTCAGACACAGAGTGATTATTCCTCTACACGGTCCCATCAAACACTCCCGGGGGTCAGACACAGAGTGATTATTCCACTACAAGGTCCCATCAAACACTCCCGTGTTCAGACACTGAGTGATTATTCTTCTCCACGGTCCCATCAAACACTCCCGGGGTCAGACACAGAGTGATTATTGCTCTACACGGTCCCATCTCACACTCCCGGGGTCAGACACAGTGTGAATGTTCCTCTACACCGCCCATCACACACTTCTTGGGTCAGACACAGAGTGAATCTCCGTCCACACCGCCCATCACACACTCCCTGGGTCAGACACAGAGTGAATCTCCGTCCACACCGTCCCATCACACACTCCCGGGGTCAGACACAGAGAGATTATTCCTCTACACGTACCGTCAAACACTCCCGGGGTCAGCAACAGAGTGATTATTCCTCTACACCGCCCATCAAACTCTCCCGGGGTCAGACACAGAGTCATTATTCCTCTACAAGGTCACATCAGCCTCTTCCGTGGTCTGACACAGAGTGATTATTCCTTTACACGGTACCATCACACACTCCCGGGGTCAGAGACAGTGTGAATCTCCTTCAACACCGTCCCATCACACACTCAGAGGGTCAGACACGGAGTGATTATTCCTCTACACGGTACCATCAAACACTCCCGGGGTCAGACACAGAGAGATTATTCCTCTACACGGTCCCATCAAACACTCCCGGGGTCAGACACAGAGTGATTATTCCTCAACACGTTACCATCACACACTCCCGGTGTCAGACACAGTGTGAATCTCCTTCCACACCGTCCCATCATACACACCCTGGGTCAGACAGAGAGTGAGTATTCCTCTACACGGTCCCATCAAACACTCCCTGAGTCAGACACAGTGTGAATCTCCTTCCACACCTTCCCATCACACTCTCCCTGGGTCAGACACAGAGAGTTTATTCCTCTACACGGTACCATCAAACACTCCCGGGGTCAGACACAGAGTGAATCTCCCTCCACACCGTCCCCTCGCAAACTCCCGGGTTCAGACACGGAGTAATTATTCCTCTACACCGCCCATCACACACTCCCGTTGTCAGACACAGAGTGAATCTCCGTCCACACCGTCCCATCACACACTGCCGGGGTCAGACACAGAGTGATTATTCCTCTACACCGCCCATCACACACTCCCGTTGTCAGACACAGAGTGAATCTCCGTCCACACCGTCCCATCAAACACTGCCGGGGTCAGACACAGAGTGATTATTCCTCTACACGGTCCCATCAAACACTCCCGGGGTCAGACACAGAGTGAATCTCCCTCCACACCGTCCCCTCGCAAACTCCCGGGGTCAGACACGGAGTGATTATTCCTCTACACCGCCCATCACACACTCCCGTTGTCAGACACAGAGTGAATCTCCCTCCACACCGTCCCATCACACACTCCCGGGGTCAGACACAGAGAGATTATTCCTCTACACGTACCGTCAAACACTCCCGGGGTCAGCCACAGAGTGATTATTCCTCTACACCGCCCATCAAACTCTCCCGTGGTCAGACGCAGAGTCATTATTCCTCTACAAGGTCACATCAGACTCTTCCGTGGTCAGAGACAGTGTGAATCTCCTTCAACACCGTCCCATCACACACTCCCGGGGTCAGACACGGAGTGATTATTCCTCTACACGGTCGCATCAAACGCTCCCGGGGTTCAGACACAGAGTGATTATTCCTCTACACGGTCCCATCAAACACTCCGGGGGTAAGACACAGAGTGATTATTCTACTACAAGGTCCCATCAAACTCTCCCGGGGTCAGACACAGAGTTAATCTCAATCCTCACCGTCCCATCAAACTCTCCCGGGGTCAGACACAGAGAGATTATTCCTCTACACGGTCACATCAAACTCTTCCGGGGTCAGACACAGAGTGATTATTCCTCCACCCCGTCCAATCACACACTCCCGTGGTCAGACACAGAGTGATTAATCCCCTACACCGACGCAACACACACTCCCGTGGTCAAACACAGAGTGATTATTCCTCTACACGGTCCCATCAAACACTCCCGGGGTCAGACACAGAGTGAATCTCCATCCACACCGTCCCATCACACACTCCCGGGGTCAGACACAGAGTGATAATTCCTCTACACGGTCCCATCAAACACTCCCGTGGTCAGACACAGAGTGATTAATCCCCTACACCGTCCCAACACACACTCCCGGAGTCAGACTCAGAGTGATTATTCCTCTACTCGGTCCCATCAAACACTCCCGGGGTCAGACACAGAGTGAATCTCCCTCCACACCGTCCCGTCACAAACTCCCTAGGTCAGACACGGAGTGATTATTCCTCTACACCGCCCATCACACACTCCCGGTGTCAGACACAGAGTGAATCTCCCTCCACACCGTCCCATCACACACTCCCGGGGTCAGACAGAGAGATTATTCCTCTACACGGTACCATCAAACACTCCCGGGGTCAGACACAGAGTGAATCTCAATCCACACCGTCCCATCACACACTCCCGGGGTGAGACACAGAGAGATTATTCCTCTACACGGTACCATCAAACACTCCCGGGGTCAGACACAGAGAGATTATTCCTCTACACGCTCCGATCAAACACTCCCGGGGTCAGACACAGAGTGATTATTCCTCTACACGGACCCATCATACGCTCCCGGGGGTCAGACACAGAGTGATTATTCCTCTACACGGTCCCATGAAACAATCCCGGGGTCAGACACAGAGTGAATCTCCGTCCACACCGTCCCAACACACACTCCCGGGGTCAGACTCAGAGTGATTATTCCTCTACACGGTCCCATCAAACACTCCCGTGGTCAGACACGGAGTGAATCTCCGTCCACACCGTCCCATCACACACTCCCGGGGTCAGACACAGAGAGATTATTCCTCTACACGGTACCATCAAACTCTCCCGGGGTCAGACCCAGAGTGATTATTCCTCTACACGGTCCCATCAAACGCTCCCGGGGGTCAGACCCAGAGTGATTATTCCTCTACACGGTCCCTTCAAGCACTCCGGTGGTAAGACACATAGTCATTATTCCTCAACACGGTCACATCAGACTCTCCCGTGGTCAGACACAGAGTGATTATTCCTCTACACGGTACCATCACACACTCCCTGTGTCAGACACAGTGTGAATCTCCTTCACCACCGTCCCATCACACACTCCCGGGGTCAGACACAGAGAGATTATTCCTCTACACGGTACCATCAAACAATCCCGAGGTCAGACACAGAGTGATTATTCCTCTACACGGCCCCATTAAACTCTCCAGGGTTCAGACACAGAGTGATTATTCCTCTACACGGACCCATCATACGCTCCCGGGGGTCAGACACAGAGTGATTATTCCTCTACACGGTCCCATGAAACACACCCGGGGTCAGACACAGAGTGAATCTCCGTCCACACCGTCCCAACACACACTCCCGGGGTCAGACTCAGAGTGATTATTCCTCTACACGGTCCCATCCAACACTCCCGGTGTCAGACACAGAGTGAATCTCCGTCCACACCATTCCCATCACACACTCCCGGGGTCAGACCCATTGTGATTATTCCTCTACACGGTCCCATCAAACGCTCCCGGGGGTCAGACCCAGAGTGATTATTCCTCTACACGGTCCCTTCAAGCACTCCGGTTGTAAGACACATAGTCATTATTCCTCAACAAGGTCACATCAGACTCTCCCGTGGTCAGACACAGAGTGATTATTCCTCTACACGGTACCATCACACACTCCCTGTGTCAGACACAGTGTGAATCTCCTTCACCACCGTCCCATCACACACTCCCGGGGTCAGACACAGAGAGATTATTCCTCTACACGGTACCAGCAAACAATCCCGGGGTGAGACACAGAGAGATTAATCCTGTACACGGTACCATCAAACACTCCCGGGGTCAGACACAGAGAGAATATTCCTCTACACGTTCCCGTCAAACACTCCCGGTGTCAGACACAGAGTCATTATTCTTCTACAAGGTCACATCAAACACTTCCGTTGTCAGACACATAGTGATTATTCCTCTACACGGTACCATCATACACTCCCGGTGTCAGACACAGTGTGAATCTCCTTCAACACTGTCCCATCACACACTCCCGGGGTCAGACACAGAGTGATTATTCCTCTACACGGTCCCATCAAACACTCCCGGGGTCAGACACATAGTGATTATTCCTCTACACGGCCCCATCAATCTCTCCCGGGGTCAGACACAGAATGATTATTCCTCTACACGGTCCCATCAAGCGCTCCCGGGGGTCAGACACAGAGTGATTATTCCTCTACACGGATCCATCAAACACTCCGGGGGTAAGACACAGAGTCATTATTCCTCTACACGGTCACATCAAACTCTTCCGGGGTCAGACACAGAGTGATTATTCCTCAACACGGTACCATCACACACTCCCGGTGTCAGACACAGAGTGATTATTCCTCTACACGGTCCCATCAAACACTCCCGATGTCAGACACAGTGTGAATCTCCTTCCACACCGTCCCATCATACACACCCTGGGTCAGACAGAGAGTGAGTATTCCTCTACACGGTCCCATCAAACACTCCCTGTGTAAGACACAGTGTGAATCCCCTTCCACACCGTCCCATCACACTCTCCCGGGGTCAGACACAGAGAGTTTATTCCTCTACACGGTACCATCAAACACTCCCGGGGTCAGACACAGAGAGATTATTCCTCTACACGGTACCATCAAACACTCCCTGGGTCAGACACAGAGAGATTATTCCTCTACACGGTCCCATCAAACACTCCCTGGGTCAGACACAGAGTCTTTATTCCTCTACACGGTCACATCAGACTGTTCCGGGGTCAGACACTGAGTGAATCTCAATCCTCACCGTCCCATCACACACTCCCGGGGTCAGACACAGAGAGATTATTCCGCTACACGGTACCATCAAACACTCCCTGGGTCAGACACAGAGAGATTATTCCTCTACACGGTCACTTCAAACACTCCCGGGGTCAGAAACAGAGTCATTATTCCTCTACACGGTCACATCAAACTCTTCCGTGGTCTGACACAGAGCAATTATTCCTCTACACGGTCCCATCAAACACTCCCGGTGTCAGACACAGTGTGAATCTCCTTCCACACCGTCCCATCACACTCTCCCGGGGTCAGACACAGAGTGATTATTCCTCTACACGGTCCCATCAAACACTCCCGGGGTCAGACACAGAGTGAATGTCCCTCCACGCCATCCCATCACACTCTCCCGGGGTCAGACACAGAGTGATTATTCCTCTACACGGTCCCATCAAACACTCCCGTGGTCAGACACAGAGTGAATGTCCCTCCACGCCATCCCATCACACTCTCCCGGGGTCAGACACAGAGTGATTATTCCTCTACACGGTCCCATCAAACACTCCCGTGGTCAGACACAGAGTGAATATTAATCTACACGGCCCCATCAAACTCTCCCTGGGTCAGACACAGAGTGATTATTCCTCTAGACGTTCCCATCAAACGCTCCCGGGGGTCAGACACAGAGTGATTATTCCTCTACACGGTCACATGAAACACTCCCGGGGTCAGACACAGAGTGAATCTCAGTCCACACCGTCCCAACACACACTCCCGTGGTCAGACAGAGTGATTATTCCTCTACACGATCCCAGCAAACACTCCCGTGGTCAGACACAGAGTGAATCTCAATCATTACCGTCCCATCACACACTCCCGGGGTCAGACACAGAGAGATTATTCCTCTACACGGTACCATCAAACACTCCCTGGGTCAGACACAGAGAGATTATTCCTCTACACGGTCCCATCAAACACTCCCTGGGTCAGACACAGAGTCATTATTCCTCTAGACGGTCACATCAAACTGTTCCGGGGTCAGACACTGAGTGAATCTCAATCCTCACCGTCCCATCACACACTCCCGGGGTCAGACACAGAGAGATTATTCCTCTACACGGTACCATCAAACACTCCCTGGGTCAGACACAGAGAGATTATTCCTCTACACGGTCACATCAAACACTCCCGGGGTCAGAAACAGAGTCATTATTCCTCTACACGGTCACATCAAACTCTTCCGTGGTCTGACACAGAGCGATTATTCCTCTACACGGTCCCATCAAACACTCCCGGTGTCAGACACAGTGTGAATCTCCTTCCACACCGTCCCATCACACTCTCCCGGGGTCAGACACAGAGTGATTATTCCTCTACACGGTCCCATCAAACACTCCCGGGGTCAGACACAGAGTGAATGTCCCTCCACGCCATCCCATCACACTCTCCCGGGGTCAGACACAGAGTGATTATTCCTCTACACGGTCCCATCAAACACTCCCGTGGTCAGACACAGAGTGAATGTCCCTCCACGCCATCCCATCACACTCTCCCGGGGTCAGACACAGAGTGATTATTCCTCTACACGGTCCCATCAAACACTCCCGTGGTCAGACACAGAGTGAATATTAATCTACACGGCCCCATCAAACTCTCCCTGGGTCAGACACAGAGTGATTATTCCTCTAGACGTTCCCATCAAACGCTCCCGGGGGTCAGACACAGAGTGATTATTCCTCTACACGGTCACATGAAACACTCCCGGGGTCAGACACAGAGTGAATCTCCGTCCACACCGTCCCAACACACACTCCCGGGGTCAGACAGAGTGATTATTCCTCTACACGGTCCCAGCAAACACTCCCGGGGTCAGACACAGAGTGAATCTCCCTCCACCCCGTCCAGTCACCATCTCCCGGGGTCAGACACAGAGTGATTATTCCTCTACACCGCCCATCACACACTCCTGGGCTCAGACACAGAGTGAATCTCCCTCCACACGGTCCATCACACACTCCCAGGGCCATACACAGAGGGATTATTCCTCCACACCGTCCCATCAAACACTGCCGGGGTCAGACACAGAGTGAATCTCCCTCCACACCGTCCCATCACACACTCCCGGGGTCAGACACAGAGTGATTATTCCTCTCCACGGTCCCATCAAACACTCCCGCGGTCAGACACAGAGTGAATCTCCCTCCACACCGTCCCATCACCCACTCCCGTGTTCAGACACTGAGTGATTATTCTTCTCCACGGTCCCATCAAACACTCCCGGGGTCAGACACAGAGTGATTATTGCTCTACACGGTCCCATCTCACACTCCCGGGGTCAGACACAGTGTGAATGTTCCTCTACACCGCCCATCACACACTCCCTGGGTCAGACACAGAGTGAATCTCCGTCCACACCGCCCATCACACACTCCCTGGGTCAGACACAGAGTGAATCTCCGTCCACACCGTCCCATCACACACTCCCGGGGTCAGACACAGAGAGATTATTCCTCTACACGTACCGTCAAACACTCCCGGGGTCAGCAACAGAGTGATTATTCCTCTACACCGCCCATCAAACTCTCCCGGGGTCAGACACAGAGTCATTATTCCTCTACAAGGTCACATCAGCCTCTTCCGTGGTCTGACACAGAGTGATTATTCCTTTACACGGTACCATCACACACTCCCGGGGTCAGAGACAGTGTGAATCTCCTTCAACACCGTCCCATCACACACTCCCGGGGTCAGACACAGAGTGATTATTGCTCTACACGGTCCCATCAAACACTCCCGGGGTCAGACACAGAGTGATTATTGCTCTACACGGTCCCATCTCACACTCCCGGGGTCAGACACAGTGTGAATGTTCCTCTACACCGCCCATCACACACTCCCTGGGTCAGACACAGAGTGAATCTCCGTCCACACCGCCCATCACACACTCCCTGGGTCAGACACAGAGTGAATCTCCGTCCACACCGTCCCATGACACACTCCCGGGGTCAGACACAGAGAGATTATTCCTCTACACGTACCGTCAAACACTCCCGGGGTCAGCAACAGAGTGATTATTCCTCTACACCGCCCATCAAACTCTCCCGGGGTCAGACACAGAGTCATTATTCCTCTACAAGGTCACATCAGCCTCTTCCGTGGTCTGACACAGAGTGATTATTCCTTTACACGGTACCATCACACACTCCCGGGGTCAGAGACAGTGTGAATCTCCTTCAACAGCGTCCCATCACACACTCCCGGGGTCAGACACGGAGTGATTATTCCTCTACACGGTCCCATCAGACGCTCCCGGGGGTCAGACACAGATTGATTATTCCTCTACACGGTCCCATCAAACACTCCCGTGGTCAGACACAGAGTGAATGTCCCTCCACGCCATCCCATCACACTCTCCCGGGGTCAGACACAGAGTGATTATTCCTCTACACGGTCCCATCAAACACTCCCGTGGTCAGACACAGAGTGAATATTAATCTACACGGCCCCATCAAACTCTCCCTGGGTCAGACACAGAGTGATTATTCCTCTAGACGTTCCCATCAAACGCTCCCGGGGGTCAGACACAGAGTGATTATTCCTCTACACGGTCACATGAAACACTCCCGGGGTCAGACACAGAGTGAATCTCCGTCCACACCGTCCCAACACACACTCCCGAGGTCAGACAGAGTGATTATTCCTCTACACGGTCCCAGCAAACACTCCCGGGGTCAGACACAGAGTGAATCTCCCTCCACCCCGTCCAGTCACCATCTCCCGGGGTCAGACACAGAGTGATTATTCCTCTACACCGCCCATCACACACTCCTGGGCTCAGACACAGAGTGAATCTCCCTCCACACGGTCCATCACACACTCCCAGGGCCATACACAGAGGGATTATTCCTCCACACCGTCCCATCAAACACTGCCGGGGTCAGACACAGAGTGAATCTCCCTCCACACCGTCCCAACACACACTCCCGGGGTCAGACACAGAGTGATTATTCCTCTCCACGGTCCCATCAAACACTCCCGCGGTCAGACACAGAGTGAATCTCCCTCCACACCGTCCCATCACCCACTCCCGTGTTCAGACACTGAGTGATTATTCTTCTCCACGGTCCCATCAAACACTCCCGGGGTCAGACACAGTGTGAATGTTCCTCTACACCGCCCATCACACACTCCCTGGGTCAGACACAGAGTGAATCTCCGTCCACACCGCCCATCACACACTCCCTGGGTCAGACACAGAGTGAATCTCCGTCCACACCGTCCCATGACACACTCCCGGGGTCAGACACAGAGAGATTATTCCTCTACACGTACCGTCAAACACTCCCGGGGTCAGCAACAGAGTGATTATTCCTCTACACCGCCCATCAAACTCTCCCGGGGTCAGACACAGAGTCATTATTCCTCTACAAGGTCACATCAGCCTCTTCCGTGGTCTGACACAGAGTGATTATTCCTTTACACGGTACCATCACACACTCCCGGGGTCAGAGACAGTGTGAATCTCCTTCAACACCGTCCCATCACACACTCCCGGGGTCAGACACGGAGTGATTATTCCTCTACACGGTCCCATCAGACGCTCCCGGGGGTCAGACACAGATTGATTATTCCTCTACACGGTCCCATCAAACACTCCGGGGGTAAGACACAGAGTGATTATTCCACTACAAGATCCCATCAAACACTCCCGTGTTCAGACACTGAGTGATTATTCTTCTCCACGGTCCCATCAAACACTCCCGGGGTCAGACACAGAGTGATTATTGCTCTACACGGTCCCATCTCACACTCCCGGGGTCAGACACAGTGTGAATGTTCCTCTACACCGCCCATCACACACTCCCTGGGTCAGACACAGAGTGAATCTCCGTCCACACCGCCCATCACACACTCCCTGGGTCAGACACAGAGTGAATCTCCGTCCACACCGTCCCATCACACACTCCCGGGGTCAGACACAGAGAGATTATTCCTCTACACGTACCGTCAAACACTCCCGGGGTCAGCAACAGAGTGATTATTCCTCTACGCGGTCCCATCAAAAACTCCCGGGGTCAGACGCAGAGTGAATCTCCCTCACACCGTCCCATCACACACTCCCGGGGTAAGACACAGAGTGATTATTCCTCTACAAGGTCCCATCAAACACTACCGGGGACAGACACAGAGTGAATCTCAATTCACACCGTCCCATCACACACACCCGGGGTCAGACACAGAGAGTTTATTCCTCTACACGGTACCATGAAACACTCCCGGGGTCAGACACAGAGAGATTATTCCTCTACACGGACCCATCAAACACTCCCGGGGTCAGACACAGAGAGAATCTCAATCCTCACCGTCCAATCACACACACCCGTGGTCAGACACAGAGAGATTATTCCTCTACACGGTACCATCAAACACTCCCGGGGTCAGACACAGAGAGATTATTCCTCTACACGGTCCCATCAAACACTCCCGGTGTCAGACACAGTGTGAATCTCCTTCCACACGGTCCCATCACACTCTCCCTGGGTCAGACTCAGAGTGATTATTCCTCTACACGGTCCCATGAAACACTCCCGGGGTCGGACACAGAGTGAATCTCCGTCCACACCGTCCCATCACACACTCCCGTGGTCAGACACAGTGTGATTATTCCTCTACACGGTCCCATCAAACACTCCCGGTGTCAGACACAGAATGAATCTCCCTCCACACCGTCCCATCACACACTCCCGTGGTGAAACACAGAGTGATTATTCCTCTACATGGTTCCATCAAACACTCCCGGGGTCAGACACAGTGTGAATCTCCCTCCACACAGTCCCATCACACACTCCCAGGGTCAGACACAGAGGGATTATTCCTCTACACAGTCCCATCAAACACTCCCGGGGTCAGGCAGGGAGTGAATCTCCCTCCACACCGTCCCATCACACTCTCCCGGGGTCAGTCACAGAGAGATTATTCCTCTACACGGTACCGTCAAACACTCCCGGGGTCAGACACAGAGAGATTATTACTCTACACGGTCCCATCAAACAATCCCGGTGTCAGACACAGAGTCATTATTCCTCTACAAGGTCTCATCAAACACTTCCGTGGTCAGACACAGAGTGATTATTCCTCAACACGGTACCATCACACTCCACGGTGTCTGACACAGAGTGAATCTCCCTCTACGCCGTCCCATCACACTCTCCCGGGGTCAGACACAGATTGATGATTCCTCTACACGGTCCCATCAAACATTCCCTGGGTCAGAAACAGAGTGATTATTCCTCTACGCGGCCCCATCAAACTCTCCCGGGTTCAGACACAGAGTGATTATTCCTCTACACGGTCCCATCAAACGATCCCGGTGGTCAGACACAGAGTGATTATTCCTCTACACGGTACCATCAAACACTCCCAGGGTCAGACACAGTGTTATTATTCCTCTACGCGGTCCCATCAAAAACTCCCGGGGTCAGACGCAGAGTGAATCTCCCTCACACCGTCCCATCACACACTCCCGGGGTAAGACACAGAGTGATTATTCCTCTACAAGGTCCCATCAAACACTACCGGGGACAGACACAGAGTGAATCTCAATTCACACCGTCCCATCACACACACACGGGGTCAGACACAGAGAGTTTATTCCTCTACACGGTACCATGAAACACTCCCGGCGTCAGACACAGAGAGATTATTCCTCTACACGGACCCATCAAACACTCCCGGGGTCAGACACAGAGTGAATCTCAATCCTCACCGTCCAATCACACACACCCGGGGTCAGACACAGAGAGATTATTCCTCTACACGGTACCATCAAACACTCCCGGGGTCAGACACAGAGAGATTATTCCTCTACACGGTCACATCAAACACTCCCGGTGTCAGACACAGTCATTATTCCTCTACAAGGTCACATCAAACACTTCCGTGGTCAGACACAGAGTGATTATTCCTCTACACGGCCCCATCAATATCTCCCGGGGTCAGACACAGTGTGATTATTCCTCGACACGGTCCCATCAAACGCTCCCGGGGGTCTCACACAGAGTTATTATTCCTCTACACGGTCCCATCAAAAACTCCGGGGGCAAGACACAGAGTGATTATTCCACTACAAGGTCCCATCAAACACTCCCGGGGTCAGACACAGAGAGATTATTCCTCTACACGGTCCCATCAAACACTCCCGGTGTCAGACACAGTGTGAATCTCCTTCCACACCGTCCCATCACACTCTCCCTGGGTCAGACTCAGAGTGATTATTCCTCTACACGGTCCCATGAAACACTCCCGGGGTCGGACACAGAGTGAATCTCCGTCCACACCGTCCCATCACACACTCCCGTGGTCAGACACAGTGTGATTATTCCTCTACACGGTCCCATCAAACACTCCCGGTGTCAGACACAGAATGAATCTCCCTCCACACCGTCCCATCACACACTCCCGTGGTGAAACACAGAGTGATTATTCCTCTACATGGTTCCATCAAACACTCCCGGGGTCAGACACAGTGTGAATCTCCCTCCACACAGTCCCATCACACACTCCCAGGGTCAGACACAGAGGGATTATTCCTCTACACAGTCCCATCAAACACTCCCGGGGTCAGGCACGGAGTGAATCTCCCTCCACACCGTCCCATCACACACTCCCGGGGTCAGTCACAGAGAGATTATTCCTCTACACGGTACCGTCAAACACTCCCGGGGTCAGACACAGAGAGATTATTACTCTACACGGTCCCATCAAACAATCCCGGTGTCAGACACAGAGTCATTATTCCTCTACAAGGTCTCATCAAACACTTCCGTGGTCAGACACAGAGTGATTATTCCTCAACACGGTACCATCACACTCTCACGGTGTCTGACACAGAGTGAATCTCCCTCTACGCCGTCCCATCACACTCTCCCGGGGTCAGACACAGATTGATGATTCCTCTACACGGTCCCATCAAACATTCCCAGGGTCAGAAACAGAGTGATTATTCCTCTACGCGGCCCCATCAAATACTCCCGGGGTCAGACACAGAGTCATTATTCCTCTACACGGTCACATCAAACTCTACCGGGGTCAGACACAGAGTGATTATTCCTCTACACGGTACCATCACACACTCCCGGTGTCAGACACAGTGTGAATCTCCTTCCACTCCGTCCCATCGCACTCTCCCTGGGTAAGACACAGAGTGATTATTCCTCTACACGGTCCCATCAAACACTCCCGGGGTCAGACACAGAGTGAATCTCCCTCCACGCCGTCCCATCACACTCTCCCGGGGTCAGACACAGTGTGATTATTCCTTTACACGGTCCCATCAAACACTCCCGGGGTCAGACACAGACTGAATCTCCCTCCACACCGTCCCATCACACTCTCCCGGGGTCAGACTCAGAGAGATTATTCCTCTACGCGGTCCCATCAAACGTTCCCGGGGTCAGAAACAGAATGATTATTCCTCTACGAGGCCCCATCAAACTCTCCCGGGTTCAGACACAGAGTGATTATTCCTCTACACGGTCCCATCAAACGATCCCGGTGGTCAGACACAGAGTGATTATTCCTCTACACGGTACCATCAAACACTCCCAGGGTGAGACACAGTGTTATTATTCCTCTACGCGGTCCCATCTAACACTCCGGGGGCAAGACACAGAGTGATTATTCCACTACAAGGTCCCATCAAACACTCCCGGGGTCAGACACAGAGTGAATCTCAATCCACACCGTCCCATCACACACTCCCGGGGTCAGACACGGAGAGATTATTCCTCTACACGGTACCATCAAACACTCCCGGGTTCAGACACATAGAGATTATTCCTCTACACGGTCCCATCAAACACTCCGGGGGTCAGGCACAGAGTGAATCTCAATCCTCACCGTCCCGTCACACACTCCCGGGGTCAGACACAGAGAGATTATTCCTCCACACGGTACCATCAAACACTCCCGGGGTCAGACACAGAGAGATTATTCCTCTACACGGTCCCATCAAACACTCCCGGGGTCAGACACAGAGCCATTATTCCTCTACACGGTACCATCACACACTCCCGGTGTGAGACACAGTGTGAATCTCATTCCACACCGTCCCATCACACTCTCCCGGGGTAAGACACAGAGTGATTATTCCTCTACACGGTCACATCAAAAACTCCCGGGGTCAGACACAGAGTGAATCTCCCGCCACGCCGTCCCATCACACACTCCCGGGGTCAGACACAGAATGAATCTCCCTCCACACGGTCCCATCACACACTCCCTGGGTCATACACAGAGGGATTATTCCTCAACACGGTCCCATCAAACACTGCCGGTGTCAGACACAGAGTGAATCTCACTCCACATCGTCCCATCACACTCCCGGGGTCAGACACAGAGAGAATCTCCCTCCACACCGTCCCATCACACACTCCCGGGATAAGACACAGACTGAATCTCCCCCCACACCGTGCCAACACACTCTCCCGGGTCAGACACAGACTGATTATTCCTCTACACGGTCCCATCACACACTCTCGGGCTCAGACACAGACTGAATCTCCTCCACACCGTCCCATCATAGAATCCCGGGGTCAGACACAGAGTGATTATTCCTCTACACGGTCCAATCAAACACTCCCGGGGTCAGCCGCAGAGTGATTATTCCTCTACACCGCCCATCAGACTCTTCCGTGGTCAGACACAGAGTGATTATTCCTCTACACGGTACCAACACACACACCCGTGATCAGACACAGAGTGATTAATCCTCTACACCGACGCATCACACACTCCCGTGGTCAAACACAGAGTGATTATTCCTCTACGCGGTCCCATCAAAAACTCCCGGGGTCAGACGCAGAGTGAATCTCCCTCACACCGTCCCATCACACACTCCCGGGGTAAGACACAGAGTGATTATTCCTCTACAAGGTCCCATCAAACACTACCGGGGACAGACACAGAGTGAATCTCAATTCACACCGTCCCATCACACACACCCGGGGTCAGACACAGAGAGTTTATTCCTCTACACGGTACCATGAAACACTCCCGGGGTCAGACACAGAGAGATTATTCCTCTACACGGACCCATCAAACACTCCCGGGGTCAGACACAGAGAGAATCTCAATCCTCACCGTCCAATCACACACACCCGTGGTCAGACACAGAGAGATTATTCCTCTACACGGTACCATCAAACACTCCCGGGGTCAGACACAGAGAGATTATTCCTCTACACGGTCCCATCAAACACTCCCGGTGTCAGACACAGTGTGAATCTCCTTCCACACGGTCCCATCACACTCTCCCTGGGTCAGACTCAGAGTGATTATTCCTCTACACGGTCCCATGAAACACTCCCGGGGTCGGACACAGAGTGAATCTCCGTCCACACCGTCCCATCACACACTCCCGTGGTCAGACACAGTGTGATTATTCCTCTACACGGTCCCATCAAACACTCCCGGTGTCAGACACAGAATGAATCTCCCTCCACACCGTCCCATCACACACTCCCGTGGTGAAACACAGAGTGATTATTCCTCTACATGGTTCCATCAAACACTCCCGGGGTCAGACACAGTGTGAATCTCCCTCCACACAGTCCCATCACACACTCCCAGGGTCAGACACAGAGGGATTATTCCTCTACACAGTCCCATCAAACACTCCCGGGGTCAGGCAGGGAGTGAATCTCCCTCCACACCGTCCCATCACACTCTCCCGGGGTCAGTCACAGAGAGATTATTCCTCTACACGGTACCGTCAAACACTCCCGGGGTCAGACACAGAGAGATTATTACTCTACACGGTCCCATCAAACAATCCCGGTGTCAGACACAGAGTCATTATTCCTCTACAAGGTCTCATCAAACACTTCCGTGGTCAGACACAGAGTGATTATTCCTCAACACGGTACCATCACACTCCACGGTGTCTGACACAGAGTGAATCTCCCTCTACGCCGTCCCATCACACTCTCCCGGGGTCAGACACAGATTGATGATTCCTCTACACGGTCCCATCAAACATTCCCTGGGTCAGAAACAGAGTGATTATTCCTCTACGCGGCCCCATCAAACTCTCCCGGGTTCAGACACAGAGTGATTATTCCTCTACACGGTCCCATCAAACGATCCCGGTGGTCAGACACAGAGTGATTATTCCTCTACACGGTACCATCAAACACTCCCAGGGTCAGACACAGTGTTATTATTCCTCTACGCGGTCCCATCAAAAACTCCCGGGGTCAGACGCAGAGTGAATCTCCCTCACACCGTCCCATCACACACTCCCGGGGTAAGACACAGAGTGATTATTCCTCTACAAGGTCCCATCAAACACTACCGGGGACAGACACAGAGTGAATCTCAATTCACACCGTCCCATCACACACACACGGGGTCAGACACAGAGAGTTTATTCCTCTACACGGTACCATGAAACACTCCCGGCGTCAGACACAGAGAGATTATTCCTCTACACGGACCCATCAAACACTCCCGGGGTCAGACACAGAGTGAATCTCAATCCTCACCGTCCAATCACACACACCCGGGGTCAGACACAGAGAGATTATTCCTCTACACGGTACCATCAAACACTCCCGGGGTCAGACACAGAGAGATTATTCCTCTACACGGTCACATCAAACACTCCCGGTGTCAGACACAGTCATTATTCCTCTACAAGGTCACATCAAACACTTCCGTGGTCAGACACAGAGTGATTATTCCTCTACACGGCCCCATCAATATCTCCCGGGGTCAGACACAGTGTGATTATTCCTCGACACGGTCCCATCAAACGCTCCCGGGGGTCTCACACAGAGTTATTATTCCTCTACACGGTCCCATCAAAAACTCCGGGGGCAAGACACAGAGTGATTATTCCACTACAAGGTCCCATCAAACACTCCCGGGGTCAGACACAGAGTGAATCTCAATCCACACCGTCCCATCACACACTCCCGGGGTCAGACACGGAGAGATTATTCCTCTACACGGTACCATCAAACTCTCCCGGGTTCAGACACAGAGAGATTATTCCTCTACACGGTCCCATCAAACACTCCGCGGGTCAGGCACAGAGTGAATCTCAATCCTCACCTTCCCGTCACACACTCCCGGGGTCAGACACAGAGAGATTATTCCTTCACACGGTACCATCAAACACTCCCGGGGTCAGACACAGAGAGATTATTCCTCTACACGGTCCCATCAAACACTCCCGGGGTCAGACACATAGAGATTATTCCTCTACACGGTCCCATCAAACACTCCGGGGGTCAGGCACAGAGTGAATCTCAATCCTCACCGTCCCGTCACACACTCCCGGGGTCAGACACAGAGAGATTATTCCTCCACACGGTACCATCAAACACTCCCGGGGTCAGACACAGAGAGATTATTCCTCTACACGGTCCCATCAAACACTCCCGGGGTCAGACACAGAGTCATTATTCCTCTACACGGTACCATCACACACTCCCGGTGTCAGACACAGTGTGAATCTCCTTCCACACCGTCCCATCACACTCTCCCGGGGTAAGACACAGAGTGATTATTCCTCTACACGGTCACATCAAAAACTCCCGGGGTCAGACACAGAGTGAATCTCCCGCCACGCCGTCCCATCACACACTCCCGGGGTCAGACACAGAATGAATCTCCCTCCACACGGTCCCATCACACACTCCCTGGGTCATACACAGAGGGATTATTCCTCAACACGGTCCCATCAAACACTGCCGGTGTCAGACACAGAGTGAATCTCACTCCACACCGTCCCATCACACTCCCGGGGTCAGACACAGAGAGAATCTCCCTCCACACCGTCCCATCACACACTCCCGGGATAAGACACAGACTGAATCTCCCCCCACACCGTGCCAACACACTCTCCCGGGTCAGACACAGACTGATTATTCCTCTACACGGTCCCATCACACACTCTCGGGCTCAGACACAGACTGAATCTCCTCCAGACCGTCCCATCATAGAATCCCGGGGTCAGACACAGAGTGATTATTCCTCTACACGGTCCAATCAAACACTCCCGGGGTCAGCCGCAGAGTGATTATTCCTCTACACCGCCCATCAGACTCTTCCGTGGTCAGACACAGAGTGATTATTCCTCTACACGGTACCAACACACACTCCCGTGATCAGACACAGAGTGATTAATCCTCTACACCGACGCATCACACACTCCCGTGGTCAAACACAGAGTGATTATTCCTCTACGCGGTCCCATCAAAAACTCCCGGGGTCAGACGCAGAGTGAATCTCCCTCACACCGTCCCATCACACACTCCCGGGGTAAGACACAGAGTGATTATTCCTCTACAAGGTCCCATCAAACACTACCGGGGACAGACACAGAGTGAATCTCAATTCACACCGTCCCATCACACACACCCGGGGTCAGACACAGAGAGTTTATTCCTCTACACGGTACCATGAAACACTCCCGGGGTCAGACACAGAGAGATTATTCCTCTACACGGACCCATCAAACACTCCCGGGGTCAGACACAGAGAGAATCTCAATCCTCACCGTCCAATCACACACACCCGTGGTCAGACACAGAGAGATTATTCCTCTACACGGTACCATCAAACACTCCCGGGGTCAGACACAGAGAGATTATTCCTCTACACGGTCCCATCAAACACTCCCGGTGTCAGACACAGTGTGAATCTCCTTCCACACCGTCCCATCACACTCTCCCTGGGTCAGACTCAGAGTGATTATTCCTCTACACGGTCCCATGAAACACTCCCGGGGTCGGACACAGAGTGAATCTCCGTCCACACCGTCCCATCACACACTCCCGTGGTCAGACACAGTGTGATTATTCCTCTACACGGTCCCATCAAACACTCCCGGTGTCAGACACAGAATGAATCTCCCTCCACACCGTCCCATCACACACTCCCGTGGTGAAACACAGAGTGATTATTCCTCTACATGGTTCCATCAAACACTCCCGGGGTCAGACACAGTGTGAATCTCCCTCCACACAGTCCCATCACACACTCCCAGGGTCAGACACAGAGGGATTATTCCTCTACACAGTCCCATCAAACACTCCCGGGGTCAGGCACGGAGTGAATCTCCCTCCACACCGTCCCATCACACACTCCCGGGGTCAGTCACAGAGAGATTATTCCTCTACACGGTACCGTCAAACACTCCCGGGGTCAGACACAGAGAGATTATTACTCTACACGGTCCCATCAAACAATCCCGGTGTCAGACACAGAGTCATTATTCCTCTACAAGGTCTCATCAAACACTTCCGTGGTCAGACACAGAGTGATTATTCCTCAACACGGTACCATCACACTCTCACGGTGTCTGACACAGAGTGAATCTCCCTCTACGCCGTCCCATCACACTCTCCCGGGGTCAGACACAGATTGATGATTCCTCTACACGGTCCCATCAAACATTCCCGGGGTCAGAAACAGAGTGATTATTCCTCTACGCGGCCCCATCAAATAATCCCGGGGTCAGACACAGAGTCATTATTCCTCTACACGGTCACATCAAACTCTACCGGGGTCAGACACAGAGTGATTATTCCTCTACACGGTACCATCACACACTCCCGGTGTCAGACACAGTGTGAATCTCCTTCCACTCCGTCCCATCGCACTCTCCCTGGGTAAGACACAGAGTGATTATTCCTCTACACGGTCCCATCAAACACTCCCGGGGTCAGACACAGAGTGAATCTCCCTCCACGCCGTCCCATCACACTCTCCCGGGGTCAGACACAGTGTGATTATTCCTTTACACGGTCCCATCAAACACTCCCGGGGTCAGACACAGACTGAATCTCCCTCCACACCGTCCCATCACACTCTCCCGGGGTCAGACTCAGAGAGATTATTCCTCTACGCGGTCCCATCAAACGTTCCCGGGGTCAGAAACAGAATGATTATTCCTCTACGAGGCCCCATCAAACTCTCCCGGGTTCAGACACAGAGTGATTATTCCTCTACACGGTCCCATCAAACGATCCCGGTGGTCAGACACAGAGTGATTATTCCTCTACACGGTACCATCAAACACTCCCAGGGTGAGACACAGTGTTATTATTCCTCTACGCGGTCCCATCAAAAACTCCCGGGGTCAGACGCAGAGTGAATCTCCCTCACACCGTCCCATCACACACTCCCGGGGTAAGACACAGAGTGATTATTCCTCTACAAGGTCCCATCAAACACTACCGGGTACAGACACAGAGTGAATCTCAATTCACACCGTCCCATCACACACACACGGGGTCAGACACAGAGAGTTTATTCCTCTACACGGTACCATGAAACACTCCCGGCGTCAGACACAGAGAGATTATTCCTCTACACGGACCCATCAAACACTCCCGGGGTCAGACACAGAGTGAATCTCAATCCTCACCGTCCAATCACACACACCCGGGGTCAGACACAGAGAGATTATTCCTCTACACGGTACCATCAAACACTCCCGGGGTCAGACACAGAGAGATTATTCCTCTACACGGTCACATCAAACACTCCCGGTGTCAGACACAGTCATTATTCCTCTACAAGGTCACATCAAACACTTCCGTGGTCAGACACAGAGTGATTATTCCTCTACACGGCCCCATCAATATCTCCCGGGGTCAGACACAGTGTGATTATTCCTCGACACGGTCCCATCAAACGCTCCCGGGGGTCTCACACAGAGTTATTATTCCTCTACACGGTCCCATCAAAAACTCCGGGGGCAAGACACAGAGTGATTATTCCACTACAAGGTCCCATCAAACACTCCCGGGGTCAGACACAGAGTGAATCTCAATCCACACCGTCCCATCACACACTCCCGGGGTCAGACACGGAGAGATTATTCCTCTACACGGTACCATCAAACACTCCCGGGTTCAGACACAGAGAGATTATTCCTCTACACGGTCCCATCAAACACTCCGCGGGTCAGGCACAGAGTGAATCTCAATCCTCACCGTCCCGTCACACACTCCCGGGGTCAGACACAGAGAGATTATTCCTCCACACGGTACCATCAAACACTCCCGGGGTCAGACACAGAGAGATTATTCCTCTACACGGTCCCATCAAACACTCCCGGGGTCAGACACATAGAGATTATTCCTCTACACGGTCCCATCAAACACTCCGGGGGTCAGGCACAGAGTGAATCTCAATCCTCACCGTCCCGTCACACACTCCCGGGGTCAGACACAGAGAGATTATTCCTCCACACGGTACCATCAAACACTCCCGGGGTCAGACACAGAGTCATTATTCCTCTACACGGTACCATCACACACTCCCGGTGTCAGACGCAGTGTGAATCTCCTTCCACACCGTCCCATCACACTCTCCCGGGGTAAGACACAGAGTGATTATTCCTCTACACGGTCACATCAAAAACTCCCGGGGTCAGACACAGAGTGAATCTCCCGCCACGCCGTCCCATCACACACTCCCGGGGTCAGACACAGAATGAATCTCCCTCCACACGGTCCCATCACACACTCCCTGGGTCATACACAGAGGGATTATTCCTCAACACGGTCCCATCAAACACTGCCGGTGTCAGACACAGAGTGAATCTCACTCCACACCGTCCCATCACACTCCCGGGGTCAGACACAGAGAGAATCTCCCTCCACACCGTCCCATCACACACTCCCGGGATAAGACACAGACTGAATCTCCCCCCACACCGTGCCAACACACTCTCCCGGGTCAGACACAGACTGAATCTCCTCCAGACCGTCCCATCATAGAATCCCGGGGTCAGACACAGAGTGATTATTCCTCTACACGGTCCAATCAAACACTCCCGGGGTCAGCCGCAGAGTGATTATTCCTCTACACCGCCCATCAGACTCTTCCGTGGTCAGACACAGAGTGATTATTCCTCTACACGGTACCAACACACACTCCCGTGATCAGACACAGAGTGATTAATCCTCTACACCGACGCATCACACACTCCCGTGGTCAAACACAGAGTGATTATTCCTCTACGCGGTCCCATCAAAAACTCCCGGGGTCAGACGCAGAGTGAATCTCCCTCACACCGTCCCATCACACACTCCCGGGGTAAGACACAGAGTGATTATTCCTCTACAAGGTCCCATCAAACACTACCGGGGACAGACACAGAGTGAATCTCAATTCACACCGTCCCATCACACACACCCGGGGTCAGACACAGAGAGTTTATTCCTCTACACGGTACCATGAAACACTCCCGGGGTCAGACACAGAGAGATTATTCCTCTACACGGACCCATCAAACACTCCCGGGGTCAGACACAGAGAGAATCTCAATCCTCACCGTCCAATCACACACACCCGTGGTCAGACACAGAGAGATTATTCCTCTACACGGTACCATCAAACACTCCCGGGGTCAGACACAGAGAGATTATTCCTCTACACGGTCCCATCAAACACTCCCGGTGTCAGACACAGTGTGAATCTCCTTCCACACCGTCCCATCACACTCTCCCTGGGTCAGACTCAGAGTGATTATTCCTCTACACGGTCCCATGAAACACTCCCGGGGTCGGACACAGAGTGAATCTCCGTCCACACCGTCCCATCACACACTCCCGTGGTCAGACACAGTGTGATTATTCCTCTACACGGTCCCATCAAACACTCCCGGTGTCAGACACAGAATGAATCTCCCTCCACACCGTCCCATCACACACTCCCGTGGTGAAACACAGAGTGATTATTCCTCTACATGGTTCCATCAAACACTCCCGGGGTCAGACACAGTGTGAATCTCCCTCCACACAGTCCCATCACACACTCCCAGGGTCAGACACAGAGGGATTATTCCTCTACACAGTCCCATCAAACACTCCCGGGGTCAGGCACGGAGTGAATCTCCCTCCACACCGTCCCATCACACACTCCCGGGGTCAGTCACAGAGAGATTATTCCTCTACACGGTACCGTCAAACACTCCCGGGGTCAGACACAGAGAGATTATTACTCTACACGGTCCCATCAAACAATCCCGGTGTCAGACACAGAGTCATTATTCCTCTACAAGGTCTCATCAAACACTTCCGTGGTCAGACACAGAGTGATTATTCCTCAATACGGTACCATCACACTCTCACGGTGTCTGACACAGAGTGAATCTCCCTCTACGCCGTCCCATCACACTCTCCCGGGGTCAGACACAGATTGATGATTCCTCTACACGGTCCCATCAAACATTCCCGGGGTCAGAAACAGAGTGATTATTCCTCTACGCGGCCCCATCAAATACTCCCGGGGTCAGACACAGAGTCATTATTCCTCTACACGGTCACATCAAACTCTACCGGGGTCAGACACAGAGTGATTATTCCTCTACACGGTACCATCACACACTCCCGGTGTCAGACACAGTGTGAATCTCCTTCCACTCCGTCCCATCGCACTCTCCCTGGGTAAGACACAGAGTGATTATTCCTCTACACGGTCCCATCAAACACTCCCGGGGTCAGACACAGAGTGAATCTCCCTCCACGCCGTCCCATCACACTCTCCCGGGGTCAGACACAGTGTGATTATTCCTTTACACGGTCCCATCAAACACTCCCGGGGTCAGACACAGACTGAATCTCCCTCCACACCGTCCCATCACACTCTCCCGGGGTCAGACTCAGAGAGATTATTCCTCTACGCGGTCCCATCAAACGTTCCCGGGGTCAGAAACAGAATGATTATTCCTCTACGAGGCCCCATCAAACTCTCCCGGGTTCAGACACAGAGTGATTATTCCTCTACACGGTCCCATCAAACGATCCCGGTGGTCAGACACAGAGTGATTATTCCTCTACACGGTACCATCAAACACTCCCAGGGTCAGACACAGTGTTATTATTCCTCTACGCGGTCCCATCAAAAACTCCCGGGGTCAGACGCACAGTGAATCTCCCTCACACCGTCCCATCACACTCTCCCGGGGTAAGACACAGAGTGATTATTCCTCTACAAGGTCCCATCAAACACTACCGGGGACAGACACAGAGTGAAGCTCAATTCACACCGTCCCATCACACACACCCGGGGTCAGACACAGAGAGTTTATTCCTCTACACGGTACCAGGAAACACTCCCGGGGTCAGACACAGAGAGATTATTCCTCTACACGGACCCATCAAACACTCCCGGGGTCAGACACAGAGTGAATCTCAATCCTCACCGTCCAATCACACACACCCGGGGTCAGACACAGAGAGATTATTCCTCTACACGGTACCATCAAACACTCCCGGGGTCAGACACAGAGAGATTATTCCTCTACACGGTCCCATCAAACACTCCCGGTGTCAGACACAGTCATTCTTCCTCTACAAGGTCACATCAAACACTTCCGTGGTCAGACAGAGTGATTATTCCTCTACACGGCCCCATCAATCTCGCCCGGGGTCAGACACAGGGTGATTATTCCTCGACACGGTCCCATCAAACGCTCCCGGGGGTCTCACACAGAGTTATTATTCCTCTACACGGTCCCATCAAACACTCCGGGGGCAAGACACAGAGTGATTATTCCACTACAAGCTCCCATCAAACACTCCCGGGGTCAGACACAGAGTGAATCTCAATCCACACCGTCCCATCACACACTCCCGGGGTCAGCCACGGAGAGATTATTCCTCTACACGGTACCATCAAACACTCCCGGGTTCAGACACAGAGAGATTATTCCTCTACACGGTCCCATCAAACACTCCGGGGGTCAGGCACTGAGTGAATCTCAATCCTGACCGTCCCGTCACACACTCCCTGGGTCAGACACAGAGAGATTATTCCTCCACACGGTACCATCAAACACTCCCGGGTTCAGACACAGAGAGATTATTCCTCTACAGGGTCCCATCAAACACTCCCGGGGTCAGACACAGAGTCATTATTCCTCTACACGGTCACATCAAACTCTTCCGGGGTCAGACACAGAGTGATTATTCCTCTACACGGTACCATCACACACTCCCGGTGTCAGACACAGTGTGAATCTCCTTCCACACCGTCCCATCACACTCTCCCGGGGTAAGACACAGAGTGATTATTCCTCTACAAGGTCCCATCAAACACACCCGGGGTCAGACACAGAGTGATTATTCCTCTACACGGTACCATCACACACTCCCGGTGTCAGACACAGTGTGAATCTCCTTCCACTCCGTCCCATCGCACTCTCCCTGGGTAAGACACAGAGTGATTATTCCTCTACACGGTCCCATCAAACACTCCCGGGGTCAGACACAGAGTGAATCTCCCTCCACGCCGTCCCATCACACGCTCCCGGGGTCAGACACAGTGAGATTATTCCTCTACACGTTCTCATCAAACACTCCCGGGGTCAGACACAGACTGAATCTCCCTCCACACCGTCCCATCACACTCTCCCGGTGTCAGACACAGAGAGATTATTCCTCTACACGGTCCCATCACACAATCCCGGTGTCAGACACAGAGTCATCATTCCTCTACAAGGTCTCATCAAACTCTTCCCTGGTCAGACACAGAGAGATTATTCCTCTACACGGCCCCATCAATATCTCCCGGGGTCAGACACAGTGTGATTATTCCTCGACACGGTCCCATCAAACGCTCCCGGGGGTCTCACACAGAGTTATTATTCCTCTACACGGTCCCATCAAAAACTCCGGGGGCAAGACACAGAGTGATTATTCCACTACAAGGTCCCATCAAACACTCCCGGGGTCAGACACAGAGTGAATCTCAATCCACACCGTCCCATCACACACTCCCGGGGTCAGACACGGAGAGATTATTCCTCTACACGGTACCATCAAACACTCCCGGGTTCAGACACAGAGAGATTATTCCTCTACACGGTCCCATCAAACACTCCGCGGGTCAGGCACAGAGTGAATCTCAATCCTCACCGTCCCGTCACACACTCCCGGGGTCAGACACAGAGAGATTATTCCTCCACACGGTACCATCAAACACTCCCGGGGTCAGACACAGAGAGATTATTCCTCTACACGGTCCCATCAAACACTCCCGGGGTCAGACACATAGAGATTATTCCTCTACACGGTCCCATGAAACACTCCCGGGGTCGGACACAGAGTGAATCTCCGTCCACACCGTCCCATCACACACTCCCGTGGTCAGACACAGTGTGATTATTCCTCTACACGGTCCCATCAAACACTCCCGGTGTCAGACACAGAATGAATCTCCCTCCACACCGTCCCATCACACACTCCCGGGGTCAGTCACAGAGAGATTATTCCTCTACACGGTACCGTCAAACACTCCCGGGGTCAGACACAGAGAGATTATTACTCTACACGGTCCCATCAAACAATCCCGGTGTCAGACACAGAGTCATTATTCCTCTACAAGGTCTCATCAAACACTTCCGTGGTCAGACACAGAGTGATTATTCCTCAATACGGTACCATCACACTCTCACGGTGTCTGACACAGAGTGAATCTCCCTCTACGCCGTCCCATCACACTCTCCCGGGGTCAGACACAGATTGATGATTCCTCTACACGGTCCCATCAAACATTCCCGGGGTCAGAAACAGAGTGATTATTCCTCTACGCGGCCCCATCAAATACTCCCGGGGTCAGACACAGAGTCATTATTCCTCTACACGGTCACATCAAACTCTACCGGGGTCAGACACAGAGTGATTATTCCTCTACACGGTACCATCACACACTCCCGGTGTCAGACACAGTGTGAATCTCCTTCCACTCCGTCCCATCGCACTCTCCCTGGGTAAGACACAGAGTGATTATTCCTCTACACGGTCCCATCAAACACTCCCGGGGTCAGACACAGAGTGAATCTCCCTCCACGCCGTCCCATCACACTCTCCCGGGGTCAGACACAGTGTGATTATTCCTTTACACGGTCCCATCAAACACTCCCGGGGTCAGACACAGACTGAATCTCCCTCCACACCGTCCCATCACACTCTCCCGGGGTCAGACTCAGAGAGATTATTCCTCTACGCGGTCCCATCAAACGTTCCCGGGGTCAGAAACAGAATGATTATTCCTCTACGAGGCCCCATCAAACTCTCCCGGGTTCAGACACAGAGTGATTATTCCTCTACACGGTCCCATCAAACGATCCCGGTGGTCAGACACAGAGTGATTATTCCTCTACACGGTACCATCAAACACTCCCAGGGTGAGACACAGTGTTATTATTCCTCTACGCGGTCCCATCAAAAACTCCCGGGGTCAGACGCAGAGTGAATCTCCCTCACACCGTCCCATCACACTCTCCCGGGGTAAGACACAGAGTGATTATTCCTCTACAAGGTCCCATCAAACACTACCGGGGACAGACACAGAGTGAAGCTCAATTCACACCGTCCCATCACACACACCCGGGGTCAGACACAGAGAGTTTATTCCTCTACACGGTACCAGGAAACACTCCCGGGGTCAGACACAGAGAGATTATTCCTCTACACGGACCCATCAAACACTCCCGGGGTCAGACACAGAGTGAATCTCAATCCTCACCGTCCAATCACACACACCCGGGGTCAGACACAGAGAGATTATTCCTCTACACGGTACCATCAAACACTCCCGGGGTCAGACACAGAGAGATTATTCCTCTACACGGTCCCATCAAACACTCCCGGTGTCAGACACAGTCATTCTTCCTCTACAAGGTCACATCAAACACTTCCGTGGTCAGACAGAGTGATTATTCCTCTACACGGCCCCATCAATCTCGCCCGGGGTCAGACACAGGGTGATTATTCCTCGACACGGTCCCATCAAACGCTCCCGGGGGTCTCACACAGAGTTATTATTCCTCTACACGGTCCCATCAAACACTCCGGGGGCAAGACACAGAGTGATTATTCCACTACAAGCTCCCATCAAACACTCCCGGGGTCAGACACAGAGTGAATCTCAATCCACACCGTCCCATCACACACTCCCGGGGTCAGCCACGGAGAGATTATTCCTCTACACGGTACCATCAAACACTCCCGGGTTCAGACACAGAGAGATTATTCCTCTACACGGTCCCATCAAACACTCCGGGGGTCAGGCACTGAGTGAATCTCAATCCTGACCGTCCCGTCACACACTCCCTGGGTCAGACACAGAGAGATTATTCCTCCACACGGTACCATCAAACACTCCCGGGTTCAGACACAGAGAGATTATTCCTCTACAGGGTCCCATCAAACACTCCCGGGGTCAGACACAGAGTCATTATTCCTCTACACGGTCACATCAAACTCTTCCGGGGTCAGACACAGAGTGATTATTCCTCTACACGGTACCATCACACACTCCCGGTGTCAGACACAGTGTGAATCTCCTTCCACACCGTCCCATCACACTCTCCCGGGGTAAGACACAGAGTGATTATTCCTCTACAAGGTCCCATCAAACACACCCGGGGTCAGACACAGAGTGATTATTCCTCTACACGGTACCATCACACACTCCCGGTGTCAGACACAGTGTGAATCTCCTTCCACTCCGTCCCATCGCACTCTCCCTGGGTAAGACACAGAGTGATTATTCCTCTACACGGTCCCATCAAACACTCCCGGGGTCAGACACAGAGTGAATCTCCCTCCACGCCGTCCCATCACACGCTCCCGGGGTCAGACACAGTGAGATTATTCCTCTACACGTTCTCATCAAACACTCCCGGGGTCAGACACAGACTGAATCTCCCTCCACACCGTCCCATCACACTCTCCCGGTGTCAGACACAGAGAGATTATTCCTCTACACGGTCCCATCACACAATCCCGGTGTCAGACACAGAGTCATCATTCCTCTACAAGGTCTCATCAAACTCTTCCCTGGTCAGACACAGAGAGATTATTCCTCTACACGGCCCCATCAATATCTCCCGGGGTCAGACACAGTGTGATTATTCCTCGACACGGTCCCATCAAACGCTCCCGGGGGTCTCACACAGAGTTATTATTCCTCTACACGGTCCCATCAAAAACTCCGGGGGCAAGACACAGAGTGATTATTCCACTACAAGGTCCCATCAAACACTCCCGGGGTCAGACACAGAGTGAATCTCAATCCACACCGTCCCATCACACACTCCCGGGGTCAGACACGGAGAGATTATTCCTCTACACGGTACCATCAAACACTCCCGGGTTCAGACACAGAGAGATTATTCCTCTACACGGTCCCATCAAACATTCCGCGGGTCAGGCACAGAGTGAATCTCAATCCTCACCGTCCCGTCACACACTCCCGGGGTCAGACACAGAGAGATTATTCCTCCACACGGTACCATCAAACACTCCCGGGGTCAGACACAGAGAGATTATTCCTCTACACGGTCCCATCAAACACTCCCGGGGTCAGACACATAGAGATTATTCCTCTACACGGTCCCATCAAACACTCCGGGGGTCAGGCACAGAGTGAATCTGAATCCTCACCGTCCCGTCACACACTCCCGGGGTCAGACACAGAGAGATTATTCCTCCACACGGTACCATCAAACACTCCCGGGGTCAGACACAGAGAGATTATTCCTCTACACGGTCCCATCAAACACTCCTGGGGTCAGACACAGAGTCATTATTCCTCTACACGGTACCATCACACACTCCCGGTGTCAGACACAGTGTGAATCTCCTTCCACACCGTCCCATCACACTCTCCCGGGGTAAGACACAGAGTGATTATTCCTCTACACGGTCACATCAAAAACTCCCGGGGTCAGACACAGAGTGAATCTCCCGCCACGCCGTCCCATCACACACTCCCGGGGTCAGACACAGAATGAATCTCCCTCCACACGGTCCCATCACACACTCCCTGGGTCATACACAGAGGGATTATTCCTCAACACGGTCCCATCAAACACTGCCGGTGTCAGACACAGAGTGAATCTCACTCCACACCGTCCCATCACACTCCCGGGGTCAGACACAGAGAGAATCTCCCTCCACACCGTCCCATCACACACTCCCGGGATAAGACACAGACTGAATCTCCCCCCACACCGTGCCAACACACTCTCCCGGGTCAGACACAGACTGAATCTCCTCCAGACCGTCCCATCATAGAATCCCGGGGTCAGACACAGAGTGATTATTCCTCTACACGGTCCAATCAAACACTCCCGGGGTCAGCCGCAGAGTGATTATTCCTCTACACCGCCCATCAGACTCTTCCGTGGTCAGACACAGAGTGATTATTCCTCTACACGGTACCAACACACACTCCCGTGATCAGACACAGAGTGATTAATCCTCTACACCGACGCATCACACACTCCCGTGGTCAAACACAGAGTGATTATTCCTCTACGCGGTCCCATCAAAAACTCCCGGGGTCAGACGCAGAGTGAATCTCCCTCACACCGTCCCATCACACACTCCCGGGGTAAGACACAGAGTGATTATTCCTCTACAAGGTCCCATCAAACACTACCGGGGACAGACACAGAGTGAATCTCAATTCACACCGTCCCATCACACACACCCGGGGTCAGACACAGAGAGTTTATTCCTCTACACGGTACCATGAAACACTCCCGGGGTCAGACACAGAGAGATTATTCCTCTACACGGACCCATCAAACACTCCCGGGGTCAGACACAGAGAGAATCTCAATCCTCACCGTCCAATCACACACACCCGTGGTCAGACACAGAGAGATTATTCCTCTACACGGTACCATCAAACACTCCCGGGGTCAGACACAGAGAGATTATTCCTCTACACGGTCCCATCAAACACTCCCGGTGTCAGACACAGTGTGAATCTCCTTCCACACCGTCCCATCACACTCTCCCTGGGTCAGACTCAGAGTGATTATTCCTCTACACGGTCCCATGAAACACTCCCGGGGTCGGACACAGAGTGAATCTCCGTCCACACCGTCCCATCACACACTCCCGTGGTCAGACACAGTGTGATTATTCCTCTACACGGTCCCATCAAACACTCCCGGTGTCAGACACAGAATGAATCTCCCTCCACACCGTCCCATCACACACTCCCGTGGTGAAACACAGAGTGATTATTCCTCTACATGGTTCCATCAAACACTCCCGGGGTCAGACACAGTGTGAATCTCCCTCCACACAGTCCCATCACACACTCCCAGGGTCAGACACAGAGGGATTATTCCTCTACACAGTCCCATCAAACACTCCCGGGGTCAGGCACGGAGTGAATCTCCCTCCACACCGTCCCATCACACACTCCCGGGGTCAGTCACAGAGAGATTATTCCTCTACACGGTACCGTCAAACACTCCCGGGGTCAGACACAGAGAGATTATTACTCTACACGGTCCCATCAAACAATCCCGGTGTCAGACACAGAGTCATTATTCCTCTACAAGGACTCATCAAACACTTCCGTGGTCAGACACAGAGTGATTATTCCTCAACACGGTACCATCACACTCTCACGGTGTCTGACACAGAGTGAATCTCCCTCTACGCCGTCCCATCACACTCTCCCGGGGTCAGACACAGATTGATGATTCCTCTACACGGTCCCATCAAACATTCCCGGGGTCAGAAACAGAGTGATTATTCCTCTACGCGGCCCCATCAAATACTCCCGGGGTCAGACACAGAGTCATTATTCCTCTACACGGTCACATCAAACTCTACCGGGGTCAGACACAGAGTGATTATTCCTCTACACGGTACCATCACACACTCCCGGTGTCAGACACAGTGTGAATCTCCTTCCACTCCGTCCCATCGCACTCTCCCTGGGTAAGACACAGAGTGATTATTCCTCTACACGGTCCCATCAAACACTCCCGGGGTCAGACACAGAGTGAATCTCCCTCCACGCCGTCCCATCACACTCTCCCGGGGTCAGACACAGTGTGATTATTCCTTTACACGGTCCCATCAAACACTCCCGGGGTCAGACACAGACTGAATCTCGCTCCACACCGTCCCATCACACTCTCCCGGGGTCAGACTCAGAGAGATTATTCCTCTACGCGGTCCCATCAAACGTTCCCGGGGTCAGAAACAGAATGATTATTCCTCTACGAGGCCCCATCAAACTCTCCCGGGTTCAGACACAGAGTGATTATTCCTCTACACGGTCCCATCAAACGATCCCGCTGGTCAGACACAGAGTGATTATTCCTCTACACGGTACCATCAAACACTCCCAGGGTGAGACACAGTGTTATTATTCCTCTACGCGGTCCCATCAAAAACTCCCGGGGTCAGACGCAGAGTGAATCTCCCTCACACCGTCCCATCACACTCTCCCGGGGTAAGACACAGAGTGATTATTCCTCTACAAGGTCCCATCAAACACTACCGGGGACAGACACAGAGTGAATCTCAATTCACACCGTCCCATCACACACACCCGGGGTCAGACACAGAGAGTTTATTCCTCTACACGGTACCAGGAAACACTCCCGGGGTCAGACACAGAGAGATTATTCCTCTACACGGACCCATCAAACACTCCCGGGGTCAGACACAGAGTGAATCTCAATCCTCACCGTCCAATCACACACACCCGGGGTCAGACACAGAGAGATTATTCCTCTACACGGTACCATCAAACACTCCCGGGGTCAGACACAGAGAGATTATTCCTCTACACGGTCCCATCAAACACTCCCGGTGTCAGACACAGTCATTCTTCCTCTACAAGGTCACATCAAACACTTCCGTGGTCAGACAGAGTGATTATTCCTCTACACGGCCCCATCAATCTCGCCCGGGGTCAGACACAGGGTGATTATTCCTCGACACGGTCCCATCAAACGCTCCCGGGGGTCTCACACAGAGCTATTATTCCTCTACACGGTCCCATCAAACACTCCGGGGGCAAGACACAGAGTGATTATTCCACTACAAGCTCCCATCAAACACTCCCGGGGTCAGACACAGAGTGAATCTCAATCCACACCGTCCCATCACACACTCCCGGGGTCAGCCACGGAGAGATTATTCCTCTACACGGTACCATCAAACACTCCCGGGTTCAGACACAGAGAGATTATTCCTCTACACGGTCCCATCAAACACTCCGGGGGTCAGGCACTGAGTGAATCTCAATCCTGACCGTCCCGTCACACACTCCCGGGGTCAGACACAGAGAGATTATTCCTCCACACGGTACCATCAAACACTCCCGGGTTCAGACACAGAGAGATTATTCCTCTACAGGGTCCCATCAAACACTCCCGGGGTCAGACACAGAGTCATTATTCCTCTACACGGTCACATCATACTATTCCGGGGTCAGACACAGAGTGATTATTCCTCTACACGGTACCATCACACACTCCCGGTGTCAGACACAGTGTGAAACTCCTTCCACACCGTCCCATCACACTCTCCCGGGGTAAGACACAGAGTGATTATTCCTCTACAAGGTCCCATCAAACACACCCGGGGTCAGACACAGAGTGATTATTCCTCTACACGGTACCATCACACACTCCCGGTGTCAGACACAGTGTGAATCTCCTTCCACTCCGTCCCATCGCACTCTCCCTGGGTAAGACACAGAGTGATTATTCCTCTACACGGTCCCATCAAACACTCCCGGGGTCAGACACAGAGTGAATCTCCCTCCACGCCGTCCCATCACACGCTCCCGGGGTCAGACACAGTGAGATTATTCCTCTACACGTTCCCATCAAACACTCCCGGGGTCAGACACAGACTGAATCTCCCTCCACACCGTCCCATCACACTCTCCCGGTGTCAGACACAGAGAGATTATTCCTCTACACGGTCCCATCACACAATCCCGGTGTCAGACACAGAGTCATCATTCCTCTACAAGGTCTCATCAAACTCTTCCCTGGTCAGACACAGAGAGATTATTCCTCTACACGGTACCATTGCACTCTCCCGGTGTCAGACACAGGGTGAATCTCCTTCAACACTGTCCCATCACACTCTGCCGGGGTCAGACACACAGTGATTATTCCTCTACACGGTCCCATCAAACACTCCCGGGGTCAGACACAGAGAGAATCTCCCTCCACGCCGTCCCATCACACACTCCCGGGGTCAGACACAGAGTGATTATTCCTCTACACGGTCCCAGCAAACATTCCCGGGGTCAGTCACAGAGAGATTATTCCTCTACGCGGCCCCATCAAGCTCTCCCGGGGTCAGACACAGAGTGATTATTCCTCGACACGGTACCATCACACTCTCCCGGTGTCAGACACAGGGTGAATCTCCTTCAACACTGTCCCATCACACTCTGCCGGGGTCAGACACACAGTGAATATTCCTCTACACGGTCCCATCAAACACTCCCGGGGTCAGACACAGAGTGAATCTCCCTCCACGCCGTTCCATCACACACTCCCGGGGTCAGACACAGAGTGAATATTCCTCTACGCGGTCCCATCAAACATTCGCGGGGTCAGAAACAGAGTGATTATTCCTCTGCGCGGCCCCATCAAAGTCTCCCGGGGTCAGACACAGAGTGAATCTCCCTCCACGCCGTCCCATCACACACTCCCGGTGTCAGACACAGAGTGATTATTCCTCTACACGGTCCCATCAAACATTCCCGGGGTCAGAAACAGAGTGATTATTCCTCTACGCGGCCCCATCAAACTCTCCCGGGGTCAGACACAGAGTGAATCTCAATCCTCCCCGTCCAATCACACACTCCCGGGGTCAGACACAGAGAGATTATTCCACTACACGGTACCATCAAACACTGCCGGGGTCAGACACAGAGTGAATCTCCCTCCACACCGTCCCATCACACACTCCCGGGGTCAGACACAGAGTGAATATTCCTCTACGCGGTCCCATCAAACATTCGCGGGGTCAGAAACAGAGTGATTATTCCTCTGCGCGGCCCCATCAAACTCTCCCGGGGTCAGACACAGAGTGAATCTCAATCCTCACCGTCCAATCTCACACTTCCGTGGTCAGACACAGAGTGAATATTCCTCTACGCGGTCCCATCAAACATTCGCGGGGTCAGAAACAGAGTGATTATTCCTCTGCGCGGCCCCATCAAACTCTCCCGGGGTCAGACACAGAGTGAATCTCCCTCCACGCCGTCCCATCACACACTCCCGGTGTCAGACACAGAGTGATTATTCCTCTACACGGTCCCATCAAACATTCCCGGGGTCAGAAACAGCGTGATTATTCCTCTACGCGCCCCCATCAAACTCTCCCGGGGTCAGACACAGAGTGAATCTCAATCCTTACCGTCCAATCACACACACCCGGGGTCAGACACAGAGAGATTATTCCTCTACACGGTCACATCAAACACTTCCGTGGTCAGACACAGAGTTATTATTCCTCCACACGGCCCCATCAATATCTCCCGGGGTCAGACACAGGGTGATTATTCCTCGACACGGTCCCATCAAACGCTCCCGGGGGTCTCACACAGAGTTATTATTCCTCTACACGGTCCCATCAAAAACTCCGGGGGCAAGACACAGAGTGATTATTCCACTACAAGGTCCCATCAAACACTCCCGGGGTCAGACACAGAGTGAATCTCAATCCACACCGTCCCATCACACACTCCCTGGGTCAGACACGGAGAGATTATTCCTCTACACGGTACCATCAAACACTCCCGGGGTCAGACACAGAGTCATTTTTCCTCTACACGGTACCATCAAACACTCCCGGGTTCAGACACAGAGAGATTATTCCTCTACACGGTCCCATCAAACACTCCGGGGGTCAGGCACAGAGTGAATCTCAATCCTCACCGTCCCGTCACACACTCCCGGGGTCAGACACAGAGAGATTATTCCTCCACACGGTACCTTCAAACACTCCCGGGGTCAGACACAGAGAGATTATTCCTCTACACGGTCCCATCAAACACTCCCGGGGTCAGACACAGAGTCATTATTCCTCTACACGGTCACATCAAACTCTTCCGGGGTCAGACACAGAGTGATTATTCCTCTACACGGTACCATCACACACTCCCGGTGTCAGACACAGTGTGAATCTCCTTCCACACCGTCCCATCACACTCTCCCGGGGTAAGACACAGAGTGATTATTCCTCTACACGGTCACATCAAAAACTCCCGGGGTCAGACACAGAGTGAATCTTCCGCCACGCCGTCCCATCACACACTCCCGGGGTCAGACACAGAATGAATCTCCCTCCACACGGTCCCATCACACACTCCCTGGGTCATACACAGAGGGATTATTCCTCAACACGGTCCCATCAAACACTCCGGGGTCAGACACAGAGTGAATCTCACTCCACACGGTCCCATCACACACTCCCTGGGTCATACACAGAGGGATTATTCCTCAACACGGTCCCATCAAACACTGCCGGTGTCAGACACAGAGTGAATCTCACTCCACACCGTCCCATCACACTCCCGGGGTCAGACACAGAGAGAATCTCCCTCCACACCGTCCCATCACACACTCCCGGGATAAGACACAGACTGAATCTCCCCCCACACCGTACCAACACACTCTCCCGGGTCAGACACAGACTGATTATTCCTCTACACGGTCCCATCACACACTCTCGGGCTCAGACACAGACTGAATCTCCTCCACACCGTCCCATCATAGAATCCCGGGGTCAGACACAGAGTGATTATTCCTCTACACGGTCCAATCAAACACTCCCGGGGTCAGCCGCAGAGTGATTATTCCTCTACACCGCCCATCAGACTCTTCCGTGGTCAGACACAGAGTGATTATTCCTCTACACGGTACCAACACACACACCCGTGATCAGACACAGAGTGATTAATCCTCTACACCGACGCATCACACACTCCCGTGTTCAAACACAGAGTGATTATTCCTCTACACGGTTCCATCAAACAATCCCGGGGTCAGACACAGAGTGAATCTCCCTCCACACCGTCCCATCACACACTCCCGGGGTCAGACACAGAGTGATTATTCATCTACACGGTCCCATCAAACACTCCCGGGGTCAGACACAGAGTGAATCTCCGTCCACACCGTCCCATCACACACACCCGGGGTCAGACACAGAGCGATTATTCCTCTGCACTGTACCATCAAACACTACGTGGGGCAGACACAGAATGATTGTTCCTCTACACGGTCCCATCAAACACTCCCGGGGTCAGACACAGAGTCATTATTCCTCTACAAGGTCCCATCACACTCTCCCGGTGTCAGACACACGGTGAATCTCCTTCAACACTGTCCCATCACACTCTGCCGGGGTCAGACACACAGTGAATATACCTTTACACGGTCCCATCAAACACTCCCGGGGTCAGACACAGAGTGAATCTCCCTCCACGCCGTCCCATCACACACTCCCGGTGTCAGACTCAGAGTGATTATTCCTCTACACGGTCCCATCAAACATTCCCGGGGTCAGAAACAGAGTGTTTAATCCTCTACGCGGCCCCATCAAACTCTCCCGGGGTCAGACACAGAGTGAATCTCAATCCTCACCGTCCAATCACACACTCCCGGGGTCAGACACAGAGAGATTATTCCTCTACACGGTACCATCAAACACTGCAGGGGTCAGACACAGAGTGAATCTCCCTCCACACCGTCCCATCACACACTCCCGGTGTAAGACACAGACTGAATCTCCCTCCACACCGTACCAACACACTCTCCCGGGTCAGTCACAGACTGATTATTCCTCTACACGGTCCCATCACACACTCCCGGGGTCAGACAAAGACTGAATCTCCCTCCACACCGTCCCATCATACAATCCCGGGGTCAGACACAGAGTAATTATTCCTCTACTCGGTCCCATCAAATACTCCCGGGGTCAGACACAGAGTCATTATTCCTCTACACGGTCACATCAAACTCTACCGGGGTCAGACACAGAGTGATTATTCCTCTACACGGTACCATCACACACTCCCGGTGTCAGACACAGAGTGAATCTCCCTCCACGCCGTCCCATCACACTCTCCCGGGGTCAGACACAGTGTGATTATTCCTTTACACGGTCCCATCAAACACTCCCGGGGTCAGACACAGACTGAATCTCCCTCCACACCGTCCCATCACACTCTCCCGGGGTCAGACTCAGAGAGATTATTCCTCTACACGGTACCATCAAACACTCCCGGGGTCAGACACAGAGAGATTATTCCTCTACACGGTCCCATCACACAATCCCGGTGTCAGACACAGAGTCATCATTCCTCTACAAGGTCTCATCAATCTTTTCCCTGGTCAGACACAGAGAGATTATTCCTCTACACGGTACCATTACACTCTCCCGGTGTCAGACACAGGGTGAATCTCCTTCAACACTGTCCCATCAAACTCTGCCGGGGTCAGACACACAGTGATTATTCCTCTGCACGGTCCCATCAAACACTCCCGGGGTCAGACACAGAGAGAAGCTCCCTCCACGCCGTCCCATCACACACTCCCGGGGTCAGACACAGAGTGATTATTCCTCTACACGGTCCCAGCAAACATTCCCGGGGTCAGTCACAGAGAGATTATTCCTCTACACGGTACCATTACACTCTCCCGGTGTCAGACACAGGGTGAATCTCCTTCAACACTGTCCCATCAAACTCTGCCGGGGTCAGACACACAGTGATTATTCCTCTACACGGTCCCATCAAACACTCCCGGTGTCAGACACAGAGTGAATCTCACTCCACACCGTCCCATCACACTCCCGGGGTCAGACACAGAGAGAATCTCCCTCCACACCGTCCCATCACACACTCCCGGGATAAGGCACAGACTGAATCTCCCCCCACACCGTACCAACACACTCTCCCGGGTCAGACACAGACAGATTATTCCTCTACACGGTCCCATCAAACACTCCCGGGGTCAGCCGCAGAGTGATTATTCCTCTACACCGCCCATCAGACTCTTCCGTGGTCAGACACAGAGTGATTATTCCTCTACACGGTACCAACACACACACCCGTGATCAGACACAGAGTGATTAATCCTCTACACCGACGCATCACACACTCCCGTGGTCAAACACAGAGTGATTATTCCTCTACACGGTTCCATCAAACAATCCCGGGGTCAGACACAGAGTGAATCTCCCTCCACACCGTCCCATCACACACTCCCGGGGTCAGACACAGAGTGATTATTCATCTACACGGTCCCATCAAACACTCCCGGGGTCAGACACAGAGTGAATCTCCGTCCACACCGTCCCATCACACACACCCGGGGTCAGACACAGAGCGATTATTCCTCTGCACTGTACCATCAAACACTACGTGGGGCAGACACAGAATGATTATTCCTCTACACGGTCCCATCACACACTTCCGGGGTCAGACACATAGTGAATTTCCCTCCACACGGTCCAATCAAACACTCCCGAGGTCAGACGCAGAGGGAATCTCAATCCTCACCGTCCCATCACACACTCCCGGGGTCAGACACAGAGAGAATATTCCTCTACACGGTCCCATCAAACACTCCCGGGGTCAGACACAGAGAGATTATTCCTCTACACGGTCCCATCAAACACGCCCTGTGTCAGACACAGAGTCATTATTCCTCTACAAGGTCCCATCACACTCTCCCGGTGTCAGACACACGGTGAATCTCCTTCAACACTGTCCCATCACACTCTGCCGGGGTCAGACACACAGTGAATATTCCTTTACACGGTCCCATCAAACACTCCCGGGGTCAGACACAGAGTGAATCTCCCTCCACGCCGTTCCATCACACACACCCGGGGTCAGACACAGAGTGATTATTCCTCTACGCGGTTTTTCAAACATTCGCGGGGTCAGAAACAGAGTGATTATTCCTCTGCGCGGCCCCATCAAACTCTCCCGGGGTCAGACACAGAGTGAATCTCAATCCTCACCGTCCAATCACACACTCCCGGGGTCAGACACAGAGAGATTATTCCTCTACACGGTACCATCAAACACTGCAGGGGTCAGACACAGAGTGAATCTCCCTCCACACCGTCCCATCACACACTCCCGGTGTAAGACACAGACTGAATCTCCCTCCACACCGTACCAACACACTCTCCCGGGTCAGACACAGACTGATTATTCCTCTACACGGTCCCATCACACACTCCCGGGGTCAGACAAAGACTGAATCTCCCTCCACACCGTCCCATCATACAATCCCGGGGTCAGACACAGAGTAATTATTCCTCTACTCGGTCCCATCAAATACTCCCGGGGTCAGACACAGCGTCATTATTCCTCTACACGGTCACATCAAACTCTACCGGGGTCAGACACAGAGTGATTATTCCTCTACACGGTACCATCACACACTCCCGGTGTCAGACACAGTGTAAATCTCCTTCCACTCCGTCCCATCGCACTCTCCCTGGGTAAGACACAGAGTGATTATTCCTCTACACGGTCCCATCAAACACTCCCGGGGTCAGACACAGAGTGAATCTCCCTCCACGCCGTCCCATCACACTCTCCCGGGGTCAGACACAGTGTGATTATTCCTTTACACGGTCCCATCAAACACTCCCGGGGTCAGACACAGACTGAATCTCCCTCCACACCGTCCCACCACACTCTCCCGGGGTCAGACTCAGAGAGATTATTCCTCTACACGGTACCATCAAACACTCCCGGGGTCAGACACAGAGAGATTATTCCTCTACACGGTCCCATCACACAATCCCGGTGTCAGACACAGAGTCATCATTCCTCTACAAGGTCTCATCAATCTTTTCCCTGGTCAGACACAGAGAGATTATTCCTCTACACGGTACCATTACACTCTCATGGTGTCAGACACAGGGTGAATCTCCTTCAACACTGTCCCATCAAACTCTGCCGGGGTCAGACACACAGTGATTATTCCTCTACACGGTCCCATCAAACACTCCCGGGGTCAGACACAGAGAGAATCTCCCTCCACGCCGTCCCATCACACACTCCCGGGGTCAGACACAGTGTGATTATTCCTCTACACGGTCCCAGCAAACATTCCCGGGGTCAGTCACAGAGAGATTATTCCTCTACACGGTACCGTCAAACATTCCCGGGGTCAGACACAGAGAGATTATTACTATACACGGTCCCATCAAACAATCCCGGTGTCAGACACAGAGTCATTATTCCTCTACAAGGTCTCATCAAACTCTTCCGTGGTCAGACACAGAGTGATTATTCCTCAACACGGTACCATCACACTCTCACGGTGTCAGACACAGAGTGAATCACCCTCTACGCCGTCCCATCACACTCTCCCGGGGTCAGACACAGATTGATGATTCCTCTACACGGTCCCATCAAACGTTCCCGGGGTCAGAAACAGAATGATTATTCCTCTACGCGGCCCCATCAAACTATCGCGGGTTCAGACACAGAGTGATTATTCCTCTACACGGTCCCATCAAACGATCCCGGTGGTCAGACACAGAGTGATTATTCCTCTACACGGTACCATCAAACACTCCCAGGGTGAGACACAGTGTTATTATTCCTCTACGCGGTCCCATCAAAAACTCCCGGGGTCAGACGCAGAGTGAATCTCCCTCACACCGTCCCATCACACACTCCCGGGGTAAGACACAGAGTGATTATTCCTCTACAAGGTCCCATCAAACACTACCGGGGACAGACACAGAGTGAATCTCAATTCACACCGTCCCATCACACACACCCGGGGTCAGACACAGAGAGTTTATTCCTCTACACGGTACCAGGAAACACTCCCGGGGTCAGACACAGAGAGATTATTCCTCTACACGGACCCATCAAACACTCCCGGGGTCAGACACAGAGTGAATCTCAATCCTCACCGTCCAATCACACACACCCGGGATCAGACAGAGTGATTATTCCTCTACACGGCCCCATCAATCTCGCCCGGGGTCAGACACAGGGTGATTATTCCTCGACACGGTCCCATCAAACGCTCCCGGGGTCTCACACAGAGTTATTATTCCTCTACACGGTCCCATCAAACACTCCGGGGGCAAGACACAGAGTGAATCTCCCTCCACGCCGTCCCATCACACGCTCCCGGGGTCAGACACAGCGAGATTATTCCTCTACACGGTCCATTCAAACACTCCCGGGGTCAGACACAGACTGAATCTCCCTCCACACCGTCCCATCACACTCTCCCGGGGTCAGACACAGAGAGATTATTCCTCTACACGGTCCCATCACAAAATCCCGGTGTCAGACACAGAGTCATCATTCCTCTACAAGGTCTCATCAAACTCTTCCCTGGTCAGACACAGAGAGATTATTCCTCTACACGGTACCATTACACTCTCCCGGTGTCAGACACAGGGTGAATCTCCCTCAACACTGTCCCATCACACTCTGCCGGGGTCAGACACACAGTGATTATTCCTCTACACGGTCCCATCAAACACTCCCGGGGTCAGACACAGAGAGAATCTCCCTCCACGCCGTCCCATCACACACTCCCGGGGTCAGACACAGAGTGATTATTCCTCTACACGGTCCCAGCAAACATTCCCGGGGTCAGTCACAGAGAGATTATTCCTCTACGCGGCCCTATCAAGCTCTCCCGGGGTCAGACACTGAGTGATTATTCCTCGACACGGTACCATCACACTCTCCCGGTGTCAGACACAGGGTGAATCTCCTTCAACACTGTCCCATCACACACTCCCGGGGTCAGACACAGAGAGATTATTCCTCTACACGGTACCATCAAACACTGCAGGGGTCAGACACAGAGTGAATCTCCCTCCACACCGTCCCATCACACACTCCCGGGGTCAGACAAAGACTGAATCTCCCTCCACACCGTCCCATCATACAATCCCGGGGTCAGACACAGAGTAATTATTCCTCTACTCGGTCCCATCAAATACTCCCGGGGTCAGACACAGAGTCATTATTCCTCTACACGGTCACATCAAACTCTACCGGGGTCAGACACAGAGTGATTATTCCTCTACACGGTACCATCACACACTCCCGGTGTCAGACACAGTGTGAATCTCCTTCCACTCCGTCCCATCGCACTCTCCCTGGGTAAGACACAGAGTGATTATTCCTCTACACGGTCCCATCAAACACTCCCGGGGTCAGACACAGAGTGAATCTCCCTCCACGCCGTCCCATCACACTCTCCCGGGGTCAGACACAGTGTGATTATTCCTTTACACGGTCCCATCAAACACTCCCGGGGTCAGACACAGACTGAATCTCCCTCCACACCGTCCCATCACACTCTCCCGGGGTCAGACTCAGAGAGATTATTCCTCTACACGGTACCATCAAACACTCCCGGGGTCAGACACAGAGAGATTATTCCTCTAAACGGTCCCATCACACAATCCCGGTGTCAGACACAGAGTCATCATTCCTCTACAAGGTCTCATCAATCTTTTCCCTGGTCAGACACAGAGAGATTATTCCTCTACACGGTACCATTACACTCTCCCGGTGTCAGACACAGGGTGAATCTCCTTCAACACTGTCCCATCAAACTCTGCCGGGGTCAGACACACAGTGATTATTCCTCTACACGGTCCCATCAAACACTCCCGGGGTCAGACACAGAGAGAATCTCCCTCCACGCCGTCCCATCACACACTCCCGGGGTCAGACACAGAGTGATTATTCCTCTACACGGTCCCAGCAAACATTCCCGGTGTCAGTCACAGAGAGATTATTCCTCTACACGGTACCGTCAAACATTCCCGGGGTCAGACACAGAGAGATTATTACTATACACGGTCCCATCAAACAATCCCGGTGTCAGACACAGAGTCATTATTCCTCTACAAGGTCTCATCAAACTCTTCCGTGGTCAGACACAGAGTGATTATTCCTCAACACGGTACCATCACACTCTCACGGTGTCAGACACAGAGTGAATCACCCTCTACGCCGTCCCATCACACTCTCCCGGGGTCAGACACAGATTGATGATTCCTCTACACGGTCCCATCAAACGTTCCCGGGGTCAGAAACAGAATGATTATTCCTCTACGCGGCCCCATCAAACTATCGCGGGTTCAGACACAGAGTGATTATTCCTCTACACGGTCCCATCAAACGATCCCGGTGGTCAGACACAGAGTGATTATTCCTCTACACGGTACCATCAAACACTCCCAGGGTGAGACACAGTGTTATTATTCCTCTACGCGGTCCCATCAAAAACTCCCGGGGTCAGACGCAGAGTGAATCTCCCTCACACCGTCCCATCACACACTCCCGGGGTAAGACACAGAGTGATTATTCCTCTACAAGGTCCCATCAAACACTACCGGGGACAGACACAGAGTGAATCTTAATTCACACCGTCCCATCACACACACCCGGGGTCAGACACAGAGAGTTTATTCCTCTACACGGTACCAGGAAACACTCCCGGGGTCAGACACAGAGAGATTATTCCTCTACACGGACCCATCAAACACTCCCGGGGTCAGACACAGAGTGAATCTCAATCCTCACCGTCCAATCACACACACCCGGGATCAGACAGAGTGATTATTCCTCTACACGGCCCCATCAATCTCGCCCGGGGTCAGACACAGGGTGATTATTCCTCGACACGGTCCCATCAAACGCTCCCGGGGTCTCACACAGAGTTATTATTCCTCTACACGGTCCCATCAAACACTCCGGGGGCAAGACACAGAGTGAATCTCCCTCCACGCCGTCCCATCACACGCTCCCGGGGTCAGACACAGTGAGATTATTCCTCTACACGGTCCCATCACAAAATCCCGGTGTCAGACACAGAGTCATCATTCCTCTACAAGGTCTCATCAAACTCTTCCCTGGTCAGACACAGAGAGATTATTCCTCTACACGGTACCATTACACTCTCCCGGTGTCAGACACAGGGTGAATCTCCCTCAACACTGTCCCATCACACTCTGCCGGGGTCAGACACACAGTGATTATTCCTCTACACGGTCCCATCAAACACTCCCGGGGTCAGACACAGAGAGAATCTCCCTCCACGCCGTCCCATCACACACTCCCGGGGTCAGACACAGAGTGATTATTCCTCTACACGGTCCCAGCAAACATTCCCAGGGTCAGTCACAGAGAGATTATTCCTCTACGCGGCCCTATCAAGCTCTCCCGGGGTCAGACACTGAGTGATTATTCCTCGACACGGTACCATCACACTCTCCCGGTGTCAGACACAGGGTGAATCTCCTTCAACAATGTCCCATCACACTCTGCCGGGGTCAGACACACAGTGAATATTCCTCTACACGGTCCCATCAAACACTCCCGGGGTCAGACACAGAGTGAATCTCCCTCCACGCCGTTCCATCACACACTCCCGGGGTCAGACACAGAGTGAATATTCCTCTACGCGGTCCCATCAGACATTCGCGGGGTCAGAAACAGAGTGATTATTCCTCTGCGCGGCCCCATCAAACTCTCCCGGGGTCAGACACAGAGTGAATCTCCCTCCACGCCGTCCCATCACACACTCCCGGTGTCAGACACAGAGTGATTATTCCTCTACACGGTCCCATCAAACATTCCCGGGGTCAGAAACAGAGTGATTATTCCTCTACGCGGCCCCATCAAACTCTCCCGGGGACAGACACAGAGTGAATCTCAATCCTCCCCGTCCAATCACACACTCCCGGGGTCAGACACAGAGAGATTATTCCACTACACGGTACCATCAAACACTGCCGGGATCAGACACAGAGTGAATCTCCCTCCACACCGTCCCATCACACACTCCCGGGGTCAGACACAGAGTGAATATTCCTCTACGCGGTCCCATCAAACATTCGCGGGGTCAGAAACAGAGTGATTATTCCTCTGCGCGGCCCCATCAAACTCTCCCGTGGTCAGACACAGAGTGAATCTCAATCCTCACCGTCCAATCACACACTCCCGTGGTCAGACACAGAGTGAATATTCCTCTACGCGGTCCCATCAAACGTTCGCGGGGTCAGAAACAGAGTGATTATTCATCTGCGCGGCCCCATCAAACTCTCCCGGGGTCAGACACAGAGTGAATCTCCCTCCACGCCGTCCCATCACACACTCCCGGTGTCAGACACAGAGTGATTATTCCTCTACACGGTCCCATCAAACATTCCCGGGGTCAGAAACAGCGTGATTATTCCTCTACGCGCCCCCATCAAACTCTCCCGGGGTCAGACACAGAGTGAATCTCAATCCTTACCGTCCAATCACACACACCCGGGGTCAGACACAGAGAGATTATTCCTCTACACGGTACCATCACACACTCCCGGGGTCAGACACAGAGTGAATCTCCCTCCACGCCGTCCCATCACACGATCCCGGGGTCAGACACAGTGTGATTATTCCTCTACACGGTCCCATCAAACACTCCCGGGGTCAGACACAGACTGACTCTCCCTCCACACCGTCCCATCACACTCTCCCGGGGTCAGACACAGAGAGATTATTCCTCTACACGGTACCATCAAACACTCCCGGGGTCAGACACAGAGAGATTATTCCTCTACACGGTCCCATCAAACAATCCCTGTGTCAGACACAGAGTCATTATTCCTCTACAAGGTCTCATCAAACTCTTCCCTGGTCTGACACAGAGAGATTATTCCTCTACACGGTACCATTACACTCTCCCGGTGTCAGACACAGGGTGAATCTCCTTCAACACTGTCCCATCACACTCTGCCGGGGTCAGACACACAGTGATTATTCCTCTACACGGTCCCATCAAACACTCCCGGGGTCAGACACAGAGTGAATCTCCCTCCACGCCGTCCCATCACACACACCCGGGGTCAGACACAGAGTGATTATTCCTCTACACGGTCCCAGCAAACATTCCCGCGGTCAGAAAAAGAGTGAATATTCCTCTACGCGGCCCCATCAAACTCTCCCGGGGTCAGACACAGAGTGATTATTCCTCGACACGGTACAATCAAACACTCCCAGGGTCAGACACAGAGTGATTATTCCTCTACACGGTCCCATCGAAAACTCCCGGGGTCAGACGCAGAGTGAATCTCCCTCACACCGTCCCATCACACAATCCCGGTGTCAGACACAGAGTGATTATTCCTCTACACGGTCCCATCAGACATTCCCGGGGTCAGAAACAGAGTGATTATTCCTCTACGCGGCCCCATCAAACTCTCCAGGGGTCAGACGCAGAGTGATTATTCCTCTACACGGTCCCATCAAACGATCCCGGTGGTCAGACACAGAGTGATTATTCCTCTACACGCTCCCATCACTCACTCCCGGGGTCAGACACAGTGAATTTATATCCACACCGTCCCATCATACACTCTCGGGGTCAGACACAGAGTGATTATTCCCCTACACGGTCCCATCAAACACTCCCGGGGTCAGCCACAGAGTGATTATTCCTCTACACCGCCCATCACACTCTCCCGGGGTTAGACACAGAGTGAATCTCCCTCCACACCGTCCCATCACACACTCCCGAGGTCAGACAGAGGGATTTTTCCTCTACACGGTCCAATCAAACAATCCCGGGGTCAGACACAGAGTGAATCTCCCTCCACACCGTTCCATCACACACTCCCGTGGTCAAACACAGAGTGATTATTCCTCTACATGGTTCCATCAAATATTCCCGGGGTCAGACACAGTGTGAATCTCCTTCCACACAGTCCCATCACACACTCCCAGGGTCAGACACACAGGGATTATTCCTCTACATTGTTCCATCAAACTCTCCCGGGGTCAGACACAGAGTGAATCTCCCTCCACGCCATCCCATCACACAATCCCGGTGTCAGACACAGAGTGATTATTCCTCTACACGGTCCCATCAAACATTCCGTGGTCAGAAACAGCGTGATTATTCCTCTACGCGCCCCCATCAAACTCTCCCGGGGTCAGACACAGAGTGAATCTCAATCCTCACCGTCCAATCACACACTCCCGGGGTTAGACACAGAGAGATTATTCCTCTACACGGTACCATCAAACACTGCCGGGGTCAGACACAGACTGAATCTCCCTCCACACCGTCCCATCATACTATCCCTGGGTCAGACACAGAGTGATTATTCCTCTACACGGTCCCATCACACACTCCCGGGGTCAGACACAGAGTGAATCTCCCTCCACGCCGTCCGATCACACGCTCCCGGGGTCAGACACAGTGTGATTATTCCTCTACACGGTCCCATCAAACACTCCCGGGGTCAGACACAGACTGACTCTCCCTCCACACCGTCCCATCACACTCTCCCGGGGTCAGACACAGAGAGATTATTCCTCTACACGGTACCATTAAACACTCCCGGGGTCAGACACAGAGAGATTATTCCTCTACACGGTCCCATCAAACAATCCAGGTGTCAGAAACAGAGTCATTATTCCTCTACAAGGTCTCATCAAACTCTTCCCTGGTCAGACACAGAGAGATTATTCCTCTACACGGTACCATTACACTCTCCCGGTGTCAGACACAGGGTGAATCTCCTTCAACACTGTCCCATCACACTCTGCCGGGGTCAGACACACAGTGATTATTCCTCTACACGGTCCCATCAAAAACTCCCGGGGTCAGACACAGAGTGAATCTCCCTCCACGCCGTCCCATCACACACACCCGGGGTCAGACACAGAGTGATTATTCCTCTACACGGTCCCAGCAAACATTCCCGCGGTCAGAAAAAGAGTGATTATTCATCTACGCGGCCCCATCAAACTCTCCCGGGGTCAGACACAGAGTGATTATTCCTCTACACGGTCCCATCGAAAACTCCCGGGGTCAGACGCAGAGTGAATCTCCCTCACACCGTCCCATCACACAATCCCGTGGTCAGACACAGTGTGATTATTCCTCTACACGGTCCCATCACACACTCCCGGTGTCAGACACAGAGTGATTATTCCTCTACACGGTCCCATCAAACATTCCCGGGGTCAGAAACAGAGTGATTATTCCTCTACGCGGCCCCATCAAACTCTCCAGGGGTCAGACACAGAGTGATTATTCCTCTACACGGTCCCATCAAACGATCCCGGTGGTCAGACACAGAGTGATTATTCCTCTACACCGCCCATCACACTCTCCCGGGGTCAGACACAGAGTGAATCTCCCTACACACCGTCCCATCTCACACTCCCGTGGTCAGACACAGAGTGATTATTCCTCTACACGGTCCCATCACTCACTCCCGGGGTCAGACACAGTGAATTTATATCCACACCGTCCCATCATACACTCTCGGGGTCAGACACAGAGTGATTATTCCCCTACACGGTCCCATCAAACACTCCCGGGGTCAGCCACAGAGTGATTATTCCTCTACACCGCCCATCACACTCTCCCGGGGTTAGAAACAGAGTGAATCTCCCTCCACACCGTCCCATCACACACTCCCGAGGTCAGACAGAGGGATTTTTCCTCTACACGGTCCAATCAAACAATCCCGGGGTCAGACACAGAGTGAATCTCCCTCCACACCGTTCCATCACACACTCCCGTGGTCAAACACAGAGTGATTATTCCTCTACATGGTTCCATCAAACACTCCCGGGGTCAGACACAGTGTGAATCTCCTTCCACACAGACCCATCACACACTCCCAGGGTCAGACACACAGGGATTATTCCTCTACATTGTTCCATCACACACTTTCGGGGTCAGACACAGAGTGAATATTCCTCTACGCGGTCCCATCAAACATTCGCGGGGTCAGAAACAGAGTGTTTATTCCTCTGCGCGGCCCCATCAAACTCTCCCGGGGTCAGACACAGAGTGAATCTCCCTCCACGCCGTCCCATCACACACTCCCGGTGTCAGACACAGAGTGATTATTCCTCTACACGGTCCCATCAAACATTCCCGGGGTCAGAAACAGCGTGATTATTCCTCTACGCGCCTCCATCAAACTCTCCCGGGGTCAGACACAGAGTGAATCTCAATCCTCATCGTCCAATCACACACTCCCGGGGTCAGACACAGAGAGATTATTCCTCTACACGGTACCATCAAACACTGCCGGGGTCAGACACAGAGTGAATCTCCCTCCACACCGTCCCATCACCCACTCCCGGGGTAAGACACAGACTGAATCTCCCTCCACACCGTACCAACACACACTCCCGGATCAGACACAGACTGTTTATTCCTCTACACGGTCCCATCACACACTCCCGGGGTCAGACACAGACTGAATCTCCCTCCACACCTTCCCATCATACAATCCCTGGGTCAGACACAGAGTGATTATTCCTCTACACGGTCCCATCACACACTCCCTGGGCCAGACACAGAGTGAATCTCCCTCCACGCCGTCCCATCACACGCTCCCGGGGTCAGACACAGTGTGATTATTCCTCTACACGGTACCATCAAACACTGCCGGGGTCAGACACAGAGTGAATCTCCCTCCACACCGTCCCATCACACACTCCCTGGGTAAGACACAGACTGAATCTCCCTCCACACCGTACCAACACACACTCCCGGATCAGACACAGACTGATTATTCCTCTACACGGTCCCATCACACACTCCCGGGGTCAGACACAGACTGAATCTCCCTCCACACCGTCCCATCATACAATCCCTGGGTCAGTCACAGAGTGATTATTCCTCTACACGGTCCCATCACACACTCCCGGGGTCAGACACTGAGTGAATCTCCCTCCACGCCGTCCCATCACACGCTCCCGGGGTCAGACACAGTGTGATTATTCCTCTACACGGTCCCATCAAACACTCCCGGGGTCAGACACAGACTGAATATCCCTCCACACCGTCCCATCACACTCTCCCGGTGTCAGACACAGAGTCATTATTCCTCTACAAGGTCTCATCAAACTCTTCCCTGGTCAGACACAGAGAGATTATTCCTCTACACGGTACCATTACACTCTCCCGGTGTCAGACACAGGGTGAATCTCCTTCAACACTGTCCCATCACACTCTGCCGGGGTCAGACACACAGTGATTATTCCTCTACACGGTCCCATCAAACACTCCCGGGGTCAGACAAAGAGTGAATCTCCCTCCACGCCGTCCCATCACACACACCCGGGGTCAGACACAGAGTGATTATTCCTCTACACGGTCCCAGCAAACATTCCCAGGGTCAGACACAGAGTGATTATTCCTCTAAACGGTCCCATCAAAAACTCCCGGGGTCAGACGCAGAGTGAATCTCCCTCACACCGTCCCATCACACAATCCCGTGGACAGACACAGTGTGATTATTCCTCTACACGGTCCCATCACACACTCCCGGTGTCAGACACAGAGTGATTATTCCTCTACACGGTCCCATCAAACTCTCCCGGGGTCAGACACAGAGTGATTATTCCTCTACACCGTCCCATCAAACGATCCCGGTGGTCAGACACAGTGTGATTATTCCTCTACACCGCCCATCACACTCTCCCGGGGTCAGACACAGAGTGAATCTCCCTACACACCGTCCCATCACACACTCCCGTGGTCAGACACAGAGTGATTATTCCTCTACACGGTCCCATCAATCACTCCCGGGGTCAGACACAGTGAATTTATATCCACACCGTCCCATCATACACTCCCGGGGTCAGACACAGAGTGATTATTCCTCTACACGGTCCCATCAAACACTCCCGGGGTCAGCCACAGAGTGATTATTCCTCTACACGGCCCATCACACTCTCCCGGGGTTAGACACAGAGTGAATTTCCCTCCACACCGTCCCATCACACACTCCCGAGGTCAGACAGAGTGATTTTTCCTCTACACGGTCCAATCAAACAATCCCGGGGTCAGACACAGAGTGAATCTCCCTCCACACCGTTCCATCACACACTCCCGTGGTCAAACACAGAGTGATTATCCTCTACATGGTTCCATCAAACACTACCGGGGTCAGACACAGTGTGAATCTCCTTCCACACAGTCCCATCACACACTCCCAGGGTCAGACACAGAGGGATTATTCCTCTACACGGTCCCATCAAACACTCCCGGGGTCAGACACAGAGTGAATCTCCCTCCACACCGTCCAATCACACCCTCCCAGGGTCAGACACAGAGGGATTATTCCTCTACACGGTACCGTCAAACACTCCCGGGGTCAGACACAGAGAGATTATTACTCTACACGGTCCCATCAAACAATCCCGGTGTCAGACGCAGAGTCATTATTCCTCTACAAGGTCACATCAAACTCTTCCGTGGTCAGACACAGAGTGATTATTCCTCTACACGGTACCATCACACTCTCCCGGTGTCAGACACAGGGTGAATCTCCTTCAACACTGTCCCATCACATTCTGCCGGGGTCAGACACAGAGTGATGATTCCTCTACACGGTCCCTTCAAACGATCCCGGTGGTCAGACACTGAGTGATTATTCCTCTATACCGCCCATCACACTCTCCCGGGGTCAGACACAGAGTGAATCTCCCTACACACCGTCCCATCACACACTCCCGTGGTCAGACACAGAGTGATTATTCCTCTACACGGTCCCATCAAACTCTCCCGGGGTCAGCCACAGAGTGATTATTCCTCTACACCGCCCATCCCACTCTCCCGGGGTTAGACACAGAGTGAATCTCCCTCTACACCGTCCCATCACACACTCCCGAGGTCAGACAGAGGGATTATTCCTCTACATGGTTCCATCAAACACTCCCGGGGTCAGACACAGTGTGAATCTCCTTCCACACAGTCCCATCACACACTCCCAGGGTCAGACACAGAGGGATTATTCCTCTACACGGTACCGTCAAACACTCCCGGGGTCAGACACAGAGAGATTATTACTCTACACGGTCCCATCAAACAATGCCGGTGTCAGACGCAGAGTCATTATTCCTCTACAAGGTCACATCAAACTCTTCCGTGGTCAGACACAGAGTGATTATTCCTCTACTCGGTACCATCACACTCTCCCGGTGTCAGACACAGGGTGAATCTCCTTCAACACTGTCCCATCACATTCTGCCGGGGTCAGACACACAGTGATTATTCCTCTACACGGTCCCATCAAACTGTCCCGGGGTCAGACACAGAGTGAATCTCCCTCTACGCCGTCCCATCACACACTCCCCCGGTCAGACACAGAGTGATGATTCCTCTACACGGTCCCATCAAACGATCCCGGTGGTCAGACACTGAGTATTTATTCCTCTACACCGCCCATCACACTCTCCCGGGGTCAGACACAGAGTGAATCTCCCTACACACCGTCCCATCACACACTCCCGTGGTCAGACACAGAGTGATTATTCCTCTACACGGTCCCATCAAACACTCCCGGGGTCAGACACAGTGTGAATCTCCTTCCACACAGTCCCATCACACACTCCCAGGGTCAGACACAGAGGGATTATTCCTCTACACGGTCCCATCAAACACTCCCGGGGTCAGACACAGAGTGAATCTCCCTCCACACCGTCCAATCACACCCTCCCAGGGTCAGACACAGAGGGATTATTCCTCTACTCGGTACCGTCAAACACTCCCGGGGTCAGACACAGAGAGATTATTACTCTACACGGTCCCATCAAACAATCCCGGTGTCAGACGCAGAGTCATTATTCCTCTACAAGGTCACATCAAACTCTTCCGTGGTCAGACACAGAGTGATTATTCCTCTACACGGTCCCATCAAACACTCCCGGGGTCAGCCACAGAGTGATTATTCCTCTACACCGCCCATCACACTCTCCCGGGGTTAGACACAGAATGAATCTCCCTCCACACCGTCCCATCACACACTCCCGAGGTCAGACAGAGGGATTTTTCCTCTACACGGTCCAATCAAACAATCCCGGGGTCAGACACAGAGAGAATCTCCCTCCACACCGTTCCATCACACACTCCCGTGGTCAAACACAGAGTGATTATTCCTCTACATGGTTCCATCAAACACTCCCGGGGTCAGACACAGTGTGAATCTCCTTCCACACAGTCCCATCACACACTCCCAGGGTCTGACACACAGGGATTATTCCTCTACATTGTTCCATCACACACTCCCGGGGTCAGACACAGAGTGAATATTCCTCTACGCTGTCCCATCAAACATTCGCGGGGTCAGAAACAGAGTGATTATTCCTCTGCGCGGCCCCATCAAACTCTCCCGGGGTCAGACACAGAGTGAATCTCCCTCCACGCCGTCCCATCACACACTCCCGGTGTCAGACACAGAGTGATTATTCCTCTACACGGTCCCATCAAACATTCCCGGGGTCAGAAACAGCGTGATTATTCCTCTACGCGCCCCCATCAAACTCTCCCGGGGTCAGACACAGAGTGAATCTCAATCCTCACCGTCCAATCACACACTCCCGGGGTCAGACACAGACTGAATCTCCCTCCACACCGTACCAACACAAACACCCGGATCAGACACAGACTGATTATTCCTCTACACGGTCCCATCACACACTCCCGGGGTCAGACACAGACTGAATCTCCCTCCACACCGTCCCATCATACAATCCCTGGGTCAGACACAGAGTGATTATTCCTCTACACGGTCCCATCACACACTCCCGGGGTCAGACACAGAGTGAATCTCCCTCCACGCCGTCCCATCAGACGCTCCCGGGGTCAGACACAGTGTGATTATTCCTCTACACGGTCCCATCAAACACTCCCGGGGTCAGACACAGACTGAATCTCCCTCCACACCGTCCCATCACACTCTCCCGGGGTCAGACACAGAGAGATTATTCCTCTACACGGTACCATCAAACACTCCCGGGGTCAGACACAGAGAGATTATTCCTCTACACGGTCCCATCAAACAATCCCGGTGTCAGACACAGAGTCATTATTCCTCTACAAGGTCTCATCAAACTCTTCCCTGGTCAGACACAGAGAGATTATTCCTCTACACGGTACCATTACACTCTCCCGGTGTCAGACACAGGGTGAATCTCCTTCAACACTGTCCCATCACACTCTGCCGGGGTCAGACACACAGTGATTATTCCTCTACACGGTCCCATCAAACACTCCCGGGGTCAGACACAGAGTGAATCTCACTCCACGCCGTCCCATCACACACACCCGGGTTCAGACACAGAGTGATTATTCCTCTACACGGTCCCAGCAAACATTCCCGCGGTCAGAAAAAGAGTGATTATTCCTCTACGCGGCCCCATCAAGCTCTCCCGGGGTCAGACACAGAGTGATTATTCCTCGACACGGTACCATCAAACACTCCCAGGGTCAGACACAGAGTGATTATTCCTCTACACGGTCCCATCAAAAACTCCCGGGGTCAGACGCAGAGTGAATCTCCCTCACACCGTCCCATCACACAATCCCGTGGTCAGACACAGTGTGATTATTCCTCTACACGGTCCCATCACACACTCCCGGTGTCAGACACAGAGTGATTATTCCTCTACACGGTCCCATCAAACATTCCCGGGGTCAGAAACAGAGTGATTATTCCTCTACGCGGCCCCATCAAACTCTCCCGGGGTCAGACACAGAGTGATTATTCCTCTACACGGTCCCATCAAACGATCCCGGTGGTCAGACACAGAGTGATTATTCCTCTACACCGCCCATCACACTCTCCCGGGGTCAGACACAGAGTGAATCTCCCTACACACCGTCCCATCACACACTCCCGTGGTCAGACACAGAGTGATTATTCCTCTACACGGTCCCATCAATTACTCCCGGGGTCAGACACAGTGAATTTATATCCACACCGTCCCATCATACACTCCCGGGGTCAGACACAGAGTGATTATTCCTCTACACGGTCCCATCAAACACTCCCGGGGTCAGCCACAGAGTGATTATTCCTCTACACGGCCCATCACACTCTCCCGGGGTTAGACACAGAGTGAATCTCCCTCCACACCGTCCCATCACACACTCCCGAGGTCAGACACAGAGTGATTATTCCTCTACACGGTCCCATCAAACACTCCCGGGGTCAGACACAGAGTGAATCTCCCTCCAAATCGTCCCATCACACACTACCGGGTCAGACACAGACTGATTATTCCTCTACACGGTCCCATCAATCACTCCCGGGGTCAGGCACAGAGTGAATTTATATCCACACCGTCCCATCATACACTCCCGGGGTCAGACACAGAGTGATTATTCCTCTACATGGTTCCATCAAACAATCCCGGGGTCCGACACAGAGTGAATCTCCCTCCACACCGTACCATCACACACTCCCGTGGTCAGACACAGTGTGATTATTCCTCTACACGGCCCATCAAACACTCCCGGTGTCAGACACAGAATGAATCTCCCTCCACACCGTCCCATCACACACTCCCGTGGTGAAACACAGAGTGATTATTCCTCTACATGGTTCCATCAAACACTCCCGGGGTCAGACACAGTGTGAATCTCCCTCCACACAGTCCCATCACACACTCCCAGGGTCAGACACAGAGGGATTATTCCTCTACACAGTCCCATCAAACACTCCCGGGGTCAGACACGGAGTGAATCTCCCTCCACACCGTCCCGTCACACACTCCCGGGGTCAGTCACAGAGAGATTATTCCTCTTCACGGTACGGTCAAACACTCCCGGGGTCAGACACAGAGAGATTATTACTCTACACGGTCCCATCAAACAATCCCGGTGTCAGACGCAGAGTGAATCTCCCTCACACCGTCCCTTCACACACTCCCGGGGTAAGACACAGAGTGATTATTCCTCTACAAGGTCCCATCAAACACTCCCGGGGTCAGACACAGTGTGAATCTCCCTCCACAGAGTCCCATCACACACTCCCAGGGTCAGACACAGAGGGATTATTCCTCTACACAGTCCCATCAAACACTCCCGGCGTCAGACACGGAGTGAATCTCCCTCCACACCGTCCCATCACACACTCCCGGGGTCAGACACAGTGTGATTATTCCTCTACACGGTCCCATCAAACACTCCCGGGGTCAGACACAGACTGAATCTCCCACCACGCCGTCCCATCACATGCTCCCGTGGTCAAACACAGAGTGATTATTCCTCTACATGGTCCCATCAAACACTCCCGGGGTCAGACACAGGGTGAATCTCCCTCCACACAGTCCCATCACACACTCCCAGGGTCAGACACACAGGGATTACTCCTCTACACGGTCCCATCAAACACTCCCGGGGTCAGACACAGAGTGAATCTCCCTCCACACCGTCCCATCACACACTCCCGGGGTCAGACACACAGGGATTACTCCTCTACACGGTCCCATCAAACACTCCCGGGGTCAGACACAGAGTGAATCTCCCTCCACACCGTCCCATCACACACTCCCGGGGTCTGACACAGAGAGATTATTCCTCTACACGGTCCCATCAAACAATACCGGTGTCAGACACAGAGTCATTATTCCTCTAGAGGGTCTCATCAACGCTTCCGTGGTAAGACACAGAGAGATTATTCCTCTACACGGTACCATCACACTCTCCCGGTGTCAGACACAGGTTGAATCTCCTTCAACACCGTCCCATCACACTCTGCCGGGGTCAGATACTCAGTGATTATTCCTCTACACTGTCCCATCAAACACTCCCGTGGTCAGACACAGAGTGAATCTCCCTCCACGCCGTCCCATCACACACTCCCGGGGTCAGACACAGAGTGATTATTCCTCTACACGGTCCCAGCAAACATTCCCGGGGTCAGAAACTGTGTGATTATTCCTCTACACTGTCCCATCAAACACTCCCGTGGTCAGACACAGAGTGAATCTCCCTCCACGCCGTCCCATCACACACTCCCGGGGTCAGACACAGAGTGATTATTCCTCTACACGGTCCCATCAATCACTCCCGGGGTCAGGCACAGAGTGAATTTATATCCACACCGTCCCATCATACACTCCCGGGGTCAGACACAGAGTGATTATTCCTCTACACGGTCCCATCAAACACTCCCGGGGTCAGCCACAGAGTGATTATTCCTCTACACCGTCCATCACACTCTCCCGTTGTCAGACAAAGAGTGATTTTTCCTCTACACGGTCCAATCAAACAATCCCGGGGTCCGACACAGAGTGAATCTCCCTCCACACCGTCCCATCACACACTCCCGTGGTCAGACACAGTGTGATTATTCCTCTACACGGTCCCATCAAACACTCCCGGTGTCAGACACAGAATGAATCTCCCACCACACCGTCCCATCACACACTCCCGTGGTGAAACACAGAGTGATTATTCCTCTACATGGTTCCATCAAACACTCCAGGGGTCAGACACAGTGTGAATCTCCCTCCACACAGTCCCATCACACACTCCCAGGGTCAGACACAGAGGGATTATTCCTCTACACAGTCCCATCAAACACTCCCGGGGTCAGACACGGAGTGAATCTCCCTCCACACCGTCCCATCACACACTCCCGGGGTCAGTCACAGAGAGATTATTCCTCTACACGGTACCGTCAAACACTCTCGGGGTCAGACACAGAGAGATTATTACTCTACACGGTCCCATCAAACAATCCCGGTGTCAGACGCAGAGTGAATCTCCCTCACACCGTCCCATCACACACTCCCGGGGTAAGACACAGAGTGATTATTCCTCTACTAGGTCCCATCAAACACTACCGGGGACAGACACAGAGTGAATCTCAATTCACATCGTCCCATCACACACTCCCGGGGTCAGACACAGAGTGAATCTCAATCCTCACCGTCCAATCACACACACCCGGGGTCAGACACAGAGAGATTATTCCTCTACAAGGTCACATCAAACACTTCCGTGGTCAGACACAGAGTGATTATTCCTCTACACGGCCCCATCAAATTCTCCCGGGGTCAGACACAGAGTGATTATTCCTCTACACGGTCCCATCAAACGCTCCCGGGGGTCACACACAGAGTTATTATTCCTCTACACGGTCCCATCAAACACTCCGGGGGTAAGACACAGAGTGATTATTCCACTACAAGGTCCCATCAAACACTCCGGGGGTCAGGCACAGAGTGAATCTCAATCCTCACCGTCCCGTCACACACTCCCGGGGTCAGACACAGAGAGATTATTACTCTACACGGTCCCATCAAACAATCCCGGTGTCAGACGCAGAGTCATTATTCCTCTACAAGGTCACATCAAACTCTTCCGTGGTCAGACACAGAGTGATTATTCCTCTACACGGTCCCATCAAACACTCCCGGGGTCAGCCACAGAGTGATTATTCCTCTACACCGCCCATCACACTCTCCCGGGGTTAGACACAGAATGAATCTCCCTCCACACCGTCCCATCACACACTCCCGAGGTCAGACAGAGGGATTTTTCCTCTACACTGTCCAATCAAACAATCCCGGGGTCAGACACAGAGAGAATCTCCCTCCACACCGTTCCATCACACACTCCCGTGGTCAAACACAGAGTGATTATTCCTCTACATGGTTCCATCAAACACTCCCGGGGTCAGACACAGTGTGAATCTCCTTCCACACAGTCCCATCACACACTCCCAGGGTCTGACACACAGGGATTATTCCTCTACATTGTTCCATCACACACTCCCGGGGTCAGACACAGAGTGAATATTCCTCTACGCTGTCCCATCAAACATTCGCGGGGTCAGAAACAGAGTGATTATTCCTCTGCGCGGCCCCATCAAACTCTCCCGGGGTCAGACACAGAGTGAATCTCCCTCCACGCCGTCCAATCACACACTCCCGGGGTCAGACACAGAGAGATTATTCCTCTACACGGTACCATCAAACACTGCCGGGGTCAGACACAGAGTGAATCTCCCTCCTCACCGTCCCATCACACACTCCCGGGGTAAGACACAGACTGAATCTCCCTCCACACCGTACCAACACAAACACCCGGATCAGACACAGACTGATTATTCCTCTACACGGTCCCATCACACACTCCCGGGGTCAGACACAGACTGAATCTCCCTCCACACCGTCCCATCATACAATCCCTGGGTCAGACACAGAGTGATTATTCCTCTACACGGTCCCATCACACACTCCCGGGGTCAGACACAGAGTGAATCTCCCTCCACGCCGTCCCATCAGACGCTCCCGGGGTCAGACACAGTGTGATTATTCCTCTACACGGTCCCATCAAACACTCCCGGGGTCAGACACAGACTGAATCTCCCTCCACACCGTCCCATCACACTCTCCCGGGGTCAGACACAGAGAGATTATTCCTCTACACGGTACCATCAAACACTCCCGGGGTCAGACACAGAGAGATTATTCCTCTACACGGTACCATCAAACAATCCCGGTGTCAGACACAGAGTCATTATTCCTCTACAAGGTCTCATCAAACTCTTCCCTGGTCAGACACAGAGAGATTATTCCTCTACACGGTACCATTACACTCTCCCGGTGTCAGACACAGGGTGAATCTCCTTCAACACTGTCCCATCACACTCTGCCGGGGTCAGACACACAGTGATTATTCCTTTACACGGTCCCATCAAACACTCCCGGGGTCAGACACAGAGTGAATCTCACTCCACGCCGTCCCATCACACACACCCGGGTTCAGACACAGAGTGATTATTCCTCTACACGGTCCCAGCAAACATTCCCGCGGTCAGAAAAAGAGTGATTATTCCTCTACGCGGCCCCATCAAGCTCTCCCGGGGTCAGACACAGAGTGATTATTCCTCGACACGGTACCATCAAACACTCCCAGGGTCAGACACAGAGTGATTATTCCTCTACACGGTCCCATCAAAAACTCCCGGGGTCAGACGCAGAGTGAATCTCCCTCACACCGTCCCATCACACAATCCCGTGGTCAGACACAGTGTGATTATTCCTCTACACGGTCCCATCACACACTCCCGGTGTCAGACACAGAGTGATTATTCCTCTACACGGTCCCATCAAACATTCCCGGGGTCAGAAACAGAGTGATTATTCCTCTACGCGGCCCCATCAAACTCTCCCGGGGTCAGACACAGAGTGATTATTCCTCTACACGGTCCCATCAAACGATCCCGGTGGTCAGACACAGAGTGATTATTCCTCTACACCGCCCATCACACTCTCCCGGGGTCAGACACAGAGTGAATCTCCCTACACACCGTCCCATCACACACTCCCGTGGTCAGACACAGAGTGATTATTCCTCTACACGGTCCCATCAATCACTCCCGGGGTCAGACACAGTGAATTTATATCCACACCGTCCCATCATACACTCCCGGGGTCAGACACAGAGTGATTATTCCTCTACACGGTCCCATCAAACACTCCCGGGGTCAGCCACAGAGTGATTATTCCTCTACACGGCCCATCACACTCTCCCGGGGTTAGACACAGAGTGAATCTCCCTCCACACCGTCCCATCACACACTCCCGAGGTCAGACACAGAGTGATTATTCCTCTACACGGTCCCATCAAACACTCCCGGGGTCAGACACAGAGTGAATCTCCCTCCAAATCGTCCCATCACACACTACCGGGTCAGACACAGACTGATTATTCCTCTACACGGTCCCATCAATCACTCCCGGGGTCAGGCACAGAGTGAATTTATATCCACACCGTCCCATCATACACTCCCGGGGTCAGACACAGAGTGATTATTCCTCTACATGGTTCCATCAAACAATCCCGGGGTCCGACACAGAGTGAATCTCCCTCCACACCGTACCATCACACACTCCCGTGGTCAGACACAGTGTGATTATTCCTCTACACGGCCCATCAAACACTCCCGGTGTCAGACACAGAATGAATCTCCCTCCACACCGTCCCATCACACACTCCCGTGGTGAAACACAGAGTGATTATTCCTCTACATGGTTCCATCAAACACTCCCGGGGTCAGACACAGTGTGAATCTCCTTCCACACAGTCCCATCACACACTCCCAGGGTCTGACACACAGGGATTATTCCTCTACATTGTTCCATCACACACTCCCGGGGTCAGACACAGAGTGAATATTCCTCTACGCTGTCCCATCAAACATTCGCGGGGTCAGAAACAGAGTGATTATTCCTCTGCGCGGCCCCATCAAACTCTCCCGGGGTCAGACACAGAGTGAATCTCCCTCCACGCCGTCCCATCACACACTCCCGGTGTCAGACACAGAGTGATTATTCCTCTACACGGTCCCATCAAGCTCTCCCGGGGTCAGACACAGAGTGATTATTCCTCGACACGGTACCATCAAACACTCCCAGGGTCAGACACAGAGTGATTATTCCTCTACACGGTCCCATCAAAAACTCCCGGGGTCAGACGCAGAGTGAATCTCCCTCACACCGTCCCATCACACAATCCCGTGGTCAGACACAGTGTGATTATTCCTCTACACGGTCCCATCACACACTCCCGGTGTCAGACACAGAGTGATTATTCCTCTACACGGTCCCATCAAACATTCCCGGGGTCAGAAACAGAGTGATTATTCCTCTACGCGGCCCCATCAAACTCTCCCGGGGTCAGACACAGAGTGATTATTCCTCTACACGGTCCCATCAAACGATCCCGGTGGTCAGACACAGAGTGATTATTCCTCTACACCGCCCATCACACTCTCCCGGGGTCAGACACAGAGTGAATCTCCCTACACACCGTCCCATCACACACTCCCGTGGTCAGACACAGAGTGATTATTCCTCTACACGGTCCCATCAATCACTCCCGGGGTCAGACACAGTGAATTTATATCCACACCGTCCCATCATACACTCCCGGGGTCAGACACAGAGTGATTATTCCTCTACACGGTCCCATCAAACACTCCCGGGGTCAGCCACAGAGTGATTATTCCTCTACACGGCCCATCACACTCTCCCGGGGTTAGACACAGAGTGAATCTCCCTCCACACCGTCCCATCACACACTCCCGAGGTCAGACACAGAGTGATTATTCCTCTACACGGTCCCATCAAACACTCCCGGGGTCAGACACAGAGTGAATCTCCCTCCAAATCGTCCCATCACACACTACCGGGTCAGACACAGACTGATTATTCCTCTACACGGTCCCATCAATCACTCCCGGGGTCAGGCACAGAGTGAATTTATATCCACACCGTCCCATCATACACTCCCGGGGTCAGACACAGAGTGATTATTCCTCTACATGGTTCCATCAAACAATCCCGGGGTCCGACACAGAGTGAATCTCCCTCCACACCGTACCATCACACACTCCCGTGGTCAGACACAGTGTGATTATTCCTCTACACGGCCCATCAAACACTCCCGGTGTCAGACACAGAATGAATCTCCCTCCACACCGTCCCATCACACACTCCCGTGGTGAAACACAGAGTGATTATTCCTCTACATGGTTCCATCAAACACTCCCGGGGTCAGACACAGTGTGAATCTCCCTCCACACAGTCCCATCACACACTCCCAGGGTCAGACACAGAGGGATTATTCCTCTACACAGTCCCATCAAACACTCCCGGGGTCAGACACGGAGAGAATCTCCCTCCACACCGTCCCGTCACACACTCCCGGGGTCAGTCACAGAGAGATTATTCCTCTTCACGGTACCGTCAAACACTCCCGGGGTCAGACACAGAGAGATTATTACTCTACACGGTCCCATCAAACAATCCCGGTGTCAGACGCAGAGTGAATCTCCCTCACACCGTCCCATCACACACTCCCGGGGTAAGACACAGAGTGATTATTCCTCTACAAGGTCCCATCAAACACTCCCGGGGTCAGACACAGTGTGAATCTCCCTCCACAGAGTCCCATCACACACTCCCAGGGTCAGACACAGAGGGATTATTCCTCTACACAGTCCCATCAAACACTCCCGGCGTCAGACACGGAGTGAATCTCCCTCCACACCGTCCCATCACACACTCCCGGGGTCAGACACAGTGTGATTATTCCTCTACACGGTCCCATCAAACACTCCCGGGCTCAGACACAGACTGAATCTCCCACCACACCGTCCCATCACATACTCCCGTGGTCAAACACAGAGTGATTATTCCTCTACATGGTCCCATCAAACACTCCCGGGGTCAGACACAGGGTGAATCTCCCTCCACACAGTCCCATCACACACTCCAAGGGTCAGACACACAGGGATTACTCCTCTACACGGTCCCATCAAACACTCCCGGGGTCAGACACAGAGTGAATCTCCCTCCACACCGTCCCATCACACACTCCCGGGGTCTGACACAGAGAGATTATTCCTCTACACGGTCCCATCAAACAATACCGGTGTCAGACACAGAGTCATTATTCCTCTAGGGGGTCTCATCAACGCTTCCGTGGTAAGACACAGAGAGATTATTCCTCTACACGGTACCATCACACTCTCCCGGTGTCAGACACAGGTTGAATCTCCTTCAACACCGTCCCATCACACTCTGCCGGGGTCAGATACTCAGTGATTATTCCTCTACACTGTCCCATCAAACACTCCCGTGGTCAGACACAGAGTGAATCTCCCTCCACGCCGTCCCATCACACACTCCCGGGGTCAGACACAGAGTGATTATTCCTCTACACGGTCCCAGCAAACATTCCCGGGGTCAGAAACTGTGTGATTATTCCTCTACACTGTCCCATCAAACACTCCCGTGGTCAGACACAGAGTGAATCTCCCTCCACGCCGTCCCATCACACACTCCCGGGGTCAGACACAGAGTGATTATTCCTCTACACGGTCCCATCAATCACTCCCGGGGTCAGGCACAGAGTGAATTTATATCCACACCGTCCCATCATACACTCCCGGGGTCAGACACAGAGTGATTATTCCTCTACACGGTCCCATCAAACTCTCCCGGGGTCAGCCACAGAGTGATTATTCCTCTACACCGTCCATCACACTCTCCCGTTGTCAGACAAAGAGTGATTTTTCCTCTACACGGTCCAATCAAACAATCCCGGGGTCCGACACAGAGTGAATCTCCCTCCACACCGTCCCATCACACACTCCCGTGGTCAGACACAGTGTGATTATTCCTCTACACGGTCCCATCAAACACTCCCGGTGTCAGACACAGAATGAATCTCCCACCACACCGTCCCATCACACACTCCCGTGGTGAAACACAGAGTGATTATTCCTCTACATGGTTCCATCAAACACTCCCGGGGTCAGACACAGTGTGAATCTCCCTCCACACAGTCCCATCACACACTCCCAGGGTCAGACACAGAGGGATTATTCCACTACACAGTCCCATCAAACACTCCCGGGGTCAGACACGGAGTGAATCTCCCTCCACACCGTCCCATCACACACTCCCGGGGTCAGTCACAGAGAGATTATTCCTCTACACGGTACCGTCAAACACTCTCGGGGTCAGACACAGAGAGATTATTACTCTACACGGTCCCATCAAACAATCCCGGTGTCAGACGCAGAGTGAATCTCCCTCACACCGTCCCATCACACACTCCCGGGGTAAGACACAGAGTGATTATTCCTCTACTAGGTCCCATCAAACACTACCGGGGACAGACACAGAGTGAATCTCAATTCACATCGTCCCATCACACACTCCCGGGGTCAGACACAGAGTGAATCTCAATCCTCACCGTCCAATCACACACACCCGGGGTCAGACACAGAGAGATTATTCCTCTACACGGTCCCATCAAACACTCCCGGTGTCAGACACAGAGTCATTATTCCTCTACAAGGTCACATCAAACACTTCCGTGGTCAGACACAGAGTGATTATTCCTCTACACGGCCCCATCAAATTCTCCCGGGGTCAGACACAGAGTGATTATTCCTCTACACGGTCCCATCAAACGCTCCCGGGGGTCACACACAGAGTTATTATTCCTCTACACGGTCCCATCAAACACTCCGGGGGTAAGACACAGAGTGATTATTCCACTACAAGGTCCCATCAAACACTCCGGGGGTCAGGCACAGAGTGAATCTCAATCCTCACCGTCCCGTCACACACTCCCGGGGTCAGACACAGAGAGATTATTCCTCCACACGGTACCATCAAACACTCCCGGGGTCAGACACAGAGAGATTATTCCTCTACACGGTCCCATCAAACACTCCCGGGGTCAGACACAGAGTCATTATTCCTCTACACGGTCACATCAAACTCTTCCGGGGTCAGACACAGAGTGACTATTCCTCTACACGGTACCATCACACACTCCCGGGGTCGGACGCAGAGTGAATCTCCGTCCACACCGTCCCAACACACTCTCCCGGGGTCAGACAGAGTGATTATTCCTCTACACGGTCCCAGCAAACACTCCCGGGGTCAGACTCAGCGTGAATCTCCATCCACACCGTCCCGTCACAAACTCCCTGGGTCAGACACAGAGTGATTATTCCTCTACACCGCCCATCACACACTCCCGGGGTCAGACACAGAGTGAATCTCCCTCCACACGGTCCCATCACACACTCCCTGGGTCATACACAGAGTGATTATTCCTCAACACGGTCCCATCAAACACTGCCGGTGTCAGACACAGAGTGAATCTCACTCCACACCGTCCCATCACACTCCCGGGGTCAGACACAGAGTGATCATTCCTCTACACGGTCCCATCAAACACTCCCGGCGTCAGACACAGAGTGAATCTCCCTCCACACCGTCCCATCACACACTCCCGTTTTCAGACACAGAGTGATTATTCTTCTCCACTGTCCCATCAAACACTCCCGGGGTCAGACACAGAGTGATTATTGCTCTACACGGTCCCATCAAACACTCCCGGCGTCAGACACAGAGTGAATCTCCCTCCACACTGTCCCATCACACACTCCCGTTTTCAGACACAGAGTGATTATTCTTCTCCACGGTCCCATCATACACTCCCGGGGTCAGACACAGAGTGATTATTGCTCTACACGGTCCCATCTCACACTCCCGGGGTCAGACAGAGAGTGAATGTTCCTCTACACCGCCCATCACACACACCCTGGGTCAGACACAGATTGAATCTCCCTGCAAATCGTCCCATCACACACTCCCGGGGTAAGACAGAGACTGAATCTCCCTCCACACCGTAACAACACACTCTCCCGGGTCAGACACAGACTGATTATTCCTCTACACGGTCCCATCACACACTCCCGGGGTCAGACACAGACTGAATCGCCCTCCACACCGTCCCATCATACAATCCCGGGGTCAGACACAGAGTGATTATTCCTCTTCACGGTCCAATCAAACACTCACGGGGTCAGCCGCAGAGTGATTATTCCTCTACACCGCCCATCACACTCTCCCGGGGTCAGACACAGAGTTAATCTCCCTCCACACCGTCCCGTCACACACTCCCGGGGTCAGACACAGAGTGATTATTCCTCTACACGGTCCCATCAAACGCTCCCGGGGGTCACACACAGAGTTATTATTCCTCTACTCGGTCCCATCAAACACTCCGGGGGTAAGACACAGAGTGATTATTCCACTACAAGGTCCCATCAAACACTCCGGGGGTCAGGCACAGAGTGAATCTCAATCCTCACCGTCCCGTCACACACTCCCGGGGTCAGACACAGAGAGATTATTCCTCCACACGGTACCATCAAACACTCCCGGGGTCAGACACAGAGAGATTATTCCTCTACACGGTCCCATCAAACACTCCCGGGGTCAGACACAGAGTCATTATTCCTCTACACGGTCACATCAAACTCTTCCGGGGTCAGACACAGAGTGACTATTCCTCTACACGGTACCATCTCACACTCCCGGGGTCGGACGCAGAGTGAATCTCCGTCCACACCGTCCCAACACATTCTCCCGGGGTCAGACAGAGTGATTATTCCTCTACACGGTCCCAGCAAACACTCCCGGGGTCAGACTCAGAGTGAATCTCCATCCACACCGTCCCGTCACAAACTCCCTGGGTCAGACACAGAGTGATTATTACTCTACACCGCCCATCACACACTCCCGGGGTCAGACACAGAGTGAATCTTCCTCCACACGGTCCCATCACACACTCCCTGGGTCATACACAGAGTGATTATTCCTCAACACGGTCCCATCAGACACTGCCGGTGTCAGACACAGAGTGAATCTCACTCCACACCGTCCCATCACACTCCCGGGGTCAGACACAGAGTGATCATTCCTCTACACGGTCCCATCAAACACTCCCGGCGTCAGACACAGAGTGAATCTCCCTCCACACCGTCCCATCACACACTACCGTTTTCAGACACAGAGTGATTATTCTTCTCCACGGTCCCATCAAACACTCCCGGGGTCAGACACAGAGTGATTATTGCTCTACACGGTCCCATCTCACACTCCCGGGGTCAGACAGAGAGTGAATGTTCCTCTACACCGCCCATCACACACTCCCGGGGTAAGACAGAGACTGAATCTCCCTCCACACCGTAACAACACACTCTCCCGGGTCAGACACAGACTGATTATTCCTCTACACGGTCCCATCACACACTCCCGGGGTCAGACACAGACTGAATCGCCCTCCACACCGTCCCATCATACAATCCCGGGGTCAGACACAGAGTGATTATTCCTCTTCACGGTCCAATCAAACACTCACGGGGTCAGCCGCAGAGTGATTATTCCTCTACACCGCCCATCACACTCTCCCGGGGTCAGACACAGAGTTAATCTCCCTCCACACCGTCCCGTCACACACTCCCGTGGTCAGACACAGAGTGATTATTCCTCTACACGGTCCCATCAAACACTCCCGGGGTCAGACACAGAGTGAATCTCCCTCCACACCGTCCCATCACACACTCCCGTGGTCAGACACAGTGTGATTATTCCTCTACACAGTCCCATCAAACACTCCCGGGGTCAGACATATACTGAATCTCCCTCCACACCGTCCCATCACACACTCCCGTGGTCAGACACAGAGTGATTATTCCTCCACACGGTACCATCAAACACTCCCGGGGTCAGACACAGAGTGAATCTCCCTCCACACCGTCCCATCACACACTCCCGTGGTCAGACACAGTGAGATATTTCCTCTACACGGTCCCATCAAACACTCCCGGGGTCAGACATATACTGAATCTCCCTCCACACCGTCCCATCACACACTCCCGTGATCAGACACAGAGTGATTAATCCTCTACACCGACGCATCACACGCTCCCGTGGTCAAACACAGAGTGATTACTCCTCTACACCGCCCATCACACTCTCCCGGGGTCAGACACAGAGTGAATCTCCCTACACACCGTCCCATCACACACTCCCGTGGTCAGACACAGAGTGATTATTCCTCTACACGGTCCCATCAATCACTCCCGGGGTCAGACACAGTGAATTTATATCCACACCGTCCCATCATACACTCCCGGGGTCAGACACAGAGTGATTATTCCTCTACACGGTCCCATCAAACACTCCCGGGGTCAGCCACAGAGTGATTATTCCTCTACACGGCCCATCACACTCTCCCGGGGTTAGACACAGAGTGAATCTCCCTCCACACCGTCCCATCACACACTCCCGAGGTCAGACACAGAGTGATTATTCCTCTACACGGTCCCATCAAACACTCCCGGGGTCAGACACAGAGTGAATCTCCCTCCAAATCGTCCCATCACACACTACCGGGTCAGACACAGACTGATTATTCCTCTACACGGTCCCATCAATCACTCCCGGGGTCAGGCACAGTGTGAATTTATATCCACACCGTCCCATCATACACTCCCGGGGTCAGACACAGAGTGATTATTCCTCTACACGGCCCATCACACTCTCCCGGGGTTAGACACAGAGTGAATCTCCCTCCACACCGTCCCATCACACACTCCCGAGGTCAGACAAAGAGTGATTTTTCCTCTACTCGGTCCAATCAAACAATCCCGGGGTCCGACACAGAGTGAATCTCCCTCCACACCGTACCATCACACACTCCCGTGGTCAGACACAGTGTGATTATTCCTCTACACGGCCCATCAAACACTCCCGGTGTCAGACACAGAATGAATCTCCCTCCACACCGTCCCATCACACACTCCCGTGGTGAAACACAGAGTGATTATTCCTCTACATGGTTCCATCAAACACTCCCGGGGTCAGACACAGTGTGAATCTCCCTCCACACAGTCCCATCACACACTCCCAGGGTCAGACACAGAGGGATTATTCCTCTACACAGTCCCATCAAACACTCCCGGGGTCAGACACGGAGTGAATCTCCCTCCACACCGTCCCGTCACACACTCCCGGGGTCAGTCACAGAGAGATTATTCCTCTTCACGGTACCGTCAAACACTCCCGGGGTCAGACACAGAGAGATTATTACTCTACACGGTCCCATCAAACAATCCCGGTGTCAGACGCAGAGTGAATCTCCCACCACACCGTCCCATCACATACTCCCGTGGTCAAACACAGAGTGATTATTCCTCTACATGGTCCCATCAAACACTCCCGGGGTCAGACACAGGGTGAATCTCCCTCCACACAGTCCCATCACACACTCCCAGGGTCAGACACACAGGGATTACTCCTCTACACGGTCCCATCAAACACTCCCGGGGTCAGACACAGAGTGAATCTCCCTCCACACCGTCCCATCACACACTCCCGGGGTCTGACACAGAGAGATTATTCCTCTACACGGTCCCATCAAACAATACCGGTGTCAGACACAGAGTCATTATTCCTCTAGAGGGTCTCATCAACGCTTCCGTGGTAAGACACAGAGAGATTATTCCTCTACACGGTACCATCACACTCTCCCGGTGTCAGACACAGGGTGAATCTCCCTCAACACCGTCCCATCACACTCTGCCGGGGTCAGAAACTCAGTGATTATTCCTCTACACTGTCCCATCAAACACTCCCGTGGTCAGACACAGAGTGAATCTCCCTCCACTCCGTCCCATCACACACTCCCGGTTTCAGACACAGAGTGATTATTCCTCTACACGGTCCCAGCAAACATTCCCGGGGTCAGAAACTGTGTGATTATTCCTCTACACTGTCCCATCAAACACTCCCGTGGTCAGACACAGAGTGAATCTCCCTCCACGCCGTCCCATCACACACTCCCGGGGTCAGACACAGAGTGATTATTCCTCTACACGGTCCCATCAATCACTCCCGGGGTCAGGCACAGAGTGAATTTATATCCACACCGTCCCATCATACACTCCCGGGGTCAGACACAGAGTGATTATTCCTCTACACGGTCCCATCAAACTCTCCCGGGGTCAGCCACAGAGTGATTATTCCTCTACACCGCCCATCACACTCTCCCGTTGTCAGACAAAGAGTGATTTTTCCTCTACACGGTCCAATCAAACAATCCCGGGGTCCGACACAGAGTGAATCTCCCTCCACACCGTCCCATCACACACTCCCGTGGTCAGACACAGTGTGATTATTCCTCTACACGGTCCCATCAAACACTCCCGGTGTCAGACACAGAATGAATCTCCGACCACACCGTCCCATCACACACTCCCGTGGTGAAACACAGAGTGATTATTCCTCTACATGGTTCCATCAAACACTCCCGGGGTCAGACACAGTGTGAATCTCCCTCCACACAGTCCCATCACACACTCCCAGGGTCAGACACAGAGGGATTATTCCTCTACACAGTCCCATCAAACACTCCCGGGGTCAGACACGGAGTGAATCTCCCTCCACACCGTCCCATCACACACTCCCGGGGTCAGTCACAGAGAGATTATTCCTCTACACGGTACCGTCAAACACTCTCGGGGTCAGACACAGAGAGATTATTACTCTACACGGTCCCATCAAACAATCCCGGTGTCAGACGCAGAGTGAATCTCCCTCACACCGTCCCATCACACACTCCCGGGGTAAGACACAGAGTGATTATTCCTCTACTAGGTCCCATCAAACACTACCGGGGACAGACACAGAGTGAATCTCAATTCACATCGTCGCATCACACACTCCCGGGGTCAGACACAGAGTGAATCTCAATCCTCACCGTCCAATCACACACACCCGGGGTCAGACACAGAGAGATTATTCCTCTACACGGTCCCATCAAACACTCCCGGTGTCAGACACAGAGTCATTATTCCTCTACAAGGTCACATCAAACACTTCCGTGGTCAGACACAGAGTGATTATTCCTCTACACGGCCCCATCAAATTCTCCCGGGGTCAGACACAGAGTGATTATTCCTCTACACGGTCCCATCAAACGCTCCCGGGGGTCACACACAGAGTTATTATTCCTCTACACGGTCCCATCAAACACTCCGGGGGTAAGACACAGAGTGATTATTCCACTACAAGGTCCCATCAAACACTCCGGTGTCAGGCACAGAGTGACTATTCCTCTACACGGTACCATCACACACTCCCGGGGTCGGACGCAGAGTGAATCTCCGTCCACACCGTCCCAACACACTCTCCCGGGGTCAGACAGAGTGATTATTCCTCTACACGGTCCCAGCAAACACTCCCGGGTTCAGACTCAGCGTGAATCTCCATCCACACCGTCCCGTCACAAACTCCCTGGGTCAGACACAGAGTGATTATTCCTCTACACCGCCCATCACACACTCCCGGGGTCAGACACAGAGTGAATCTCCCTCCACACGGTCCCATCACACACTCCCTGGGTCATACACAGAGTGATTATTCCTCAACACGGTCCCATCAAACACTGCCGGTGTCAGACACAGAGTGAATCTCACTCCACACCGTCCCATCACACTCCCGGGGTCAGACACAGAGTGATCATTCCTCTACACGGTCCCATCAAACACTCCCGGCGTCAGACACAGAGTGAATCTCCCTCCACACCGTCCCATCACACACTCCCGTTTTCAGACACAGAGTGATTATTCTTCTCCACTGTCCCATCAAACACTCCCGGGGTCAGACACAGAGTGATTATTGCTCTACACGGTCCCATCAAACACTCCCGGCGTCAGACACAGAGTGAATCTCCCTCCACACTGTCCCATCACACACTCCCGTTTTCAGACACAGAGTGATTATTCTTCTCCACGGTCCCATCAAACACTCCCGGGGTCAGACACAGAGTGATTATTGCTCTACACGGTCCCATCTCACACTCCCGGGGTCAGACAGAGAGTGAATGTTCCTCTACACCGCCCATCACACACACCCTGGGTCAGACACAGATTGAATCTCCCTGCAAATCGTCCCATCACACACTCCCGGGGTAAGACAGAGACTGAATCTCCCTCCACACCGTAACAACACACTCTCCCGGGTCAGACACAGACTGAATCGCCCTCCACACCGTCCCATCATACAATCCCGGGGTCAGACACAGAGTGATTATTCCTCTTCACGGTCCAATCAAACACTCACGGGGTCAGCCGCAGAGTGATTATTCCTCTACACCGCCCATCACACTCTCCCGGGGTCAGACACAGAGTTAATCTCCCTCCACACCGTCCCGTCACACACTCCCGGGGTCAGACACAGAGTGATTATTCCTCTACACGGTCCCATCAAACGCTCCCGGGGGTCACACACAGAGTTATTATTCCTCTACTCGGTCCCATCAAACACTCCGGGGGTAAGACACAGAGTGATTATTCCACTACAAGGTCCCATCAAACACTCCGGGGGTCAGGCACAGAGTGAATCTCAATCCTCACCGTCCCGTCACACACTCCCGGGGTCAGACACAGAGAGATTATTCCTCCACACGGTACCATCAAGCACTCCCGGGGTCAGACACAGAGAGATTATTCCTCTACACGGTCCCATCAAACACTCCCTGGGTCAGACACAGAGTCATTATTCCTCTACACGGTCACATCAAACTCTTCCGGGGTCAGACACAGAGTGACTATTCCTCTACACGGTACCATCACACACTCCCGGGGTCGGACGCAGAGTGAATCTCCGTCCACACCGTCCCAACACACTCTCCCGGGGTCAGGCAGAGTGATTATTCCTCTACACGGTCCCAGCAAACACTCCCGGGGTCAGACTCAGAGTGAATCTCCATCCACACCGTCCCGTCACAAACTCCCTGGGTCAGACACAGAGTGATTATTACTCTACACCGCCCATGACACACTCCCGGGGTCAGACACAGAGTGAATCTTCCTCCACACGGTCCCATCACACACTCCCTGGGTCATACACAGAGTGATTATTCCTCAACACGGTCCCATCAGACACTGCCGGTGTCAGACACAGAGTGAATCTCACTCCACACCGTCCCATCACACTCCCGGGGTCAGACACAGAGTGATCATTCCTCTACACGGTCCCATCAAACACTCCCGGCGTCAGACACAGAGTGAATCTCCCTCCACACCGTCCCATCACACACTACCGTTTTCAGACACAGAGTGATTATTCTTCTCCACGGTCCCATCAAACACTCCCGGGGTCAGACACAGAGTGATTATTGCTCTACACGGTCCCATCTCACACTCCCGGGGTCAGACAGAGAGTGAATGTTCCTCTACACCGCCCATCACACACTCCCGGGGTAAGACAGAGACTGAATCTCCCTCCACACCGTAACAACACACTCTCCCGGGTCAGACACAGACTGATTATTCCTCTACACGGTCCCATCACACACTCCCGGGGTCAGACACAGACTGAATCGCCCTCCACACCGTCCCATCATACAATCCCGGGGTCAGACACAGAGTGATTATTCCTCTTCACGGTCCAATCAAACACTCACGGGGTCAGCCGCAGAGTGATTATTCCTCTACACCGCCCATCACACTCTCCCGGGGTCAGACACAGAGTTAATCTCCCTCCACACCGTCCCGTCACACACTCCCGTGGTCAGACACAGAGTGATTATTCCTCTACACGGTCCCATCAAACACTCCCGGGGTCAGACACAGTGTGAATCTCCCTCCACACCGTCCCATCACACACTCCCGTGGTCAGACACAGTGTGATTATTCCTCTACACAGTCCCATCAAACACTCCCGGGGTCAGACATATACTGAATCTCCCTCCACACCGTCCCATCACACACTCCCGTGGTCAGACACAGAGTGATTATTCCTCCACACGGTACCATCAAACACTCCCGGGGTCAGACACAGAGTGAATCTCCCTCCACACCGTCCCATCACACACTCCCGTGGTCAGACACAGTGAGATTATTCCTCTACACGGTCCCATCAAACACTCCCGGGGTCAGACATATACTGAATCTCCCTCCACACCGTCCCATCACACACTCCCGTGATCAGACACAGAGTGATTAATCCTCTACACCGACGCATCACACGCTCCCGTGGTCAAACACAGAGTGATTACTCCTCTACACGGTTCCATCGAACACTCCCGGGGTCAGAATCAGGGTGAATCTCCCTCCACACCGTCCCATCACACACTCCCGGGGTCAGATACAGAGTGATAATCGATCTACACGGTCCCATCAAACACTCCCGGGGTCAGACACAGAGTGAATCTCGGTCCACACCGTCCCATCACACACTCCCGGGGTCAGACACAGAGCGATTATTCCTCTGCACTGTACCATCAAACACTACGTGGGGCAGACACAGAATGAACTTATATCCACACCGTGCCATCATAGACTCCAGGGTCAGACACAGAGTGATTATTCCTCTACACGGTCCCATCACTCACTTCCGGGGTCAGACACAGAGTGAATCTCCCTCCACACGGTCCAATCAAACACTCCCGGGGTAAGACGCACATTGAATCTCAATCCTCACCGTCCCATCACACACTCCCGGGGTCAGACACAGAGAGAATATTCCTGTACACGGTCCCATCAAACACTCCCGGGGTCAGACACAGAATGAATCTCAATCCTCACCGTCCCATCACACACTTCCGGGTTCAGACACAGAGAGATTATTCCTCTACACGGTACCATGAAACACTCCCGGGGTCAGACAAAGAGAGATTCTTCCTCTACACGGTCCCAGCAAACACTCCCGGGGTCAGACTCAGAGTGAATCTCCATCCACACCGTCCCGTCACAAACTCCCTGGGTCAGACACAGAGTGATTATTACTCTACACCGCCCATGACACACTCCCGGGGTCAGACACAGAGTGAATCTTCCTCCACACGGTCCCATCACACACTCCCTGGGTCATACACAGAGTGATTATTCCTCAACACGGTCCCATCAGACACTGCCGGTGTCAGACACAGAGTGAATCTCACTCCACACCGTCCCATCACACTCCCGGGGTCAGACACAGAGTGATCATTCCTCTACACGGTCCCATCAAACACTCCCGGCGTCAGACACAGAGTGAATCTCCCTCCACACCGTCCCATCACACACTACCGTTTTCAGACACAGAGTGATTATTCTTCTCCACGGTCCCATCAAACACTCCCGGGGTCAGACACAGAGTGATTATTGCTCTACACGGTCCCATCTCACACTCCCGGGGTCAGACAGAGAGTGAATGTTCCTCTACACCGCCCATCACACACTCCCGGGGTAAGACAGAGACTGAATCTCCCTCCACACCGTAACAACACACTCTCCCGGGTCAGACACAGACTGATTATTCCTCTACACGGTCCCATCACACACTCCCGGGGTCAGACACAGACTGAATCGCCCTCCACACCGTCCCATCATACAATCCCGGGGTCAGACACAGAGTGATTATTCCTCTTCACGGTCCAATCAAACACTCACGGGGTCAGCCGCAGAGTGATTATTCCTCTACACCGCCCATCACACTCTCCCGGGGTCAGACACAGAGTTAATCTCCCTCCACACCGTCCCGTCACACACTCCCGTGGTCAGACACAGAGTGATTATTCCTCTACACGGTCCCATCAAACACTCCCGGGGTCAGACACAGAGTGAATCTCCCTCCACACCGTCCCATCACACACTCCCGTGGTCAGACACAGTGTGATTATTCCTCTACACAGTCCCATCAAACACTCCCGGGGTCAGACATATACTGAATCTCCCTCCACACCGTCCCATCACACACTCCCGTGGTCAGACACAGAGTGATTATTCCTCCACACGGTACCATCAAACACTCCCGGGGTCAGACACAGAGTGAATCTCCCTCCACACCGTCCCATCACACACTCCCGTGGTCAGACACAGTGAGATTATTCCTCTACACGGTCCCATCAAACACTCCCGGGGTCAGACATATACTGAATCTCCCTCCACACCGTCCCATCACACACTCCCGTGATCAGACACAGAGTGATTAATCCTCTACACCGACGCATCACACGCTCCCGTGGTCAAACACAGAGTGATTACTCCTCTACACGGTTCCATCGAACACTCCCGGGGTCAGAATCAGGGTGAATCTCCCTCCACACCGTCCCATCACACACTCCCGGGGTCAGATACAGAGTGATAATCGATCTACACGGTCCCATCAAACACTCCCGGGGTCAGACACAGAGTGAATCTCGGTCCACACCGTCCCATCACACACTCCCGGGGTCAGACACAGAGCGATTATTCCTCTGCACTGTACCATCAAACACTACGTGGGGCAGACACAGAATGAACTTATATCCACACCGTGCCATCATAGACTCCAGGGTCAGACACAGAGTGATTATTCCTCTACACGGTCCCATCACTCACTTCCGGGGTCAGACACAGAGTGAATCTCCCTCCACACGGTCCAATCAAACACTCCCGGGGTAAGACGCACATTGAATCTCAATCCTCACCGTCCCATCACACACTCCCGGGGTCAGACACAGAGAGAATATTCCTGTACACGGTCCCATCAAACACTCCCGGGGTCAGACACAGAATGAATCTCAATCCTCACCGTCCCATCACACACTTCCGGGTTCAGACACAGAGAGATTATTCCTCTACACGGTACCATGAAACACTCCCGGGGTCAGACAAAGAGAGATTCTTCCTCTACACGGTCCCATCAAACACTCCCGGTGTCAGACACAGAGTCATTATTCCTCTACAAGGTCTCATCAAACTATTCCGTGGTCAGAGACAGAGTGATTATTCCTCTACACGGTATCATCACACTCTCCCGGTGTCAGACACAGGGTGAATCTCCTTCAACACTGTCCCATCACACTCTGCCGGGGTCAGACACACAGTGAATATTCCTCTACACGGTCCCATCAAACACTCCCGGGTTCAGACACAGAGTGAATCTCCCTCCACGCCGTTCCATCACACACTCCCGTGGTCAGACACAGAGTGATTATTCCTCTACGTGGTCCCATCAAACTCTCCCGGGGTCAGACACAGAGTGAATCTCAATCCTCCCCGTCCAATCACACACTCCCGGGGTCAGACACAGAGAGATTATTCCTCTACACGGTACCATCAAACACTGCCGGGGTCAGACACAGAGTGAATCTCCCTCCACACCGTCCCATCACACACTCCCGGGGTAAGACACAGACTGAATCTCCCTCCACACCGTACCATCACACTCTCCCGGGTCAGACACAGACTGATTATGCCTCTACACCGTCAAATCACACACTCCCGGGGTCAGACACAGACTGAATCTCCGTCCATACCGTCCCATCATACAAACCCGGGGTCAGACACAGAGTGATTATTCCTCTACACGGTCCCATCAAATACTCCCGGTGTCAGTCACAGAGTCATTATTCCTCTACACGGTCACATCAAACTCTTCCGGGGTAAGACACAGAGTGATTATTCCTCTACATGGTCCCATCAAACACTCCCGGGGTCAGACACAGAGTGAATCTCCCTCCACGCCGTCCCATCACACACTCCCTGGGTCCGACACAGAGTGATTATTCCTCTACAAGGCCCCATCAAACTCTCCCGGGGTCAGACACAGAGTGTTTATTCCTCTACACGTTCCAATCAAACGCTCCCGTGTGTCAGACAAAGAGTGATTATTCCTCTACACGGTCCCATGAAACACTCCCGGGGTCAGACACAGAGTGAATCTCCATCCACACCGTCCCGTCACAAACTCCCGGGGTCAGACACAGATTGATTATACCTCTACACGGTACCATCAAACATTCCCGGGGTCAGACACAGAGTGATTATTCCTCTACACCGCCCATCACACGCTCCCGGGGTCAGACACAGAGAGATTATTCCTCTACACGGTACCATCAAACACTCCCGGGGTCAGACACAGAGAGATTATTCCTCTACCCGGTCCCATCAAACACTCCCGGGGTCAGCCACAGAGTGATTATTCCTCGACACCGCCCATCACACTCTCCCGGGGTCAGACACAGAGTGAATCTCCCTCCACACCGTCCCATCACATACTCCCGTGGTCAGACACAGAGTGATTTTTCCTCTACACGGTCCAATCAAACACTCCCGGGGTCAGACACAGAGTGAATCTCCCTCCACACCGTCCCATTACACACTCCCGTGGTCAGACACAGTGTGATTATTCCTCTACACGGTCCCATCAAACACTCCCGGGGTCAGACACAGACTGAATCTCCCTCCACACCGTCCCATCACACACTCCCGTGGTCAAACACAGAGTGATTCTTCCTCTACATGGTTCCATCAAACACTCCCGGGGTCAGACACAGGGTGAATCTCCCTCCACACAGTCCCATCACACACTCCCAGGGTCAGACACAGAGGGATTACTCCTCTACACGGTCCCATCAAACACTCCCGGGGTCAGACACAGAGTGAATCTCCCTCCACACCGTCCCATCACACTCTCCAGGGGTCAGAAACAGAGAGATTATTCCTCTACACGGTCCCATCAAACACTCCCGGGGTCAGACACAGAGTGAATCTCCCTCCTCGCCGTTCCATCACACACTCCCGGGGTCAGACACAGAGTGATTATTCCTCTACGTGGTCCCATCAAACATTCGCGGGGTCAGAAACAGAGTGATTATTCCTCTGCGCGGCCCCATCAAACTCTCACGGGGTCAGACACAGAGTGAATCTCCCTCCACGCCGTCCCATCACACTCTCCAGGGGTCAGACACAGAGAGATTATTCCTCTACGCGGCCCCATTAAACTCTCCCGGGGTCAGACACAGAGTGAATCTCAATCCTCCCCGTCCAATCAGACACACCCGGGGTCAGACACAGAGAGATTATTCCTCTACACGGTACCATCAAACACTGCCGGGGTCAGACACAGAGTGAATCTCCCTCCACACCGTCCCATCACACACTCCCGGGGTAAGACACAGACTGAATCTCCCTCCACACCGTACCAACACACTCTCCCGGGTCAGACACAGACTGATTATGCCTCTACACGGTCCCATCACACACTTCCGGGGTCAGACAGAGACTGAATCTCCGTCCATACCGTCCCATCATACAATCCCGGGGTCAGACACAGAGTGATTATTCCTCTACACGGTCCCATCAAATACTCCCGGTGTCAGACACAGAGTGATTATTCCTCTACACGGTACCATCACACACTCCCGGTGTCAGACACAGTGTGAATCTCCTTCCACACCGTCCCATCACACTCTCCCTGGGTAAGACACAGAGTGATTATTCCTCTACACCGTCCCATCAAACACTCCCGGGGTCAGACACAGAGTGAATCTCCCTCCACGCCGTCCCATCACACACTCACTGGGTCCGACACAGAGTGATTATTCCTCTACAAGGCCCCATCAAACGCTCCCGGGGGTAGACACAGAGTTATTATTCCTCTACTCGGTCCCATCAAACACTCCGGGGGTAAGACACAGAGTGATTATTCCACTACAAGGTCCCATCAAACACTCCGGGGGTCAGGCACAGAGTGAATCTCAATCCTCACCGTCCCGTCACACACTCCCGGGGTCAGACACAGAGAGATTATTCCTCCACACGGTACCATCAAACACTCCCGGGGTCAGACACAGAGAGATTATTCCTCTACACGGTCCCATCAAACACTCCCTGGGTCAGACACAGAGTCATTATTCCTCTACACGGTCACATCAAACTCTTCCGGGGTCAGACACAGAGTGACTATTCCTCTACACGGTACCATCACACACTCCCGGGGTCGGACGCAGAGTGAATCTCCGTCCACACCGTCCCAACACACTCTCCCGGGGTCAGGCAGAGTGATTATTCCTCTACACGGTCCCAGCAAACACTCCCGGGGTCAGACTCAGAGTGAATCTCCATCCACACCGTCCCGTCACAAACTCCCTGGGTCAGACACAGAGTGATTATTACTCTACACCGCCCATGACACACTCCCGGGGTCAGACACAGAGTGAATCTTCCTCCACACGGTCCCATCACACGCTCCCTGGGTCATACACAGAGTGATTATTCCTCAACACGGTCCCATCAGACACTGCCGGTGTCAGACACAGAGTGAATCTCACTCCACACCGTCCCATCACACTCCCGGGGTCAGACACAGAGTGATCATTCCTCTACACGGTCCCATCAAACACTCCCGGCGTCAGACACAGAGTGAATCTCCCTCCACACCGTCCCATCACACACTACCGTTTTCAGACACAGAGTGATTATTCTTCTCCACGGTCCCATCAAACACTCCCGGGGTCAGACACAGAGTGATTATTGCTCTACACGGTCCCATCTCACACTCCCGGGGTCAGACAGAGAGTGAATGTTCCTCTACACCGCCCATCACACACTCCCGGGGTAAGACAGAGACTGAATCTCCCTCCACACCGTAACAACACACTCTCCCGGGTCAGACACAGACTGATTATTCCTCTACACGGTCCCATCACACACTCCCGGGGTCAGACACAGACTGAATCGCCCTCCACACCGTCCCATCATACAATCCCGGGGTCAGACACAGAGTGATTATTCCTCTTCACGGTCCAATCAAACACTCACGGGGTCAGCCGCAGAGTGATTATTCCTCTACACCGCCCATCACACTCTCCCGGGGTCAGACACAGAGTTAATCTCCCTCCACACCGTCCCGTCACACACTCCCGTGGTCAGACACAGAGTGATTATTCCTCTACACGGTCCCATCAAACACTCCCGGGGTCAGACACAGAGTGAATCTCCCTCCACACCGTCCCATCACACACTCCCGTGGTCAGACACAGTGTGATTATTCCTCTACACAGTCCCATCAAACACTCCCGGGGTCAGACATATACTGAATCTCCCTCCACACCGTCCCATCACACACTCCCGTGGTCAGACACAGAGTGATTATTCCTCCACACGGTACCATCAAACACTCCCGGGGTCAGACACAGAGTGAATCTCCCTCCACACCGTCCCATCACACACTCCCGTGGTCAGACACAGTGAGATTATTCCTCTACACGGTCCCATCAAACACTCCCGGGGTCAGACATATACTGAATCTCCCTCCACACCGTCCCATCACACACTCCCGTGATCAGACACAGAGTGATTAATCCTCTACACCGACGCATCACACGCTCCCGTGGTCAAACACAGAGTGATTACTCCTCTACACGGTTCCATCGAACACTCCCGGGGTCAGAATCAGGGTGAATCTCCCTCCACACCGTCCCATCACACACTCCCGGGGTCAGACACAGAGTGATAATCGATCTACACGGTCCCATCAAACACTCCCGGGGTCAGACACAGAGTGAATCTCGGTCCACACCGTCCCATCACACACTCCCGGGGTCAGACACAGAGCGATTATTCCTCTGCACTGTACCATCAAACACTACGTGGGGCAGACACAGAATGAACTTATATCCACACCGTGCCATCACAGACTCCAGGGTCAGACACAGAGTGATTATTCCTCTACACGGTCCCATCACTCACTTCCGGGGTCAGACACAGAGTGAATCTCCCTCCACACGGTCCAATCAAACACTCCCGGGGTAAGACGCACAGTGAATCTCAATCCTCACCGTCCCATCACACACTCCCGGGGTCAGACACAGAGAGAATATTCCTGTACACGGTCCCATCAAACACTCCCGGGGTCAGACACAGAATGAATCTCAATCCTCACCGTCCCATCACACACTTCCGGGTTCAGACACAGAGAGATTATTCCTCTACACGGTACCATGAAACACTCCCGGGGTCAGACAAAGAGAGATTATTCCTCTACACGGTCCCATCAAACACTCCCGGTGTCAGACACAGAGTCATTATTCCTCTACAAGGTCTCATCAAACTATTCCGTGGTCAGAGACAGAGTGATTATTCCTCTACACGGTATCATCACACTCTCCCGGTGTCAGACACAGGGTGAATCTCCTTCAACACTGTCCCATCACACTCTGCCGGGGTCAGACACACAGTGAATATTCCTCTACACGGTCCCATCAAACACTCCCGGGTTCAGACACAGAGTGAATCTCCCTCCACGCCGTTCCATCACACACTCCCGTGGTCAAACACAGAGTGATTATTCCTCTACGTGGTCCCATCAAACTCTCCCGGGGTCAGACACAGAGTGAATCTCAATCCTCCCCGTCCAATCACACACTCCCGGGGTCAGACACAGAGAGATTATTCCTCTACACGGTACCATCAAACACTGCCGGGGTCAGACACAGAGTGAATCTCCCTCCACACCGTCCCATCACACACTCCCGGGGTAAGACACAGACTGAATCTCCCTCCACACCGTACCATCACACTCTCCCGGGTCAGACACAGACTGATTATGCCTCTACACCGTCAAATCACACACTCCCGGGGTCAGACACAGACTGAATCTCCGTCCATACCGTCCCATCATACAAACCCGGGGTCAGACACAGAGTGATTATTCCTCTACACGGTCCCATCAAATACTCCCGGTGTCAGTCACAGAGTCATTATTCCTCTACACGGTCACATCAAACTCTTCCGGGGTAAGACACAGAGTGATTATTCCTCTACATGGTCCCATCAAACACTCCCGGGGTCAGACACAGAGTGAATCTCCCTCCACGCCGTCCCATCACACACTCCCTGGGTCCGACACAGAGTGATTATTCCTCTACAAGGCCCCATCAAACTCTCCCGGGGTCAGACACAGAGTGTTTATTCCTCTACACGTTCCAATCAAACGCTCCCGTGTGTCAGACAAAGAGTGATTATTCCTCTACACGGTCCCATGAAACACTCCCGGGGTCAGACACAGAGTGAATCTCCATCCACACCGTCCCGTCACAAACTCCCGGGGTCAGACACAGATTGATTATACCTCTACACCGCCCATCACACGCTCCCGGGGTCAGACACAGAGAGATTATTCCTCTACACGGTACCATCAAACACTCCCGGGGTCAGACACAGAGAGATTATTCCTCTACCCGGTCCCATCAAACACTCCCGGGGTCAGCCACAGAGTGATTATTCCTCGACACCGCCCATCACACTCTCCCGGGGTCAGACACAGAGTGAATCTCCCTCCACACCGTCCCATCACATACTCCCGTGGTCAGACACAGAGTGATTTTTCCTCTACACGGTCCAATCAAACACTCCCGGGGTCAGACACAGAGTGAATCTCCCTCCACACCGTCCCATCACACACTCCCGTGGTCAGACACAGTGTGATTATTCCTCTACACGGTCCCATCAAACACTCCCGGGGTCAGACACAGACTGAATCTCCCTCCACACCGTCCCATCACACACTCCCGTGGTCAAACACAGAGTGATTCTTCCTCTACATGGTTCCATCAAACACTCCCGGGGTCAGACACAGGGTGAATCTCCCTCCACACAGTCCCATCACACACTCCCAGGGTCAGACACAGAGGGATTACTCCTCTACACGGTCCCATCAAACACTCCCGGGGTCAGACACAGAGTGAATCTCCCTCCACACCGTCCCATCACACTCTCCAGGGGTCAGACACAGAGAGATTATTCCTCTACACGGTCCCATCAAACACTCCCGGGGTCAGACACAGAGTGAATCTCCCTCCTCGCCGTTCCATCACACACTCCCGGGGTCAGACACAGAGTGATTATTCCTCTACGTGGTCCCATCAAACATTCGCGGGGTCAGAAACAGAGTGATTATTCCTCTGCGCGGCCCCATCAAACTCTCACGGGGTCAGACACAGAGTGAATCTCCCTCCACGCCGTCCCATCACACTCTCCAGGGGTCAGACACAGAGAGATTATTCCTCTACGCGGCCCCATCAAACTCTCCCGGGGTCAGACACAGAGTGAATCTCAATCCTCCCCGTCCAATCAGACACTCCCGGGGTCAGACACAGAGAGATTATTCCTCTACACGGTACCATCAAACACTGCCGGGGTCAGACACAGAGTGAATCTCCCTCCACACCGTCCCATCACACACTCCCGGGGTAAGACACAGACTGAATCTCCCTCCACACCGTACCAACACACTCTCCCGGGTCAGACACAGACTGATTATGCCTCTACACGGTCCCATCACACACTTCCGGGGTCAGACAGAGACTGAATCTCCGTCCATACCGTCCCATCATACAATCCCGGGGTCAGACACAGAGTGATTATTCCTCTACACGGTCCCATCAAATACTCCCGGTGTCAGACACAGAGTGATTATTCCTCTACACGGTACCATCACACACTCCCGGTGTCAGACACAGTGTGAATCTCCTTCCACACCGTCCCATCACACTCTCCCTGGGTAAGACACAGAGTGATTATTCCTCTACACGGTCCCATCAAACACTCCCGGGGTCAGACACAGAGTGATTTTTCCTCTACACGGTCCAATCAAACACTCCCGGGGTCAGACACAGAGTGCATCTCCCTCCACACCGTCCCATCACACACTCCCGTGGTCAGACACAGTGTGATTATTCCTCTACACGGTCCCATCAAACACTCCCGGGGTCAGACACAGACTGAATCTCCCTCCACACCGTCCCATCACACACTCCCGTGGTCAAACACAGAGTGATTCTTCCTCTACATGGTTCCATCAAACACTCCCGGGGTCAGACACAGGGTGAATCTCCCTCCACACAGTCCCATCACACACTCCCAGGGTCAGACACAGAGGGATTACTCCTCTACACGGTCCCATCAAACACTCCCGGGGTCAGACACAGAGTGAATCTCCCTCCACACCGTCCCATCACACTCTCCAGGGGTCAGACACAGAGAGATTATTCCTCTACACGGTCCCATCAAACACTCCCGGGGTCAGACACAGAGTGAATCTCCCTCCTCGCCGTTCCATCACACACTCCCGGGGTCAGACACAGAGTGATTATTCCTCTACGTGGTCCCATCAAACATTCGCGGGGTCAGAAACAGAGTGATTATTCCTCTGCGCGGCCCCATCAAACTCTCACGGGGTCAGACACAGAGTGAATCTCCCTCCACGCCGTCCCATCACACTCTCCAGGGGTCAGACACAGAGAGATTATTCCTCTACGCGGCCCCATCAAACTCTCCCGGGGTCAGACACAGAGTGAATCTCAATCCTCCCCGTCCAATCAGACACTCCCGGGGTCAGACACAGAGAGATTATTCCTCTACACGGTACCATCAAACACTGCCGGGGTCAGACACAGAGTGAATCTCCCTCCACACCGTCCCATCACACACTCCCGGGGTAAGACACAGACTGAATCTCCCTCCACACCGTACCAACACACTCTCCCGGGTCAGACACAGACTGATTATGCCTCTACACGGTCCCATCACACACTTCCGGGGTCAGACAGAGACTGAATCTCCGTCCATACCGTCCCATCATACAATCCCGGGGTCAGACACAGAGTGATTATTCCTCTACACGGTCCCATCAAATACTCCCGGTGTCAGACACAGAGTGATTATTCCTCTACACGGTACCATCACACACTCCCGGTGTCAGACACAGTGTGAATCTCCTTCCACACCGTCCCATCACACTCTCCCTGGGTAAGACACAGAGTGATTATTCCTCTACACGGTCCCATCAAACACTCCCGGGGTCAGACACAGAGTGAATCTCCCTCCACGCCGTCCCATCACACACTCACTGGGTCCGACACAGAGTGATTATTCCTCTACAAGGCCCCATCAAACTCTCCCGGGGACAGACACAGAGTGATTATTCCTCTACACGTTCCAATCAAACGCTCCCGTGTGTCAGACAAAGAGTGATTATTCCTCTACACGGTCCCATGAAACACTCCCGGGGTCGGACACAGAATGAATCTCCGTCCACAAACTCCCAACACACACTACCGGGGTCGGACAGAGTGATTATTCCTCTACACGGTCCCAGCAAACACTCCCGGGGTCAGACACAGAGTGAATCTCCATCCACACCGGCCCGTCACAAACTCCCGGGGTCAGACACAGATTGATTATACCTCTACACCGCCCATCACACACTCCCGGGTTCAGACACAGAGAGATTATTCCTCTACACGGTACCATCAAACACTCCCGGGGTCAGACACAGAGAGATTATTCCTCTACCCGGTCCCATCAAACACTCCCGGGGTCAGCCACAGAGTGATTATTCCTCTACACCGCCCATCACACTCTCTCGGGGTCAGACACAGAGTGAATCTCCCTCCACCGTCCCATCACACACTCCCGTGGTCAGACACAGAGTGATTTTTCCTCTACACGGTCCAATCAAACACTCCCGGGGTCAGACACAGAGTGAATCTCCCTCCACACCGTCCCATCACACACTCCCGTGGTCAGACACCGTGTGATTATTCCTCTACACGGTCCCATCAAACACACCCGGGGTCAGACACAGACTGAATCTCCCTCCACACCGTCCCATCACACACTTCCGTGGTAAAACACAGAGTGATTATTCCTCTACATTGTTCCATCAAACACTCCCGGGGTCAAACACAGGGTGAATCTCCCTCCACACAGTCCCATCACACACTCCCAGGGTCAGACACAGAGGGATTATTCCTCTACACAGTCCCATCAAACACTCCCGGGCTCAGACACGGAGTGAATCTCCCTCCACACCGTCCCATCACTCACTCCCGGGGTCAGTCACAGAGAGATTATTCCTCTACACGGTACCGTCAAACACTCTCGGGGTCAGACACAGAGAGATTATTACTCTACACGGTCCCATCAAACAATCCCGGTGTCAGACGCAGAGTGAATCTCCCTCACACCGTCCCATCACACACTCCCGGGGTAAGACACAGAGTGATTATTCCTCTACTAGGTCCCATCAAACACTACCGGGGACAGACACAGAGTGAATCTCAATTCACATCGTCCCATCACACACTCCCGGGGTCAGACACAGAGTGAATCTCAATCCTCACCGTCCAATCACACACACCCGGGGTCAGACACAGAGAGATTATTCCTCTACACGGTCCCATCAAACAATCCCGGAGTCAGACACAGAGTCATTATTCCTCTACAAGGTCACATCAAACACTTCCGTGGTCAGACACAGAGTGATTATTCCTCTACACGGCCCCATCAATATCTCCCGGGGTCAGACACAGGGTGATTATTCCTCGACACGGTCCCATCAAACGCTCCCGGGGGTCACACACAGAGTTATTATTCCTCTACACGGTCCCATCAAACACTCCGGGGGTAAGACACAGAGTGATTATTCCTCTACACGGTCCCATCAAACACTCCCGGGGTCAGACACAGAGTGAATCTCCCTCCACGCCGTCCCATCACACACTCCCTGGGTCCGACACAGAGTGATTATTCCTCTACAAGGCCCCATCAAACTCTCCCGGGGACAGACACAGAGTGATTATTCCTCTACACGTTCCAATCAAACGCTCCCGTGTGTCAGACAAAGAGTGATTATTCCTCTACACGGTCCCATGAAACACTCCCGGGGTCGGACACAGAGTGAATCTCCGTCCACAAACTCCCAACACACACTACCGGGGTCGGACAGAGTGATTATTCCTCTACACGGTCCCAGCAAACACTCCCGGGGTCAGACACAGAGTGAATCTCCATCCACACCGTCCCGTCACAAACTCCCGGGGTCAGACACAGATTGATTATACCTCTACACCGCCCATCACACACTCCCGGGTTCAGACACAGAGAGATTATTCCTCTACACGGTACCATCAAACACTCCCGGGGTCAGACAAAGAGTGATTATTCCTCTACACGGTCCCATGAAACACTCCCGGGGTCAGACACAGAGTGAATCTCCATCCACACCGTCCCGTCACAAACTCCCGGGGTCAGACACAGATTGATTATACCTCTACACCGCCCATCACACGCTCCCGGGGTCAGACACAGAGAGATTATTCCTCTACACGGTACCATCAAACACTCCCGGGGTCAGACACAGAGAGATTATTCCTCTACCCGGTCCCATCAAACACTCCCGGGGTCAGCCACAGAGTGATTATTCCTCGACACCGCCCATCACACTCTCCCGGGGTCAGACACAGAGTGAATCTCCCTCCACACCGTCCCATCACATACTCCCGTGGTCAGACACAGAGTGATTTTTCCTCTACACGGTCCAATCAAACACTCCCGGGGTCAGACACAGAGTGAATCTCCCTCCACACCGTCCCATCACACACTCCCGTGGTCAGACACAGTGTGATTATTCCTCTACACGGTCCCATCAAACACTCCCGGGGTCAGACACAGACTGAATCTCCCTCCACACCGTCCCATCACACACTCCCGTGGTCAAACACAGAGTGATTCTTCCTCTACATGGTTCCATCAAACACTCCCGGGGTCAGACACAGGGTGAATCTCCCTCCACACAGTCCCATCACACACTCCCAGGGTCAGACACAGAGGGATTACTCCTCTACACGGTCCCATCAAACACTCCCGGGGTCAGACACAGAGTGAATCTCCCTCCACACCGTCCCATCACACTCTCCAGGGGTCAGACACAGAGAGATTATTCCTCTACACGGTCCCATCAAACACTCCCGGGGTCAGACACAGAGTGAATCTCCCTCCTCGCCGTTCCATCACACACTCCCGGGGTCAGACACAGAGTGATTATTCCTCTACGTGGTCCCATCAAACATTCGCGGGGTCAGAAACAGAGTGATTATTCCTCTGCGCGGCCCCATCAAACTCTCACGGGGTCAGACACAGAGTGAATCTCCCTCCACGCCGTCCCATCACACTCTCCAGGGGTCAGACACAGAGAGATTATTCCTCTACGCGGCCCCATCAAACTCTCCCGGGGTCAGACACAGAGTGAATCTCAATCCTCCCCGTCCAATCAGACACTCCCGGGGTCAGACACAGAGAGATTATTCCTCTACACGGTACCATCAAACACTGCCGGGGTCAGACACAGAGTGAATCTCCCTCCACACCGTCCCATCACACACTCCCGGGGTAAGACACAGACTGAATCTCCCTCCACACCGTACCAACACACTCTCCCGGGTCAGACACAGACTGATTATGCCTCTACACGGTCCCATCACACACTTCCGGGGTCAGACAGAGACTGAATCTCCGTCCATACCGTCCCATCATACAATCCCGGGGTCAGACACAGAGTGATTATTCCTCTACACGGTCCCATCAAATACTCCCGGTGTCAGACACAGAGTGATTATTCCTCTACACGGTACCATCACACACTCCCGGTGTCAGACACAGTGTGAATCTCCTTCCACACCGTCCCATCACACTCTCCCTGGGTAAGACACAGAGTGATTATTCCTCTACACGGTCCCATCAAACACTCCCGGGGTCAGACACAGAGTGAATCTCCCTCCACGCCGTCCCATCACACACTCACTGGGTCCGACACAGAGTGATTATTCCTCTACAAGGCCCCATCAAACTCTCCCGGGGACAGACACAGAGTGATTATTCCTCTACACGTTCCAATCAAACGCTCCCGTGTGTCAGACAAAGAGTGATTATTCCTCTACACGGTCCCATGAAACACTCCCGGGGTCGGACACAGAATGAATCTCCGTCCACAAACTCCCAACACACACTACCGGGGTCGGACAGAGTGATTATTCCTCTACACGGTCCCAGCAAACACTCCCGGGGTCAGACACAGAGTGAATCTCCATCCACACCGGCCCGTCACAAACTCCCGGGGTCAGACACAGATTGATTATACCTCTACACCGCCCATCACACACTCCCGGGTTCAGACACAGAGAGATTATTCCTCTACACGGTACCATCAAACACTCCCGGGGTCAGACACAGAGAGATTATTCCTCTACCCGGTCCCATCAAACACTCCCGGGGTCAGCCACAGAGTGATTATTCCTCTACACCGCCCATCACACTCTCTCGGGGTCAGACACAGAGTGAATCTCCCTCCACCGTCCCATCACACACTCCCGTGGTCAGACACAGAGTGATTTTTCCTCTACACGGTCCAATCAAACACTCCCGGGGTCAGACACAGAGTGAATCTCCCTCCACACCGTCCCATCACACACTCCCGTGGTCAGACACCGTGTGATTATTCCTCTACACGGTCCCATCAAACACACCCGGGGTCAGACACAGACTGAATCTCCCTCCACACCGTCCCATCACACACTTCCGTGGTAAAACACAGAGTGATTATTCCTCTACATTGTTCCATCAAACACTCCCGGGGTCAAACACAGGGTGAATCTCCCTCCACACAGTCCCATCACACACTCCCAGGGTCAGACACAGAGGGATTATTCCTCTACACAGTCCCATCAAACACTCCCGGGCTCAGACACGGAGTGAATCTCCCTCCACACCGTCCCATCACTCACTCCCGGGGTCAGTCACAGAGAGATTATTCCTCTACACGGTACCGTCAAACACTCTCGGGGTCAGACACAGAGAGATTATTACTCTACACGGTCCCATCAAACAATCCCGGTGTCAGACGCAGAGTGAATCTCCCTCACACCGTCCCATCACACACTCCCGGGGTAAGACACAGAGTGATTATTCCTCTACTAGGTCCCATCAAACACTACCGGGGACAGACACAGAGTGAATCTCAATTCACATCGTCCCATCACACACTCCCGGGGTCAGACACAGAGTGAATCTCAATCCTCACCGTCCAATCACACACACCCGGGGTCAGACACAGAGAGATTATTCCTCTACACGGTCCCATCAAACACTCCCGGAGTCAGACACAGAGTCATTATTCCTCTACAAGGTCACATCAAACACTTCCGTGGTCAGACACAGAGTGATTATTCCTCTACACGGCCCCATCAATATCTCCCGGGGTCAGACACAGGGTGATTATTCCTCGACACGGTCCCATCAAACGCTCCCGGGGGTCACACACAGAGTTATTATTCCTCTACACGGTCCCATCAAACACTCCGGGGGTAAGACACAGAGTGATTATTCCTCTACACGGTCCCATCAAACACTCCCGGGGTCAGACACAGAGTGAATCTCCCTCCACGCCGTCCCATCACACACTCCCTGGGTCCGACACAGAGTGATTATTCCTCTACAAGGCCCCATCAAACTCTCCCGGGGACAGACACAGAGTGATTATTCCTCTACACGTTCCAATCAAACGCTCCCGTGTGTCAGACAAAGAGTGATTATTCCTCTACACGGTCCCATGAAACACTCCCGGGGTCGGACACAGAGTGAATCTCCGTCCACAAACTCCCAACACACACTACCGGGGTCGGACAGAGTGATTATTCCTCTACACGGTCCCAGCAAACACTCCCGGGGTCAGACACAGAGTGAATCTCCATCCACACCGTCCCGTCACAAACTCCCGGGGTCAGACACAGATTGATTATACCTCTACACCGCCCATCACACTCTCTCGGGGTCAGACACAGAGTGAATCTCCCTCCACCGTCCCATCACACACTCCCGTGGTCAGACACAGAGTGATTTTTCCTCTACACGGTCCAATCAAACACTCCCGGGGTCAGACACAGAGTGAATCTCCCTCCACACCGTCCCATCACACACTCCCGTGGTCAGACACCGTGTGATTATTCCTCTACACGGTCCCATCAAACACACCCGGGGTCAGACACAGACTGAATCTCCCTCCACACCGTCCCATCACACACTTCCGTGGTAAAACACAGAGTGATTATTCCTCTACATTGTTCCATCAAACACTCCCGGGGTCAGACACAGGGTGAATCTCCCTCCACACCGTCCCATCACACACTCCCAGGGTCAGACACAGAAGGATTACTCCTCTACACGGTCCCATCAATCACTCCTGGGGTCAGACACAGAGTGATTATTCCTCTACATGGTCCCATCAAACTCTCCCGGGGTCAGCCACAGAGTGATTATTCCTCTACACCGCCCATCACACTCTCCCGGGGTTAGACACAGAGTGAATCTCCCTCCACACCGTCCCATCACACACTCCCGAGGTCAGACAAAGAGTGATTATTCCTCTACACGGTCCCATCAAACTCTCCCGGGGTCAGCCACAGAGTGATTATTCCTCTACACCGCCCATCACACTCTCCCGGGGTTAGACACAGAGTGAATCTCCCTCCAAATCGTCCCATCACACACTCCCGGGTCAGACACAGACTGATTATTCCTCTATACGGTCCCATCAATCACTCCCGGGGTCAGACACAGAGTGAATTTATATCCACACCGTCCCATCGTACACTCCCGGGGTCAGACACAGAGTGATTATTCCTCTACACGGTCCCATCAAACTCTCCCGGGGACAGCCACAGAGTGATTATTCCTCTACACCGCCCATCACACTCTCCCGGGGTTAGACACAGAGTGAATCTCCCTCCACACCGTCCCATCACACATTCCGGAGGTCAGACAAAGAGTGATTTTTCCTCTACACGGTCCAATCAAACAATCCCGGGGTCCGACACAGAGTGAATCTCCCTCCACACCGTCCCATCACACACTCCCGTGGTCAGACACAGAGTGATTATTCCTCTACATGGTTCCATCAAACAATCCCGGGGTCAGACACGGAGTGAATCTCCCTCCACACCGTCCCATGACACACACCCGGAGTCAGTCACAGAGAGATTATTCCTCTACACGGTACCGTCAAACACTCCCGGGGTCAGACACAGAGAGATTATTACTCTACACGGTCCCATCAAACAATCCCGGTGTCAGACACCGAGTCATTATTCCTCTACAAGGTATCATCAAACTCTTCCGTGGTCAGACACAGAGTGATTATTCCTCAACACGGTACCATCACACTCTCACGGTGTCAGACACAGAGTGAATCTCCGTCTACGCCGTCCCATCACACTCTCCCGGGGTCAGACACAGATTGATGATTCCTCTACACGGTCCCATCAAACATTCCCGGGGTCAGAAACAGAGTGATTATTCCTCTACGCGGCCCCATCAAACTCTCCCGGGTTCAGACACAGAGTGATTATTAATCTACACGGTCCCATCAAACGATCCCGGTGGTCAGACACAGAGTGATTATTCCTCTACACGGTACCATCAAACACTCCCACGGTCAGACACAGTGTTATTATTGCTCTACGCGGTCCCATCAAAAACTCCCGGGGTCAGACGCAGAGTGAATCTCCCTCACACCGTCCCATCACACACTCCCGGGGTAAGACACAGAGTGATTTATCCTCTTCAAGGTCCCATCAAACACTACCGGGGACAGACACAGAGTGAATCTGAATTCACACCGTCCCATCACACACACCCGGGGTCAGACACAGAGAGTTTATTCCTCTACACGGTACCATGAAACACTCCCGGGGTCAGACACAGAGAGATTATTCCTCTACACGGACCCATCAAACACTCCCGGGGTCAGACACAGAGTGAATCTCAATCCTCACCGTCCAATCACACACACCCGGGGTCAGACACAGAGCGATTATTCCTCTACACGGTACCATCAAACACTCCCGGGGTCAGACACAGAGAGATTATTCCTCTACACGGTCCCATCAAACACTCCCGGTGTCAGACACAGTCATTATTCCTCTACAAGGTCACATCAAACACTTCCGTGTTCAGACACAGAGTGATTATTACTCTATACGGCCCTATCAATCTCTCCCGGGGTCAGACACAGGGTGATTATTCCTCGACACGGTCCCATCAAACACTCCGGGGGTAAGACACAGAGTGATTATTCCACTACAAGGTCCCATCAAACACTCCCGGGGTCAGACACAGAGTGAATCTCAATCCACACCGTCCCATCACACACTCCCGGGGTCAGACACGGAGAGATTATTCCTCTACACGGTCCCATCAAACACTCCCGGGGTCAGACATATACTGAATCTCCCTCCACACCGTCCCATCACACACTCCCGTGATCAGACACAGAGTGATTAATCCTCTACACCGACGCATCACACGCTCCCGTGGTCAAACACAGAGTGATTACTCCTCTACACGGTTCCATCGAACACTCCCGGGGTCAGAATCAGGGTGAATCTCCCTCCACACTGTCCCATCACACACTCCCGGGGTCAGTCACAGAGTGATTATCGATCTACACGGTCCCATCAAACTCTCCTGGGGTCAGACACAGAGCGATTATTCCTCTGCACTGTACCATCAAACACTCCGTGGGGCAGACACAGAATGAACTTATATCCACACCGTGCCATCATACACTCCAGGGTCAGACACAGAGTGATTATTCCTCTACACGGTCCCATCACTCACTTCCGGGGTCAGACACAGAGTGAATCTCCCTCCACACGGTCCAATCAAACACTCCCGGGGTCAGACACAGAGCGATTATTCCTCTGCATTGTACCATCAAACACTACGTGGGGCAGACACAGAATGAACTTATATCCACACCTTGCCATCATACACTCCAGGGTCAGACACAGAGTGATTATTCCTCTACACGGTCCCATCACTAACTTCCGGGGTCAGACACAGAGTGAATCTCCCTCCACACGGTCCAATCAAACACTCCCGGGGTCAGACGCACAGTGAATCTCAATCCTCACCGTCCCATCACACACTCCCGGGGTCAGACACAGATAGAATATTCCTGTACACGGTCCCATCAAACACTCCCGGGGACAGACACAGAGTGAATCTCAATCCTCACCGTCCCATAACACACACCCGTGATCAGACACAGAGAGATTATTCCTCTACACGGTACCATGAAACACTCCCGGGGTCAGACACAGAGAGATTATTCCTCTACACGGACCCATCAAACACTCCCGGGGTCAGACGCAGAGTGAATCTCAATCCTCACCGTCCAATCACACACACCCGGTGTCAGACACAGAGCGACTATTCCTCTACACGGTACCATCAAACACTCCCGGGGTCAGACACAGAGAGATTATTCCTCTACACGGTCCCATCAAACACTCCCGGTGTCAGACACAGTCATTATTCCTCTACAAGGTCACATCAAACACTTCCGTGGTCAGACACAGAGTGATTATTACTCTACACGGCCCTATCAATCTCTCCCGGGGTCAGACACAGGGTGATTATTCCTCGACACGGTCCCATCAAACACTCCGGGGGTAAGACACAGAGTGATTATTCCACTACAAGGTCCCATCAAACACTCCCGGGGTCAGACACAGAGTGAATCTCAATCCACACCGTCCCATCACACACTCCCGGGGTCAGACACGGAGAGATTATTCCTCTACACGGTCCCATCAAACACTCCCGGGGTCAGACATATACTGAATCTCCCTCCACACCGTCCCATCACACACTCCCGTGATCAGACACAGAGTGATTAATCCTCTACACCGACGCATCACACTCTCCCGTGTTCAAACACAGAGTGATTACTCCTCTACACGGTTCCATCGAACACTCCCGGGGTCAGAATCAGGGTGAATCTCCCTCCACTCCGTCCCATCACACACTCCCGGGGTCAGTCACAGAGTGATTATCGATCTACACGGTCCCATCAAACACTCCCGGGGTCAGACACAGAGCGATTATTCCTCTGCACTGTACCATCAAACACTACGTGGGCAGAAACAGAATGAACTTATATCCACACCGTGCCATCATACACTCCAGGGTCAGACACAGAGTGATTATTCCTCTACACGGTCCCATCACTCACTACCGGGGTCAGACACAGAGTGAATCTCCCTCCAAATCGTCCCATCACACACTACCGGGTCAGACACAGACTGATTATTCCTCTACACGGTCCCATCAATCAATCCCGGGGTCAGGCACAGATTGAATTTATATCCACACCGTCCCATCATACACTCCCGGGGTCAGACACAGAGTGATTATTCCTCTATACGGTCCCATCAATCACTCCCGGGGTCAGACACAGAGTGAATTTATATCCACACCGTCCCATCGTACACTCCCGGGGTCAGACACAGAGTGATTATTCCTCTACACGGTCCCATCAAACTCTCCCGGGGACAGCCACAGAGTGATTATTACTCTACACCGCCCATCACACTCTCCCGGGGTTAGACACAGAGTGAATCTCCCTCCACACGGTCCAATCAAACACTCCCGGGGTCAGACACAGAGCGATTAATCCTCTGCACTGTACCATCAAACACTACGTGGGGCAGACACAGAATGAACTTATATCCACACAGTGCCATCATACACTCCAGGGTCAGACACAGTGTGATTATTCCTCTACACGGTCCCATCACTCACTTCCGGGGACAGACACAGAGTGAATCTCCCTCCACACGGTCCAATCAAACACTCCCGGGGTCAGACGCACAGTGAATCTCAATCCTCACCGTCCCATCACACACTCCCGGGGTCAGACACAGAGAGAATATTCCTGTACACGGTCCCATCAAACACTCCCGGGGTCAGACACAGAGTGAATCTCAATCCTCACCGTCCCATCACACACTCCCGGGGTCAGACACAGAGAGATTATTCCTCTACACGGTCCCATCAAACACTCCCGGTGTCAGACACAGAGTCATTATTCCTCTACAAGGTCTCATCAAACTATTCCGTGGTCAGAGACAGAGTGATTATTCCTCTACACGGTACCATCACACTCTCGCGGTGTCAGACACAGGGTGAATCTCCTTCAACACTGTCCCATCACACTCTGCCGGGGTCAGACACACAGTGAATATTCCTCTACACGGTCCCATCAAACACTCCCGGGGTCAGACACAGTGTGAATCTCCCTCCACACAGTCCCATCACACACTCCCAGGGTCAGACACAGAGGGATTATTCCTCTACACAGTCCCATCAAACACTCCCGGGGTCAGGCACGGAGTGAATCTCCCTCCACACCGTCCCATCACACACTCCCGGTGTCAGTCACAGAGAGATTATTCCTCTACACGGTACCGTCAAACACTCCCGGGGTCAGACACAGAGAGATTATTACTCTACACGGTCCCATCAAACAATCCCGGTGTCAGACACAGAGTCATTATTCCTCTACAAGGTCTCATCAAACACTTCCGTGGTCAGACACAGAGTGATTATTCCTCAACACGGTACCATCACACTCTCACGGTGTCTGACACAGAGTGAATCTCCCTCTACGCCGTCCCATCAGACTCTCCCGGGGTCAGACACAGTTTGATGATTCCTCTACACGGTCCCATCAAACATTCCCGGGGTCAGAAACAGAGAGATTATTCCTCTACGCGGCCCCATCAAACTCTCCCGGGTTCAGACACAGAGTGATTATTCCTCTACACGGTCCCATCAAACGATCCCGGTGGTCAGACACAGAGTGATTATTCCTCTACACGGTACCATCAAACACTCCCAGGGTCAGACACAGTGTTATTATTCCTCTACGCGGTCCCATCAAAAACTCCCGGGGTCAGACGCAGAGTGAATCTCCCTCACACCGTCCCATCACACACTCCCGGGGTAAGACACAGAGTGATTATTCCTCTACAAGGTCCCATCAAACACTACCGGGGACAGACACAGAGTGAATCTCAATTCACACCGTCCCATCACACACACCCGGGGTCAGACACAGAGAGTTTATTCCTCTACACGGTACCATGAAACACTCCCGGGGTCAGACACAGAGAGATTATTCCTCTACACGGACCCATCAAACACTCCCGGGGTCAGACACAGAGTGAATCTCAATCCTCACCGTCCAATCACACACACCCGGGGTCAGACACAGAGAGATTATTCCTCTACACGGTACCATCAAACACTCCCGGGGTCAGACACAGAGAGATTATTCCTCTACACGGTCCCATCAAACACTCCCGGTGTCAGACACAGTCATTATTCCTCTACAAGGTCACATCAAACACTTCCGTGGTCAGACACAGAGTGATTATTCCTCTACACGGCCCCATCAATATCTCCCGGGGTCAGACACAGGGTGATTATTCCTCGACACGGTCCCATCAAACGCTCCCGGGGGTCTCACACAGAGTTATTATTCCTCTACACGGTCCCATCAAAAACTCCGGGGGCAAGACACAGAGTGATTATTCCACTACAAGGTCCCATCAAACACTCCCGGGGTCAGACACAGAGTGAATCTCAATCCACACCGTCCCATCACACACTCCCGGGGTCAGACACGGAGAGATTATTCCTCTACACGGTACCATCAAACACTCCCGGGTTCAGACACAGAGAGATTATTCCTCTACACGGTCCCATCAAACACTCCGCGGGTCAGGCACAGAGTGAATCTCAATCCTCACCGTCCCGTCACACACTCCCGGGGTCAGACACAGAGAGATTATTCCTCCACACGGTACCATCAAACACTCCCGGGGTCAGACACAGAGAGATTATTCCTCTACACGGTCCCATCAAACACTCCCGGGGTCAGACACAGAGTCATTTTTCCTCTACACGGTACCATCAAACACTCCCGGGTTCAGACACAGAGAGATTATTCCTCTACACGGTCCCATCAAAAACTCCGGGGGTCAGGCACAGAGTGAATCTCAATCCTCACCGTCCCGTCACACACTCCCGGGGTCAGACACAGAGAGATTATTCCTCCACACGGTACCATCAAACACTCCCGGGGTCAGACACAGAGAGATTATTCCTCTACACGGTCCCATCAAACACTCCCGGGGTCAGACACAGAGTGATTATTCCTATACACGGTACCATCACACACTCCCGGTGTCAGACACAGTGTGAATCTCCTTCCACACCGTCCCATCACACTCTCCCGGGGTAAGACACAGAGTGATTATTCCTCTACACGGTCACATCAAAAACACCCGGGGTCAGACACAGAGTGAATCTCCCGCCACGCCGTCCCATCACACACTCACGGGGTCAGACACAGAATGAATCTCCCTCCACACGGTCCCATCACACACTCCCTGGGTCATACACAGAGGGATTATTCCTCAACACGGTCCCATCAAACACTCCGACGGTGTCAGACACAGAGTGAATCTCCCTCTACGCCGTCCCATCACACTCTCCCGGGGTCAGACACAGATCGATGATTCCTCTACACGGTCCCATCAAACATTCCCGGGTTCAGACACAGAGTGATTATTCCTCTACACGGTCCCATCAAACGATCCCGGTGGTCAGACACAGAGTGATTATTCCTCTACACGGTACCATCAAACACTCCCAGGGTCAGACACAGTGTTATTATTCCTCTACGCGGTCCCATCAAACACTCCCGGGGTCAGACGCAGAGTGAATCTCCCTCACACCGTCCCATCACACACTTCCGGGGTGAGACACAGAGTGATTATTCCTCTACGCGGTCCCATCAAAAACTCCCGGGGTCAGACGCAGAGTGAATCTCCCTCACACCGTCCCATCACACACTTCCGGGGTGAGACACAGAGTGATTATTCCTCTACAAGGTCCCATCAAACACTACCGGGGACAGACACAGAGTGAATCTCAATTCACACCGTCCCATCACACACACCCGGGGTCAGACACAGAGAGTTTATTCCTCTACACGGTACCATGAAACACTCCCGGGGTCAGACACAGAGAGATTATTCCTCTACACGGACCCATCAAACACTCCCGGGGTCAGACACAGAGTGAATCTCAATCCTCACCGTCCAATCACACACACCCGGGGTCAGACACAGAGAGATTATTCCTCTACACGGTACCATCAAACACTCCCGGGGTCAGACACAGAGAGATTATTCCTCTACACGGTCCCATCAAACACTCCCGGTGTCAGACACAGTCATTATTCCTCTACAAGGTCACATCAAACACTTCCGTGGTCAGACACAGAGTGATTATTCCTCTATACGGCCCCATCAATATCTCCCGGGGTCAGACACAGGGTGATTATTCCTCGACACGGTCCCATCAAACGCTCCCGGGGGTCTCACACAGAGTTATTATTCCTCTACACGGTCCCATCTAACACTCCGGGGGCAAGACACAGAGTGATTATTCCACTACAAGGTCCCATCAAACACTCCCGGGGTCAGACACAGAGTGAATCTCAATCCACACCGTCCCATCACACACTCCCGGGGTCAGACACGGAGAGATTATTCCTCTACACGGTACCATGAAACACTCCCGGGTTCAGACACATAGAGATTATTCCTCTACACGGTCCCATCAAACAATCCGGGGGTCAGGCACAGAGTGAATCTCAATCCTCACCGTCCCGTCACACACTCCCGGGGTCAGACACAGAGATTATTCCTCCACACGGTACCATCAAACACTCCCGGGGTCAGACACAGAGAGATTATTCCTCTACACGGTCCCATCAAACACTCCCGGGGTCAGACACAGAGTCATTATTCCTCTACACGGTACCATCACACACTCCCGGTGTCAGACACAGTGTGAATCTCCTTCCACACCGTCCCATCACACTCTCCCGGGGTAAGACACAGAGTGATTATTCCTCTACACGGTCACATCAAAAACTCCCGGGGTCAGACACAGAGTGAATCTCCCGCCACGCCGTCCCATCACACACTCCCGGGGTCAGACACAGAATGAATCTCCCTCCACACGGTCCCATCACACACTCCCTGGGTCATACACAGAGGGATTATTCCTCAACACGGTCCCATCAAACACTGCCGGTGTCAGACACAGAGAGAATCTCCCTCCACACCGTCCCATCACACTCCCGGGGTCAGACACAGAGAGAATCTCACTCCACACCGTCCCATCACACTCCCGGGGTCAGACACAGAGAGAATCTCCCTCCACACCGTCCCATCACACACTCCCGGGATAAGACACAGACTGAATCTCCCCCCACACCGTACCAACACACTCTCCCGGGTCAGACACAGACTGATTATTCCTCTACACGGTCCCATCACACACTCTCGGGCTCAGACACAGACTGAATCTCCTCCACACCGTCCCATCATAGAATCCCGGGGTCAGACACAGAGTGATTATTCCTCTACACGGTCCAATCAAACACTCCCGGGGTCAGCCGCAGAGTGATTATTCCTCTACACCGCCCATCAGACTCTTCCGTGGTCAGACACAGAGTGATTATTCCTCTACACGCTACCAACACACACACCCGTGATCAGACACAGAGTGATTAATCCTCTACACCGACGCATCACACACTCCCGTGGTCAAACACAGAGTGATTATTCCTCTACGCGGTCCCATCAAAAACTCCCGGGGTCAGACGCAGAGTGAATCTCCCTCACACCGTCCCATCACACACTCCCGGGGTAAGACACAGAGTGATTATTCCTCTACAAGGTCCCATCAAACACTACCGGGGACAGACACAGAGTGAATCTCAATTCACACCGTCCCATCACACACACCCGGGGTCAGACACAGAGAGTTTATTCCTCTACACGGTACCATGAAACACTCCCGGGGTCAGACACAGAGAGATTATTCCTCTACACGGACCCATCAAACACTCCCGTGGTCAGACACAGAGAGAATCTCAATCCTCACCGTCCAATCACACACACCCGTGGTCAGACACAGAGAGATTATTCCTCTACACGGTACCATCAAACACTCCCGGGGTCAGACACAGAGAGATTATACCTCTACACGGTCCCATCAAACACTCCCGGTGTCAGACACAGTGTGAATCTCCTTCCACACCGTCCCATCACACTCTCCCTGGGTCAGACTCAGAGTGATTATTCCTCTACACGGTCCCATGAAACACTCCCGGGGTCGGACACAGAGTGAATCTCCGTCCACACCGTCCCATCACACACTCCCGTGGTCAGACACAGTGTGATTATTCCTCTACACGGTCCCATCAAACACTCCCGGTGTCAGACACAGAATGAATCTCCCTCCACACCGTCCCATCACACACTCCCGTGGTGAAACACAGAGTGATTATTCCTCTACATGGTTCCATCAAACACTCCCGGGGTCAGACACAGTGTGAATCTCCCTCCACACAGTCCCATCACACACTCCCAGGGTCAGACACAGAGGGATTATTCCTCTACACAGTCCCATCAAACACTCCCGGGGTCAGGCACGGAGTGAATCTCCCTCCACACCGTCCCATCACACACTCCCGGGGTCAGTCACAGAGAGATTATTCCTCTACACGGTACCGTCAAACACTCCCGGGGTCAGACACAGAGAGATTATTACTCTACACGGTCCCATCAAACAATCCCGGTGTCAGACACAGAGTCATTATTCCTCTACAAGGTCTCATCAAACACTTCAGTGGTCAGACACAGAGTGATTATTCCTCAACACGGTACCATCAAACTCTCACGGTGTCTGACACAGAGTGAATCTCCCTCTACGCCGTCCCATCACACTCTCCCGGGGTCAGACACAGATTGATGATTCCTCTACACTGTCCCATCAAACATTCCCGGGGTCAGAAACAGAGTGATTATTCCTCTACGCGGCCCCATCAAACTCTCCCGGGTTCAGACACAGAGTGATTATTCCTCTACACGGTCCCATCAAACGATCCCGGTGGTCAGACACAGAGTGATTATTCCTCTACACGGTACCATCAAACACTCCCAGGGTCAGACACAGTGTTATTATTCCTCTACGCGGTCCCATCAAAAACTCCCGGGGTCAGACGCAGAGTGAATCTCCCTCACACCGTCCCATCACACACTCCTGGGGTAAGACACAGCGTGATTATTCCTCTACAAGGTCCCATCAAACACTACCGGGGACAGACACAGAGTGAATCTCAATCCTTACCGTCCAATCACACACACCCGGTGTCAGACACAGAGAGATTATTCCTCTACACGGTACCATCAAACACTCCCGGGGTCAGACACAGAGAGATTATTCCTCTACACGGTCCCATCAAACACTCCCGGTGTCAGACACAGTCATTATTCCTCTACAAGGTCACATCAAACACTTCCGTGGTCAGACACAGAGTGATTATTCCTCTACACGGCCCCATCAATATCTCCCGGGGTCAGACACAGGGTGATTATTCCTCGACACGGTCCCATCAAACGCTCCCGGGGGTCTCACACAGAGTTATTATTCCTCTACACGGTCCCATCTAACACTCCGGGGGCAAGACACAGAGTGATTATTCCACTACAAGGTCCCATCAAACACTCCCGGGGTCAGACACAGAGTGAATCTCAATCCACACCGTCCCATCACACACTCCCGGGGTCAGACACGGAGAGATTATTCCTCTACACGGTACCATCAAACACTCCCGGGTTCAGACACAGAGAGATTATTCCTCTACACGGTCCCATCAAACACTCCGCGGGTCAGGCACAGAGTGAATCTCAATCCTCACCGTCCCGTCACACACTCCCGGGGTCAGACACAGAGAGATTATTCCTCCACACGGTACCATCAAACACTCCCGGGGTCAGACACAGAGAGATTATTCCTCTACACGGTCCCATCAAACACTCTCGGGGTCAGACACAGAGTCATTTTTCCTCTACACGGTACCATCAAACACTCCCGGGTTCTGACACAGAGAGATTATTCCTCTACACGGTCCCATCAAACACTCCGGGGGTCAGGCACAGAGTGAATCTCAATCCTCACCGTCCCGTCACACACTCCCGGGGTCAGACACAGAGAGATTATTCCTCCACACGGTACCATCAAACACTCCCGGGGTCAGACACAGAGAGATTATTCCTCTACACGGTCCCATCAAACACTCCCGGGGTCAGACACAGAGTCATTATTCCTCTACACGGTCACATCAAACTCTTCCGGGGTCAGACACAGAGTGATTATTCCTCTACACGGTACCATCACACACTCCCGGTGTCAGACACAGTGTGAATCTCCTTCCACACCGTCCCATCACACTCTCCCGGGGTAAGACACAGAGTGATTATTCCTCTACACGGTCACATCAAAAACTCCCGGGGTCAGACACAGAGTGAATCTCCCGCCACGCCGTCCCATCACACACTCCCGGGGTCAGACACAGAATGAATCTCCCTCCACACGGTCCCATCACACACTCCCTGGGTCATACACAGAGGGATTATTCCTCAACACGGTCCCATCAAACACTCCGGGGTCAGACACAGAGTGAATCTCCCTCCACACGGTCCCATCACACACTCCCTGGGTCATACACAGAGGGATTATTCCTCAACACGGTCCCATCAAACACTGCCGGTGTCAGACACAGAGTGAATCTCACTCCACACCGTCCCATCACACTCCCGGGGTCAGACACAGAGAGAATCTCCCTCCACACCGTCCCATCACACACTCCCGGGATAAGACACAGACTGAATCTCCCCCCACACCGTACCAACACACTCTCCCGGGTCAGACACAGACTGATTATTCCTCTACACGGTCCCATCACACACTCTCGGGCTCAGACACAGACTGAATCTCCTCCACACCGTCCCATCATAGAATCCCGGGGTCAGACACAGAGTGATTATTCCTCTACACGGTCCAATCAAACACTCCCGGGGTCAGCCGCAGAGTGATTATTCCTCTACACCGCCCATCAGACTCTTCCGTGGTCAGACACAGAGTGATAATTCCTCTACACGGTACCAACACACACACCCGTGATCAGACACAGAGTGATTAATCCTCTACACCGACGCATCACACACTCCCGTGGTCAAACACAGAGTGATTATTCCTCTACACGGTTCCATCAAACAATCCCGGGGTCAGACACAGAGTGAATCTCCCTCCACACCGTCCCATCACACACTCCCGGGGTCAGACACAGAGTGATTATTCATCTATACTGTCCCATCAAACACTCCCGGGGTCAGACACAGAGTGAATCTCCGTCCACACCGTCCCATCACACACACCCGGGGTCAGACACAGAGCGATTATTCCTCTGCACTGTACCATCAAACACTACGTGGGGCAGACACAGAATGATTATTATCTACACGGTCCCATCACACACTTCCGGGGTCAGACACATAGTGAATCTCCCTCCACACGGTCCAATCAAACACTCCCGGGGTCAGTCGCAGAGTGAATCTCAATCCTCACCGTCCCATCACACACTCCCGGGGTCAAACACAGAGAGAATATTCCTCTACACGGTCCCATCAAACACTCCCGGGGTCAGACACAGAGAGATTATTCCTCTACACGGTCCCATCAAACACGCCCTGTGTCAGACACAGAGTCATTATTCCTCTACAAGGTCCCATTACACTCTCCCGGTGTCAGACACACGGTGAATCTCCTTCAACACTGTCCCATCACACTCTGCCGGGGTCAGACACACAGTGAATATTCCTTTACACGGTCCCATCAAACACTCCCGGGGTCAGACACAGAGTGAATCTCCCTCCACGCCGTCCCATCACACACTCCCGGTGTCAGACTCAGAGTGATTATTCCTCTACACGGTCCCATCAAACATTCCCGGGGTCAGAAACAGAGTGTTTAATCCTCTACGCGGCCCCATCAAACTCGCCCGGGGTCAGACACAGAGTGAATCTCAATCCTCACCGTCCAATCACACACTCCCGGGGTCAGACACAGAGAGATTATTCCTCTACACGGTACCATCAAACACTGCAGGGGTCAGACACAGAGTGAATCTCCCTCCACACCGTCCCATCACACACTCCCGGTATAAGACACAGACTGAATCTCCCTCCACACCGTACCAACACACTCTCCCGGGTCAGACACAGACTGATTATTCCTCTACACGGTCCCATCACACACTCCCGGGGTCAGACACAGACTGAATCTCCCTCCACACCGTCCCATCATACAATCCCGGGGTCAGACACAGAGTAATTATTCCTCTACACGGTCCCATCAAATACTCCCGGGGTCAGACACAGAGTCATTATTCCTCTACACGGTCACATCAAACTCTACCGGGGTCAGACACAGAGTGATTATTCCTCTACACGGTACCATCACACACTCCCGGTGTCAGACACAGTGTGAATCTCCTTCCACTCCGTCCCATCGCACTCTCCCTGGGTAAGACACAGAGTGATTATTCCTCTACACGGTCCCATCAAACACTCCCGGGGTCAGACACAGAGTGAATCTCCCTCCACGCCGTCCCATCACACTCTCCCGGGGTCAGACACAGTGTGATTATTCCTTTACACGGTCCCATCAAACACTCCCGGGGTCAGACACAGACTGAATCTCCCTCCACACCGTCCCATCACACTCTCCCGGGGTCAGACTCAGAGAGATTATTCCTCTACGCGGTCCCATCAAACGTTCCCGGGGTCAGAAACAGAATGATTATTCCTCTACGAGGCCCCATCAAACTCTCCCGGGTTCAGACACAGAGTGATTATTCCTCTACACGGTCCCATCAAACGATCCCGGTGGTCAGACACAGAGTGATTATTCCTCTACACGGTACCATCAAACACTCCCAGGGTGAGACACAGTGTTATTATTCCTCTACGCGGTCCCATCAAAAACTCCCGGGGTCAGACGCAGAGTGAATCTCCCTCACACCGTCCCATCACACACTCCCGGGGTAAGACACAGAGTGATTATTCCTCTACAAGGTCCCATCAAACACTACCGGGGACAGACACAGAGTGAATCTCAATTCACACCGTCCCATCACACACACCCGGGGTCAGACACAGAGAGTTTATTCCTCTACACGGTACCAGGAAACACTCCCGGGGTCAGACACAGAGAGATTATTCCTCTACACGGACCCATCAAACACTCCCGGGGTCAGACACAGAGTGAATCTCAATCCTCACCGTCCAATCACACACACCCGGGGTCAGACACAGAGAGATTATTCCTCTACACGGTACCATCAAACACTCCCGGGGTCAGACACAGAGAGATTATTCCTCTACACGGTCCAATCAAACACTCCCGGTGTCAGACACAGTCATTCTTCCTCTACAAGGTCACATCAAACACTTCCGTGGTCAGACAGAGTGATTATTCCTCTACACGGCCCCATCAATCTCGCCCGGGGTCAGACACAGGGTGATTATTCCTCGACACGGTCCCATCAAACGCTCCCGGGGGTCTCACACAGAGTTATTATTCCTCTACACGGTCCCATCAAACACTCCGGGGGTCAGACACAGAGTGAATCTCAATCCACACCGTCCCATCACACACTCCCGGGGTCAGACACAGAGAGATTATTCCTCTACACGGTACCATCAAACACTGCAGGGGTCAGACACAGAGTGAATCTCCCTCCACACCGTCCCATCACACACTCCCGGTATAAGACACAGACTGAATCTCCCTCCACACCGTACCAACACACTCTCCCGGGTCAGACACAGACTGATTATTCCTCTACACGGTCCCATCACACACTCCCGGGGTCAGACACAGACTGAATCTCCCTCCACACCGTCCCATCATACAATCCCGGGGTCAGACACAGAGTAATTATTCCTCTACACGGTCCCATCAAATACTCCCGGGGTCAGACACAGAGTCATTATTCCTCTACACGGTCACATCAAACTCTACCGGGGTCAGACACAGAGTGATTATTCCTCTACACGGTACCATCACACACTCCCGGTGTCAGACACAGTGTGAATCTCCTTCCACTCCGTCCCATCGCACTCTCCCTGGGTAAGACACAGAGTGATTATTCCTCTACACGGTCCCATCAACCACTCCCGGGGTCAGACACAGAGTGAATCTCCCTCCACGCCGTCCCATCACACTCTCCCGGGGTCAGACACAGTGTGATTATTCCTTTACACGGTCCCATCAAACACTCCCGGGGTCAGACACAGACTGAATCTCCCTCCACACCGTCCCATCACACACTCCCGGGGTCAGACTCAGAGAGATTATTCCTCTACGCGGTCCCATCAAACGTTCCCGGGGTCAGAAACAGAATGATTATTCCTCTACGAGGCCCCATCAAACTCTCCCGGGTTCAGACACAGAGTGATTATTCCTCTACACGGTCCCATCAAACGATCCCGGTGGTCAGACACAGAGTGATTATTCCTCTACACGGTACCATCAAACACTCCCAGGGTGAGACACAGTGTTATTATTCCTCTACGCGGTCCCATCAAAAACTCCCGGGGTCAGACGCAGAGTGAATCTCCCTCACACCGTCCCATCACACACTTCCGGGGTGAGACACAGAGTGATTATTCCTCTACAAGGTCCCATCAAACACTACCGGGGACAGACACAGAGTGAATCTCAATTCACACCGTCCCATCACACACACCCGGGGTCAGACACAGAGAGTTTATTCCTCTACACGGTACCAGGAAACACTCCCGGGGTCAGACACAGAGAGATTATTCCTCTACACGGACCCATCAAACACTCCCGGGGTCAGACACAGAGTGAATCTCAATCCTCACCGTCCAATCACACACACCCGGGGTCAGACACAGAGAGATTATTCCTCTACACGGTACCATCAAACACTCCCGGGGTCAGACACAGAGAGATTATTCCTCTACACGGTCCAATCAAACACTCCCGGTGTCAGACACAGTCATTCTTCCTCTACAAGGTCACATCAAACACTTCCGTGGTCAGACAGAGTGATTATTCCTCTACACGGCCCCATCAATCTCGCCCGGGGTCAGACACAGGGTGATTATTTCTCGACACGGTCCCATCAAACGCTCCCGGGGGTCTCACACAGAGATATTATTCCTCAACACGGTCCCATCAAACACTCCGGGGGTCAGACACAGAGTGAATCTCAATCCACACCGTCCCATCACACACTCCCGGGGTCAGACACGGAGAGATTATTCCTCTACACGGTACCATCAAACACTCCCGGGTTCAGACACAGAGAGATTATTCCTCTACACGGTCCCATCAAACACTCCGGGGGTCAGGCACTGAGTGAATCTCAATCCTGACCGTCCCGTCACACACTCCCGGGGTCAGACACAGAGAGATTATTCCTCCACACGGTACCATCAAACACTCCCGGGTTCAGACACAGAGAGATTATTCCTCTACAGGGTCCCATTACACTCTCCCGGTGTCAGACACACGGTGAATCTCCTTCAACACTGTCCCATCACACTCTGCCGGGGTCAGACACACAGTGAATATTCCTTTACACGGTCCCATCAAACACTCCCGGGGTCAGACACAGAGTGAATCTCCCTCCACGCCGTCCCATCACACACTCCCGGTGTCAGACTCAGAGTGATTATTCCTCTACACGGTCCCATCAAACATTCCCGGTGTCAGAAACAGAGTGTTTAATCCTCTACGCGGCCCCATCAAACTCTCCCGGGGTCAGACACAGAGTGAATCTCAATCCTCACCGTCCAATCACACACTCCCGGGGTCAGACACAGAGAGATTATTCCTCTACACGGTACCATCAAACACTGCAGGGGTCAGACACAGAGTGAATCTCCCTCCACACCGTCCCATCACACACTCCCGGTATAAGACACAGACTGAATCTCCCTCCACACCGTACCAACACACTCTCCCGGGTCAGACACAGACTGATTATTCCTCTACACGGTCCCATCACACACTCCCGGGGTCAGACACAGACTGAATCTCCCTCCACACCGTCCCATCATACAATCCCGGGGTCAGACACAGAGTAATTATTCCTCTACACGGTCCCATCAAATACTCCCGGGGTCAGACACAGAGTCATTATTCCTCTACACGGTCACATCAAACTCTACCGGGGTCAGACACAGAGTGATTATTCCTCTACACGGTACCATCACACACTCCCGGTGTCAGACACAGTGTGAATCTCCTTCCACTCCGTCCCATCGCACTCTCCCTGGGTAAGACACAGAGTGATTATTCCTCTACGCGGTCCCATCAAACACTCCCGGGGTCAGACACAGAGTGAATCTCCCTCCACGCCGTCCCATCACACTCTCCCGGGGTCAGACACAGTGTGATTATTCCTTTACACGGTCCCATCAAACACTCCGGGGGTCAGGCACTGAGTGAATCTCAATCCTGACCGTCCCGTCACACACTCCCGGGGTCAGACACAGAGAGATTATTCCTCCACACGGTACCATCAAACACTCCCGGGTTCAGACACAGAGAGATTATTCCTCTACAGGGTCCCATCAAACACTCCCGGGGTCAGACACAGAGTCATTATTCCTCGACACGGTCACATCAAACTCTTCCGGGGTCAGACACAGAGTGATTATTCCTCTACACGGTACCATCACACACTCCCGGTGTCAGACACAGTGTGAATCTCCTTCCACACCGTCCCATCACACTCTCCCGGGGTAAGACACAGAGTGATTATTCCTCTACAAGGTCCCATCAAACACACCCGGGGTCAGACACAGAGTGATTATTCCTCTACACGGTACCATCACACACTCCCGGTGTCAGACACAGTGTGAATCTCCTTCCACTCCGTCCCATCGCACTCTCCCTGGGTAAGACACAGAGTGATTATTCCTCTACACGGTCCCATCAAACACTCCCGGGGTCAGACACAGAGTGAATCTCCCTCCACGCCGTCCCATCACACTCTCCCGGGGTCAGACACAGTGAGATTATTCCTCTACACGTTCCCAACAAACACTCCCGGGGTCAGACACAGACTGAATCTCCCTCCACACCGTCCCATCACACTCTCCCGGGGTCAGACACAGAGAGATTATTCCTCTACACGGTACCATTACACTCTCCCGGTGTCAGACACAGGGTGAATCTCCTTCAACACTGTCCCATCACACTCTGCCGGGGTCAGACACACAGTGATTATTCCTCTACACGGTCCCATCAAACACTCCCGGGGTCAGACACAGAGAGAATCTCCCTCCACGCCGTCCCATCACACACTCCCGGGGTCAGACACAGAGTGATTATTCCTCTACACGGTCCCAGCAAACATTCCCGGTGTCAGTCACAGAGAGATTATTCCTCTACGCGGCCCCATCAAGCTCTCCCGGGGTCAGACACAGAGTGATTATTCCTCGACACGGTACCATCACACTCTCCCGGTGTCAGACACAGGGTGAATCTCCTTCAACACTGTCCCATCACACTCTGCCGGGGTCAGACACACAGTGAATATTCCTCTACACGGTCCCATCAAACACTCCCGGGGTCAGACACAGAGTGAATCTCCCTCCACGCCGTTCCATCACACACTCCCGGGGTCAGACACAGAGTGAATATTCCTCTACGCGGTCCCATCAAACATTCGCGCGGTCAGAAACAGAGTGATTATTCCTCTGCGCGGCCCCATCAATCTCGCCCGGGGTCAGACACAGGGTGATTATTCCTCGACACGGTCCCATCAAACGCTCCCGGGGGTCTCACACAGAGTTATTATTCCTCTACACGGTCCCATCAAACACTCCGGGGGTCAGACACAGAGTGAATCTCAATCCACACCGTCCCATCACACACTCCCGGGGTCAGACACGGAGAGATTATTCCTCTACACGGTACCATCAAACACTCCCGGGTTCAGACACAGAGAGATTATTCCTCTACACGGTCCCATCAAACACTCCGGGGGTCAGGCACTGAGTGAATCTCAATCCTGACCGTCCCGTCACACACTCCCGGGGTCAGACACAGAGAGATTATTCCTCCACACGGTACCATCAAACACTCCCGGGTTCAGACACAGAGAGATTATTCCTGTACAGGGTCCCATTACACTCTCCCGGTGTCAGACACACGGTGAATCTCCTTCAACACTGTCCCATCACACTCTGCCGGGGTCAGACACACAGTGAATATTCCTTTACACGGTCCCATCAAACACTCCCGGGGTCAGACACAGAGTGAATCTCCCTCCACGCCGTCCCATCACACACTCCCGGTGTCAGACTCAGAGTGATTATTCCTCTACACGGTCCCATCAAACATTCCCGGGGTCAGAAACAGAGTGTTTAATCCTCTACGCGGCCCCATCAAACTCTCCCGGGGTCAGACACAGAGTGAATCTCAATCCTCACCGTCCAATCACACACTCCCGGGGTCAGACACAGAGAGATTATTCCTCTACACGGTACCATCAAACACTGCAGGGGTCAGACACAGAGTGAATCTCCCTCCACACCGTCCCATCACACACTCCCGGTATAAGACACAGACTGAATCTCCCTCCACACCGTACCAACACACTCTCCCGGGTCAGACACAGACTGATTATTCCTCTACACGGTCCCATCACACACTCCCGGGGTCAGACACAGACTGAATCTCCCTCCACACCGTCCCATCATACAATCCCGGGGTCAGACACAGAGTAATTATTCCTCTACACGGTCCCATCAAATACTCCCGGGGTCAGACACAGAGTCATTATTCCTCTACACGGTCACATCAAACTCTACCGGGGTCAGACACAGAGTGATTATTCCTCTACACGGTACCATCACACACTCCCGGTGTCAGACACAGTGTGAATCTCCTTCCACTCCGTCCCATCGCACTCTCCCTGGGTAAGACACAGAGTGATTATTCCTCTACACGGTCCCATCAAACACTCCCGGGGTCAGACACAGAGTGAATCTCCCTCCACGCCGTCCCATCACACTCTCCCGGGGTCAGACACAGTTTGATTATTCCTTTACACGGTCCCATCAAACACTCCGGGGGTCAGGCACTGAGTGAATCTCAATCCTGACCGTCCCGTCACACACTCCCGGGGTCAGACACAGAGAGATTATTCCTCCACACGGTACCATCAAACACTCCCGGGTTCAGACACAGAGAGATTATTCCTCTACAGGGTCCCATCAAACACTCCCGGGGTCAGACACAGAGTCATTATTCCTCTACACGGTCACATCAAACTCTTCCGGGGTCAGACACAGAGTGATTATTCCTCTACACGGTACCATCACACACTCCCGGGGTCAGACACAGAGTGATTATTCCTCTACACGGTACCATCACACACTCCCGGTGTCAGACACAGTGTGAATCTCCTTCCACTCCGTCCCATCGCACTCTCCCTGGGTAAGACACAGAGTGATTATTCCTCTACACGGTCCCATCAAACACTCCCGGGGTCAGACACAGAGTGAATCTCCCTCCACGCCGTCCCATCACACTCTCCCGGGGTCAGACACAGTGAGATTATTCCTCTACACGTTCCCATCAAACACTCCCGGGGTCAGACACAGACTGAATCTCCCTCCACACCGTCCCATCACACTCTCCCGGGGTCAGACACAGAGAGATTATTCCTCTACACGGTACCATTACACTCTCCCGGTGTCAGACACAGGGTGAATCTCCTTCAACACTGTCCCATAACACTCTGCCGGGGTCAGACATACAGTGATTATTCCTCTACACGGTCCCATCAAACACTCCCGGGGTCAGACACAGAGAGAATCTCCCTCCACGCCGTCCCATCACACACTCCCGGGGTCAGACACAGTGTGATTATTCCTTTACACGGTCCCATCAAACACTCCGGGGGTCAGGCACTGAGTGAATCTCAATCCTGACCGTCCCGTCACACACTCCCGGGGTCAGACACAGAGAGATTATTCCTCCACACGGTACCATCAAACACTCCCGGGTTCAGACACAGAGAGATTATTCCTCTACAGGGTCCCATCAAACACTCCCGGGGTCAGACACAGAGTCATTATTCCTCTACACGGTCACATCAAACTCTTCCGGGGTCAGACACAGAGTGATTATTCCTCTACACGGTACCATCACACACTCCCGGTGTCAGACACAGTGTGAATCTCCTTCCACACCGTCCCATCACACTCTCCCGGGGTAAGACACAGAGTGATTATTCCTCTACAAGGTCCCATCAAACACACCCGGGGTCAGACACAGAGTGATTATTCCTCTACACGGTACCATCACACACTCCCGGTGTCAGACACAGTGTGAATCTCCTTCCACTCCGTCCCATCGCACTCTCCCTGGGTAAGACACAGAGTGATTATTCCTCTACACGGTCCCATCAAACACTCCCGGGGTCAGACACAGAGTGAATCTCCCTCCACGCCGTCCCATCACACTCTCCCGGGGTCAGACACAGTGAGATTATTCCTCTACACGTTCCCATCAAACACTCCCGGGGTCAGACACAGACTGAATCTCCCTCCACACCGTCCCATCACACTCTCCCGGGGTCAGACACAGAGAGATTATTCCTCTACACGGTCCCATCACACAATCCCGGTGTCAGACACAGAGTCATCATTCCTCTACAAGGTCTCATCAAACTCTTCCCTGGTCAGACACAGAGAGATTATTCCTCTACACGGTACCATTACACTCTCCCGGTGTCAGACACAGGGTGAATCTCCTTCAACACTGTCCCATCACACTCTGCCGGGGTCAGACACACAGTGATTATTCCTCTACACGGTCCCATCAAACACTCCCGTGGTCAGACACAGAGAGAATCTCCCTCCACGCCGTCCCATCACACACTCCCGGGGTCAGGCACAGAGTGATTATTCCTCTACACGGTCCCAGCAAACATTCCCGGTGTCAGTCACAGAGAGATTATTCCTCTACGCGGCCCCATCAAGCTCTCCCGGGGTCAGACACAGAGTGATTATTCCTCGACACGGTACCATCACACTCTCCCGGTGTCAGACACAGTGTGAATCTCCTTCCCCTCCGTCCCATCGCACTCTCCCTGGGTAAGACACAGAGTGATTATTCCTCTACAAGGTCCCATCAAGCACACCCGGGGTCAGACACAGAGTGATTATTCCTCTACACGGTACCATCACACACTCCCGGTGTCAGACACAGTGTGAATCTCCTTCCACTCCGTCCCATCGCACTCTCCCTGGGTAAGACACAGAGTGATTATTCCTCTACACGGTCCCATCAAACACTCCCGGGGTCAGACACAGAGTGAATCTCCCTCCACGCCGTCCCATCACACTCTCCCGGGGTCAGACACAGTGAGATTATTCCTCTACACGTTCCCATCAAACACTCCCGGGGTCAGACACAGACTGAATCTCCCTCCACACCGTCCCATCACACTCTCCCGGGGTCAGACACAGAGAGATTATTCCTCTACACGGTACCATTACACTCTCCCGGTGTCAGACACAGGGTGAATCTCCTTCAACACTGTCCCATCACACTCTGCCGGGGTCAGACACACAGTGATTATTCCTCTACACGGTCCCATCAAACACTCCCGGGGTCAGACACAGAGAGAATCTCCCTCCACGCCGTCCCATCACACACTCCCGGGGTCAGACACAGAGTGATTATTCCTCTACACGGTCCCAGCAAACATTCCCGGTGTCAGTCACAGAGAGATTATTCCTCTACGCGGCCCCATCAAGCTCTCCCGGGGTCAGACACAGAGTGATTATTCCTCGACACGGTACCATCACACTCTCCCGGTGTCAGACACAGGGTGAATCTCCTTCAACACTGTCCCATCACACTCTGCCGGGGTCAGACACACAGTGAATATTCCTCTACACGGTCCCATCAAACACTCCCGGGGTCAGACACAGAGTGAATCTCCCTCCACGCCGTTCCATCACACACTCCCGGGGTCAGACACAGAGTGAATATTCCTCTACGCGGTCCCATCAAACATTCGCGCGGTCAGAAACAGAGTGATTATTCCTCTGCGCGGCCCCATCAAAGTCTCCCGGGGTCAGACACAGAGTGAATCTCCCTCCACGACGTCCCATCACACACTCCCGGTGTCAGACTCAGAGTGATTATTCCTCTACACGGTCCCATCAAACATTCCCGGGGTCAGAAACAGAGTGTTTAATCCTCTACGCGGCCCCATCAAACTCTCCCGGGGTCAGACACAGAGTGAATCTCAATCCTCACCGTCCAATCACACACTCCCGGGGTCAGACACAGAGAGATTATTCCTCTACACGGTACCATCAAACACTGCAGGGGTCAGACACAGAGTGAATCTCCCTCCACACCGTCCCATCACACACTCCCGGTATAAGACACAGACTGAATCTCCCTCCACACCGTACCAACACACTCTCCCGGGTCAGACACAGACTGATTATTCCTCTACACGGTCCCATCACACACTCCCGGGGTCAGACACAGACTGAATCTCCCTCCACACCGTCCCATCATACAATCCCGGGGTCAGACACAGAGTAATTATTCCTCTACACGGTCCCATCAAATACTCCCGGGGTCAGACACAGAGTCATTATTCCTCTACACGGTCACATCAAACTCTACCGGGGTCAGACACAGAGTGATTATTCCTCTACACGGTACCATCACACACTCCCGGTGTCAGACACAGTGTGAATCTCCTTCCACTCCGTCCCATCGCACTCTCCCTGGGTAAGACACAGAGTGATTATTCCTCTACACGGTCCCATCAAACACTCCCGGGGTCAGACACAGAGTGAATCTCCCTCCACGCCGTCCCATCACACTCTCCCGGGGTCAGACACAGTTTGATTATTCCTTTACACGGTCCCATCAAACACTCCGGGGGTCAGGCACTGAGTGAATCTCAATCCTGACCGTCCCGTCACACACTCCCGGGGTCAGACACAGAGAGATTATTCCTCCACACGGTACCATCAAACACTCCCGGGTTCAGACACAGAGAGATTATTCCTCTACAGGGTCCCATCAAACACTCCCGGGGTCAGACACAGAGTCATTATTCCTCTACACGGTCACATCAAACTCTTCCGGGGTCAGACACAGAGTGATTATTCCTCTACACGGTACCATCACACACTCCCGGGGTCAGACACAGAGTGATTATTCCTCTACACGGTACCATCACACACTCCCGGTGTCAGACACAGTGTGAATCTCCTTCCACTCCGTCCCATCGCACTCTCCCTGGGTAAGACACAGAGTGATTATTCCTCTACACGGTCCCATCAAACACTCCCGGGGTCAGACACAGAGTGAATCTCCCTCCACGCCGTCCCATCACACTCTCCCGGGGTCAGACACAGTGAGATTATTCCTCTACACGTTCCCATCAAACACTCCCGGGGTCAGACACAGACTGAATCTCCCTCCACACCGTCCCATCACACTCTCCCGGGGTCAGACACAGAGAGATTATTCCTCTACACGGTACCATTACACTCTCCCGGTGTCAGACACAGGGTGAATCTCCTTCAACACTGTCCCATAACACTCTGCCGGGGTCAGACATACAGTGATTATTCCTCTACACGGTCCCATCAAACACTCCCGGGGTCAGACACAGAGAGAATCTCCCTCCACGCCGTCCCATCACACACTCCCGGGGTCAGACACAGTGTGATTATTCCTTTACACGGTCCCATCAAACACTCCGGGGGTCAGGCACTGAGTGAATCTCAATCCTGACCGTCCCGTCACACACTCCCGGGGTCAGACACAGAGAGATTATTCCTCTACAGGGTCCCATCAAACACTCCCGGGGTCAGACACAGAGTCATTATTCCTCTACACGGTCACATCAAACTCTTCCGGGGTCAGACACAGAGTGATTATTCCTCTACACGGTACCATCACACACTCCCGGTGTCAGACACAGTGTGAATCTCCTTCCACACCGTCCCATCACACTCTCCCGGGGTAAGACACAGAGTGATTATTCCTCTACAAGGTCCCATCAAACACACCCGGGGTCAGACACAGAGTGATTATTCCTCTACACGGTACCATCACACACTCCCGGTGTCAGACACAGTGTGAATCTCCTTCCACTCCGTCCCATCGCACTCTCCCTGGGTAAGACACAGAGTGATTATTCCTCTACACGGTCCCATCAAACACTCCCGGGGTCAGACACAGAGTGAATCTCCCTCCACGCCGTCCCATCACACTCTCCCGGGGTCAGACACAGTGAGATTATTCCTCTACACGTTCCCATCAAACACTCCCGGGGTCAGACACAGACTGAATCTCCCTCCACACCGTCCCATCACACTCTCCCGGGGTCAGACACAGAGAGATTATTCCTCTACACGGTCCCATCACACAATCCCGGTGTCAGACACAGAGTCATCATTCCTCTACAAGGTCTCATCAAACTCTTCCCTGGTCAGACACAGAGAGATTATTCCTCTACACGGTACCATTACACTCTCCCGGTGTCAGACACAGGGTGAATCTCCTTCAACACTGTCCCATCACACTCTGCCGGGGTCAGACACACAGTGATTATTCCTCTACACGGTCCCATCAAACACTCCCGGGGTCAGACACAGAGAGAATCTCCCTCCACGCCGTCCCATCACACACTCCCGGGGTCAGGCACAGAGTGATTATTCCTCTACACGGTCCCAGCAAACATTCCCGGTGTCAGTCACAGAGAGATTATTCCTCTACGCGGCCCCATCAAGCTCTCCCGGGGTCAGACACAGAGTGATTATTCCTCGACACGGTACCATCACACTCTCCCGGTGTCAGACACAGTGTGAATCTCCTTCCACTCCGTCCCATCGCACTCTCCCTGGGTAAGACACAGAGTGATTATTCCTCTACAAGGTCCCATCAAACACACCCGGGGTCAGACACAGAGTGATTATTCCTCTACACGGTACCATCACACACTCCCGGTGTCAGACACAGTGTGAATCTCCTTCCACTCCGTCCCATCGCACTCTCCCTGGGTAAGACACAGAGTGATTATTCCTCTACACGGTCCCATCAAACACTCCCGGGGTCAGACACAGAGTGAATCTCCCTCCACGCCGTCCCATCACACTCTCCCGGGGTCAGACACAGTGAGATTATTCCTCTACACGTTCCCATCAAACACTCCCGGGGTCAGACACAGACTGAATCTCCCTCCACACCGTCCCATCACACTCTCCCGGGGTCAGACACAGAGAGATTATTCCTCTACACGGTACCATTACACTCTCCCGGTGTCAGACACAGGGTGAATCTCCTTCAACACTGTCCCATCACACTCTGCCGGGGTCAGACACACAGTGATTATTCCTCTACACGGTCCCATCAAACACTCCCGGGGTCAGACACAGAGAGAATCTCCCTCCACGCCGTCCCATCACACACTCCCGGGGTCAGACACAGAGTGATTATTCCTCTACACGGTCCCAGCAAACATTCCCGGTGTCAGTCACAGAGAGATTATTCCTCTACGCGGCCCCATCAAGCTCTCCCGGGGTCAGACACAGAGTGATTATTCCTCGACACGGTACCATCACACTCTCCCGGTGTCAGACACAGGGTGAATCTCCTTCAACACTGTCCCATCACACTCTGCCGGGGTCAGACACACAGTGAATATTCCTCTACACGGTCCCATCAAACACTCCCGGGGTCAGACACAGAGTGAATCTCCCTCCACGCCGTTCCATCACACACTCCCGGGGTCAGACACAGAGTGAATATTCCTCTACGCGGTCCCATCAAACATTCGCGCGGTCAGAAACAGAGTGATTATTCCTCTGCGCGGCCCCATCAAAGTCTCCCGGGGTCAGACACAGAGTGAATCTCCCTCCACGCCGTCCCATCACACACTCCCGGGGTCAGACACAGAGTGATTATTCCTCTACACGGTCCCATCAAACATTCCCGGGGTCAGAAACAGAGTGATTATTCCTCTACGCGGACCCATCAAACTCTCCCGGGGTCAGACACAGAGTGAATCTCAATCCTCCCCGTCCAATCACACACTCCCGGGGTCAGACACAGAGAGATTATTCCACTACACGGTACCATCAAACACTGCCGGGGTCAGACACAGAGTGAATCTCCCTCCACACCGTCCCATCACACACTCCCGGGGTCAGACACAGAGTGAATATTCCTCTACGCGGTCCCATCAAACATTCGCGGGGTCAGAAACAGAGTGATTATTCCTCTGCGCGGCCCCATCAAACTCTCCCGGGGTCAGACACAGAGTGAATCTCAATCCTCACCGTCCAATCACACACTCCCGTGGTCAGACACAGAGTGAATATTCCTCTACGCGGTCCCATCAAACATTCGCGGGGTCAGAAACAGAGTGATTATTCCTCTGCGCGGCCCCATCAAACTCTCCCGGGGTCAGACACAGAGTGAATCTCCCTCCACGCCGTCCCATCACACACTCCCGGTGTCAGACACAGAGTGATTATTCCTCTACACGGTCCCATCAAACATTCCCGGGGTCAGAAACAGCGTGATTATTCCTCTACGCGCCCCCATCAAACTCTCCCGGGGTCAGACACAGAGTGAATCTCAATCCTCCCCGTCCAATCACACACTCCCGGGGTCAGACACAGAGAGATTATTCCACTACACGGTACCATCAAACACTGCCGGGGTCAGACACAGAGTGAATCTCCCTCCACACCGTCCCATCACACACTCCCGGGGTCAGACACAGAGTGAATATTCCTCTACGCGGTCCCATCAAACATTCGCGGGGTCAGAAACAGAGTGATTATTCCTCTGCGCGGCCCCATCAAACTCTCCCGGGGTCAGACACAGAGTGAATCTCAATCCTCACCGTCCAATCACACACTCCCGTGGTCAGACACAGAGTGAATATTCCTCTACGCGGTCCCATCAAACATTCGCGGGGTCAGAAACAGAGTGATTATTCCTCTGCGCGGCCCCATCAAACTCTCCCGGGGTCAGACACAGAGTGAATCTCCCTCCACGCCGTCCCATCACACACTCCCGGTGTCAGACACAGAGTGAGTATTCCTCTACACGGTCCCATCAAACATTCCCGGGGTCAGAAACAGCGTGATTATTCCTCTACGCGCCCCCATCAAACTCTCCCGGGGTCAGACACAGAGTGAATCTCAATCCTTACCGTCCAATCACACACACCCGGGATCAGACACAGAGAGATTATTCCTCTACACGGTCACATCAAACACTTCCGTGGTCAGACACAGAGTGATTATTCCTCTACACGGCCCCATCAATATCTCCCGGGGTCAGACACAGGGTGATTATTCCTCGACACGGTCCCATCAAACGCTCCCGGGGGTCTCACACAGAGTTATTATTCCTCTACACGGTCCCATCAAAAACTCCGGGGGCAAGACACAGAGTGATTATTCCACTACAAGGTCCCATCAAACACTCCCGGGGTCAGACACAGAGTGAATCTCAATCCACACCGTCCCATCACACACTCCCTGGGTCAGACACGGAGAGATTATTCCTCTACACGGTACCATCAAACACTCCCGGGGTCAGACACAGAGTCATTTTTCCTCTACACGGTACCATCAAACACTCCCGGGTACAGACACAGAGAGATTATTCCTCTACACGGTCCCATCAAACACTCCGGGGGTCAGGCACAGAGTGAATCTCAATCCTCACCGTCCCGTCACACACTCCCGGGGTCAGACACAGAGAGATTATTCCTCCACACGGTACCTTCAAACACTCCCGTGGTCAGACACAGAGAGATTATTCCTCTACACGGTCCCATCAAACACTCCCGGGGTCAGACACAGAGTCATTATTCCTCTACACGGTCACATCAAACTCTTCCGGGGTCAGACACAGAGTGATTATTCCTCTACACGGTACCATCACACACTCCCGGTGTCAGACACAGTGTGAATCTCCTTCCACACCGTCCCATCACACTCTCCCGGGGTAAGACACAGAGTGATTATTCCTCTACACGGTCACATCAAAAACTCCCGGGGTCAGACACAGAGTGAATCTCCCGCCACGCCGTCCCATCACACACTCCCGGGGTCAGACACAGAATGAATCTCCCTCCACACGGTCCCATCACACACTCCCTGGGTCATACACAGAGGGATTATTCCTCAACACGGTCCCATCAAACACTCCGGTGTCAGACACAGAGTGAATCTCCCTCCACACGGTCCCACCACACACGCCCTGGGTCATACACAGAGGGATTATTCCTCAACACGGTCCCATCAAACACTGCCGGTGTCAGACACAGAGTGAATCTCACTCCACACCGTCCCATCACACTCCCGGGGTCAGACACAGAGAGAATCTCCCTCCACACCGTCCCATCACACACTCCCGGGATAAGACACAGACTGAATCTCCCCCCACACCGTACCAACACACTCTCCCGGGTCAGACACAGACTGATTATTCCTCTACACGGTCCCATTACACACTCTCGGGCTCAGACACAGACTGAATCTCCTCCACACCGTCCCATCATAGAATCCCGGGGTCAGACACAGAGTGATTATTCCTCTACACGGTCCAATCAAACACTCCCGGGGTCAGCCGCAGAGTGATTATTCCTCTACACCGCCCATCAGACTCTTCCGTGGTCAGACACAGAGTGATTATTCCTCTACACGGTACCAACACACACACCCGTGATCAGACACAGAGTGATTAATCCTCTACACCGACGCATCACACACTCCCGTGTTCAAACACATAGTGATTATTCCTCTACACGGTTCCATCAAACAATCCCGGGGTCAGACACAGAGTGAATCTCCCTCCACACCGTCCCATCACACACTCCCGGGGTCAGACACAGAGTGATTATTCATCTACACTGTCCCATCAAACACTCCCGGGGTCAGACACAGAGTGAATCTCCGTCCACACCGTCCCATCACACACACCCGGGGTCAGACACAGAGCGATTATTCCTCTGCACTGTACCATCAAACACTACGTGGGGCAGACACAGAATGATTAGTCCTCTACACGGTCCCATCACACACTTCCGGGGTCAGACACATAGTGAATCTCCCTCCAAACGGTCCAATCAAACACTCCCGAGGTCAGACGCAGAGTGAATCTCAATCCTCACCGTCCCATCACACACTCCCGGGGTCAGACACAGAGAGAATATTCCTCTACACGGTCCCATCAAACACTCCAGGGGTCAGGCACAGAGAGATTATTCCTCTACACGGTCCCATCAAACACGCCCTGTGTCAGACACAGAGTCATTATTCCTCTACAAGGTCCCATCACACTCTCCCGGTGTCAGACACACGGTGAATCTCCTTCAACACTGTCCCATCACACTCTGCCGGTGTCAGACACACAGTGATTATTCCTCTGCGTGGCCCCTTCAAACTCTCCCGGGGTCAGACACAGAGTGAATCTCCCTCCACGCCGTCCCATCACACACTCCCGGTGTCAGACTCAGAGTGATTATTCCTCTACACGGTCCCATCAAACATTCCCGGGGTCAGAAACAGTGTTTAATCCTCTACGCGGCCCCATCAAACTCTCCCGGGGTCAGACACAGAGTGAATCTCAATCCTCACCGTCCAATCACACACTCCCGGGGTCAGACACAGAGAGATTATTCCTCTACACGGTACCATCAAACACTGCAGGGGTCAGACACAGAGTGAATCTCCCTCCACACCGTCCCATCACACACTCCCGGTGTAAGACACAGACTGAATCTCCCTCCACACCGTACCAACACACTCTCCCGGGTCAGACACAGACTGATTATTCCTCTACACGGTCCCATCACACACTCCCGGGGTCAGACAAAGACTGAATCTCCCTCCACACCGTCCCATCATACAATCCCGGGGTCAGACACAGAGTAATTATTCCTCGACTCGGTCCCATCAAATACTCCCGGGGTCAGACACAGAGTCATTATTCCTCTACACGGTCACATCAAACTCTACCGGGGTCAGACACAGAGTGATTATTCCTCTACACGGTACCATCACACACTCCCGGTGTCAGACACAGTGTGAATCTCCTTCCACTCCGTCCCATCGCACTCTCCCTGGGTAAGACACAGAGTGATTATTCCTCTACACGGTCCCATCAAACACTCCCGGGGTCAGACACAGAGTGAATCTCCCTCCACGCCGTCCCATCACACTCTCCCGGGGTCAGACACAGTGTGATTATTCCTTTACACGGTCCCATCAAACACTCCCGGGGTCAGACACAGACTGAATCTCCCTCCACACCGTCCCATCACACTCTCCCGGGGTCAGACACAGAGTGATTATTCCTCTACACGGTCCAATCAAACACTCCCGGGGTCAGCCGCAGAGTGATTATTCCTCTACACCGCCCATCAGACTCTTCCGTGGTCAGACACAGAGTGATTATTCCTCTACACGGTACCAACACACACACCCGTGATCAGACACAGAGTGATTAATCCTCTACACCGACGCATCACACACTCCCGTGGTCAAACACAGAGTGATTATTCCTCTACACGGTTCCATCAAACAATCCCGGGGTCAGACACAGAGTGAATCTCCCTCCACACCGTCCCATCACACACTCCCGGGGTCAGACACAGAGTGATTATTCATCTACACGGGCCCATCAAACACTCCCGGGGTCAGACACAGAGTGAATCTCCGTCCACACCGTCCCATCACACACACCCGGGGTCAGACACAGAGCGATTATTCCTCTGCACTGTACCATCAAACACTACGTGGGGCAGACACAGAATGATTATTCCTCTACACGGTCCCATCACACACTTCCGGGGTCAGACACATAGTGAATCTCCCTCCACACGGTCCAATCAAACACTCCCGAGGTCAGACGCAGAGTGAATCTCAATCCTCACCGTCCCATCACACACTCCCGTGGTCAGACACAGAGAGAAAATTCCTCTACACGGTCCCATCAAACACTCCCGGGGTCAGACACAGAGAGATTATTCCTCTACACGGTCCCATCAAACACGCCCTGTGTCAGACACAGAGTCATTATTCCTCTACAAGGTCCCATCACACTCTCCCGGTGTCAGACACACGGTGAATCTCCTTCAACACTGTCCCATCACACTCTGCCGGGGTCAGACACACAGTGAATATTCCTTTACACGGTCCCATCAAACACTCCCGGGGTCAGACACAGAGTGAATCTCCCTCCACGCCGTTCCATCACACACTCCCGGGGTCAGACACAGAGTGATTATTCCTCTACGCGGTTTTTCAAACATTCGCGGGGTCAGAAACAGAGTGATTATTCCTCTGCGCGGCCCCATCAAACTCTCCCGGGGTCAGACACAGAGTGAATCTCCCTCCACGCCGTCCCATCACACACTCCCGGTGTCAGACTCAGAGTGATTATTCCTCTACACGGTCCCATCAAACATTCCCGGGGTCAGAAACAGAGTGTTTAATCCTCTACGCGGCCCCATCAAACTCTCCCGGGGTCAGACACAGAGTGAATCTCAATCCTCACCGTCCAATCACACACTCCCGGGGTCAGACACAGAGAGATTATTCCTCTACACGGTACCATCAAACACTGCAGGGGTCAGACACAGAGTGAATCTCCCTCCACACCGTCCCATCACACACTCCCGGTGTAAGACACAGACTGAATCTCCCTCCACACCGTACCAACACACTCTCCCGGGTCAGACACAGACTGATTATTCCTCTACACGGTCCCATCACACACTCCCGGGGTCAGACAAAGACTGAATCTCCCTCCACACCGTCCCATCATACAATCCCGGGGTCAGACACAGAGTAATTATTCCTCTACTCGGTCCCATCAAATACTCCCGGGGTCAGACACAGAGTCATTATTCCTCTACACGGTCACATCAAACTCTACCGGGGTCAGACACAGAGTGATTATTCCTCTACACGGTACCATCACACACTCCCGGTGTCAGACACAGTGTGAATCTCCTTCCACTCCGTCCCATCGCACTCTCCCTGGGTAAGACACAGAGTGATTATTCCTCTACACGGTCCCATCAAACACTCCCGGGGTCAGACACAGAGTGAATCTCCCTCCACGCCGTCCCATCACACTCTCCCGGGGTCAGACACAGTGTGATTATTCCTTTACACGGTCCCATCAAACACTCCCGGGGTCAGACACAGACTGAATCTCCCTCCACACCGTCCCATCACACTCTCCCGGGGTCAGACTCAGAGAGATTATTCCTCTACACGGTACCATCAAACACTCCCGGGGTCAGACACAGAGAGATTATTCCTCTACACGGTCCCATCACACAATCCCGGTGTCAGACACAGAGTCATCATTCCTCTACAAGGTCTCATCAATCTTTTCCCTGGTCAGACACAGAGAGATTATTCCTCTACACGGTACCATTACACTCTCCCGGTGTCAGACACAGGGTGAATCTCCTTCAACACTGTCCCATCAAACTCTGCCGGGGTCAGACACACAGTGATTATTCCTCTACACGGTCCCATCAAACTCTCCCGGGGTCAGACACAGAGAGAAGCTCCCTCCACGCCGTCCCATCACACACTCCCGGGGTCAGACACAGAGTGATTATTCCTCTACACGGTCCCAGCCAACATTCCCGGGGTAAGTCACAGAGAGATTATTACTATACACGGTCCCATCAAACAATCCCGGTGTCAGACACAGAGTCATTATTCCTCTACAAGGTCTCATCAAACTCTTCCGTGGTCAGACACAGAGTGATTATTCCTCAACACGGTACCATCACACTCTCACGGTGTCAGACACAGAGTGAATCACCCTCTACGCCGTCCCATCACACTCTCCCGGGGTCAGACACAGATTGATGATTCCTCTACACTGTCCCATCAAACGTTCCCGGGGTCAGAAACAGAATGATTATTCCTCTACGCGGCCCCATCAAACTATCGCGGGTTCAGACACAGAGTGATTATTCCTCTACACGGTCCCATCAAACGATCCCGGTGGTCAGACACAGAGTGATTATTCCTCTACACGGTACCATCAAACACTCCCAGGGTGAGACACAGTGTTATTATTCCTCTACGCGGTCCCATCAAAAACTCCCGGGGTCAGACGCAGAGTGAATCTCCCTCACACCGTCCCATCACACACTCCCGGGGTAAGACACAGAGTGATTATTCTTCTACCAGGTCCCATCAAACACTACCGGGGACAGACACAGAGTGAATCTCAATTCACACCGTCCCATCACACACACCCGGGGTCAGACACAGAGAGTTTATTCCTCTACACGGTACCAGGAAACACTCCCGGGGTCAGACACAGAGAGATTATTCCTCTACACGGACCCATCAAACACTCCCGGGGTCAGACACAGAGTGAATCTCAATCCTCACCGTCCAATCACACACACCCGGGGTCAGACAGAGTGATTATTCCTCTACACGGCCCCATCAATCTCGCCCGGGGTCAGACACAGGGTGATTATTCCTCGACACGGTCCCATCAAACGCTCCCGGGGGTCTCACACAGAGTTATTATTCCTCTACACGGTCCCATCACAAAATCCCGGTGTCAGACACAGAGTCATCATTCCTCTACAAGGTCTCATCAAACTCTTCCCTGGTCAGACACAGAGAGATTATTCCTCTACACGGTACCATTACACTCTCCCGGTGTCAGACACAGGGTGAATCTCCTTCAACACTGTCCCATCACACTCTGCCGGGGTCAGACACACAGTGATTATTCCTCTACACGGTCCCATCAAACACTCCCGGGGTCAGACACAGAGAGAATCTCCCTCCACGCCGTCCCATCACACACTCCCGGGGTCAGACACAGAGTGATTATTCCTCTACACGGTCCCAGCAAACATTCCCGGGGTCAGTCACAGAGAGATTATTCCTCTACGCGGCCCCATCAAGCTCTCCCGGGGTCAGACACAGAGTGATTATTCCTCGACACGGTACCATCACACTCTCCCGGTGTCAGACACAGGGTGAATCTCCTTCAACACTGTCCCATCACACTCTGCCGGGGTCAGACACACAGTGAATATTCCTCTACACGGTCCCATCAAACACTCCCGGGGTCAGACACAGAGTGAATCTCCCTCCACGCCGTTCCATCACACACTACCGGGGTCAGACACAGAGTGAATATTCCTCTACGCGGTCCCATCAAACATTCGCGGGGTCAGAAACAGAGTGATTATTCCTCTGCGCGGCCCCATCAATGTCTCCCGGGGTCAGACACAGAGTGAATCTCCCTCCACGCCGTCCCATCACACACTCCCGGTGTCAGACACAGAGTGATTATTCCTCTACACGGTCCCATCAAACATTCCCGGGGTCAGAAACAGAGTGATTATTCCTCTACGCGGCCCCATCAAACTCTCCCGGGGACAGACACAGAGTGAATCTCAATCCTCCCCGTCCAATCACACACTCCCGGGGTCAGACACAGAGAGATTATTCCACTACACGGTACCATCAAACACTGCCGGGATCAGACACAGAGTGAATCTCCCTCCACACCGTTCCATCACACACTCCCGGGGTCAGACACAGAGTGAATATTCCTCTACGCGGTCCCATCAAACATTCGCGGGGTCAGAAACAGAGTGATTATTCCTCTGCGCGGCCCCATCAAACTCTCCCGGGGTCAGACACAGAGTGAATCTCAATCCTCACCGTCCAATCACACACTCCCGTGGTCAGACACAGAGTGAATATTCCTCTACGCGGTCCCATCAAACGTTCGCGGGGTCAGAAACAGAGTGATTATTCATCTGCGCGGCCCCATCAAACTCTCCCGGGGTCAGACACAGAGTGATTATTCCTCGACACGGTACAATCAAACACTCCCAGGGTCAGACACAGAGTGATTATTCCTCTACACGGTCCCATCGAAAACTCCCGGGGTCAGACGCAGAGTGAATCTCCCTCACACCGTCCCATCACACAATCCCGTGGTCAGACACAGTGTGATTATTCCTCTACACGGTCCCATCACACACTCCCGGTGTCAGACACAGAGTGATTATTCCTCTACACGGTCCCATCAGACATTCCCGGGGTCAGAAACAGAGTGATTATTCCTCTACGCGGCCCCATCAAACTCTCCAGGGGTCAGACACAGAGTGATTATTCCTCTACACGGTCCCATCAAACGATCCCGGTGGTCAGACACAGAGTGATTATTCCTCTACACGCTCCCATCACTCACTCCCGGGGTCAGACACAGTGAATTTATACCCACACCGTCCCATCATACACTCTCGGGGTCAGACACAGAGTGATTATTCCCCTACACGGTCCCATCAAACACTCCCGGGGTCAGCCACAGAGTGATTATTCCTCTACACCGCCCATCACACTCTCCCGGGGTTAGACACAGAGTGAATCTCCCTCCACACCGTCCCATCACACACTCCCGAGGTCAGACAGAGGGATTTTTCCTCTACACGGTCCAATCAAACAATCCCGGGGTCAGATACAGAGTGAATCTCCCTCCACACCGTTCCATCACACACTCCCGTGGTCAAACACAGAGTGATTATTCCTCTACATGGTTCCATCAAATATTCCCGGGGTCAGACACAGTGTGAATCTCCTTCCACACAGTCCCATCACACACTCCCAGGGTCAGACACACAGGGATTATTCCTCTACATTGTTCCATCAAACTCTCCCGGGGTCAGACCCAGAGTGAATCTCCCTCCACGCCGTCCCATCACACAATCCCGGTGTCAGACACAGAGTGATTATTCCTCTACACGGTCCCATCAAACATTCCGTGGTCAGAAACAGCGTGATTATTCCTCTACGCGCCCCCATCAAACTCTCCCGGGGTCAGACACAGAGTGAATTTCAATCCTCACCGTCCAATCACACACTCCCGGGGTCAGACACAGAGAGATTATTCCTCTACACGGTACCATCAAACACTGCCGGGGTCAGACACAGACTGAATCTCCCTCCACCCCGTCCCATCATACTATCCCTGGGTCAGACACAGAGTGATTATTCCTCTACACGGTCCCATCACACACTCCCGGGGTCAGACACAGAGTGAATCTCCCTCCACGCCGTCCCATCACACGCTCCCGGGGTCAGACACAGTGTGATTATTCCTCTACACGGTCCCATCAAACACTCCCGGGGTCAGACACAGACTGACTCTCCCTCCACACCGTCCCATCACACTCTCCCGGGGTCAGACACAGAGAGATTATTCCTCTACACGGTACCATCAAACACTCCCGGGGTCAGACACAGAGAGATTATTCCTCTACACGGTCCCATCAAACAATCCAGGTGTCAGAAACAGAGTCATTATTCCTCTACAAGGTCTCATCAAACTCTTCCCTGGTCAGACACAGAGAGATTATTCCTCTACACGGTACCATTACACTCTCCCGGTGTCAGACACAGGGTGAATCTCCTTCAACACTGTCCCATCACACTCTGCCGGGGTCAGACACACAGTGATTATTCCTCTACACGGTCCCATCAAAAACTCCCGGGGTCAGACACAGAGTGAATCTCCCTCCACGCCGTCCCATCACACACACCCGGGGTCAGACACAGAGTGATTATTCCTCTACACGGTCCCAGCAAACATTCCCGCGGTCAGAAAAAGAGTGATTATTCATCTACGCGGCCCCATCAAACTCTCCAGGGGTCAGACACAGAGTGATTATTCCTCTACACGGTCCCATCGAAAACTCCCGGGGTCAGACGCAGAGTGAATCTCCCTCACACCGTCCCATCACACAATCCCGTGGTCAGACACAGTGTGATTATTCCTCTACACGGTCCCATCACACACTCCCGGTGTCAGACACAGAGTGATTATTCCTCTACACGGTCCCATCAAACATTCCCGGTGTCAGAAACAGAGTGATTATTCCTCTACGCGGCCCCATCAAACTCTCCAGGGGTCAGACACAGAGTGATTATTCCTCTACACGCTCCCATCAAACGATCCCGGTGGTCAGACACAGAGTGATTATTCCTCTACACCGCCCATCACACTCTCCCGGGGTCAGACACAGAGTGAATCTCCCTACACACCGTCCCATCTCACACTCCCGTGGTCAGACACAGAGTGATTATTCCTCTACACGGTCCCATCACACTCTCCCGGGGTCAGACACAGAGAGATTATTCCTCTACACGGTACCATCAAACACCCCCGGGGTCAGACACAGAGAGATTATTCCTCTACACGGTCCCATCAAACAATCCAGGTGTCAGAAACAGAGTCATTATTCCTCTACAAGGTCTCATCAAACTCTTCCCTGGTCAGACACAGAGAGATTATTCCTCTACACGGTACCATTACACTCTCCCGGTGTCAGACACAGGGTGAATCTCCTTCAACACTGTCCCATCACACTCTGCCGGGGTCAGACACACAGTGATTATTCCTCTACACGGTCCCATCAAAAACTCCCGGGGTCAGACACAGAGTGAATCTCCCTCCACGCCGTCCCATCACACACACCCGGGGTCAGACACAGAGTGATTATTCCTCTACACGGTCCCAGCAAACATTCCCGCGGTCAGAAAAAGAGTGATTATTCATCTACGCGGCCCCATCAAACTCTCCCGGGGTCAGACACAGAGTGATTATTCCTCTACACGGTCCCATCGAAAACTCCCGGGGTCAGACGCAGAGTGAATCTCCCTCACACCGTCCCATCACACAATCCCGTGGTCAGACACAGTGTGATTATTCCTCTACACGGTCCCATCACACACTCCCGGTGTCAGACACAGAGTGATTATTCCTCTACACGGTCCCATCAAACATTCCCGGGGTCAGAAACAGAGTGATTATTCCTCTACGCGGCCCCATGAAACTCTCCAGGGGTCAGACACAGAGTGATTATTCCTCTACACGGTCCCATCAAACGATCCCGGTGGTCAGACACAGAGTGATTATTCCTCTACACCGCCCATCACACTCTCCCGGGGTCAGACACAGAGTGAATCTCCCTACACACCGTCCCATCTCACACTCCCGTGGTCAGACACAGAGTGATTATTCCTCTACACGGTCCCATCACTCACTCCCGGGGTCAGACACAGTGAATTTATATCCACACCGTCCCATCATACACTCTCGGGGTCAGACACAGAGTGATTATTCCCCTACACGGTCCCATCAAACACTCCCGGGGTCAGCCACAGAGTGATTATTCCTCTACACCGCCCATCACACTCTCCCGGGGTTAGAAACAGAGTGAATCTCCCTCCACACCGTCCCATCACACACTCCCGAGGTCAGACAGAGGGATTTTTCCTCTACACGGTCCAATCAAACAATCCCGGGGTCAGACACAGAGTGAATCTCCCTCCACACCGTTCCATCACACACTCCCGTGGTCAAACACAGAGTGATTATTCCTCTACATGGTTCCATCAAACACTCCCGGGGTCAGACACAGTGTGAATCTCCTTCCACACAGTCCCATCACACACTCCCAGGGTCAGACACACAGGGATTATTCCTCTACGCGGCCCCATCAAACTCTCCAGGGGTCAGACACAGAGTGATTATTCCTCTACACGGTCCCATCAGACATTCCCGGGGTCAGAAACAGAGTGATTATTCCTCTACGCGGCCCCATCAAACTCTCCAGGGGTCAGACACAGAGTGATTATTCCTCTACACGGTCCCATCAAACGATCCCGGTGGTCAGACACAGAGTGATTATTCCTCTACACGCTCCCATCACTCACTCCCGGGGTCAGACACAGTGAATTTATATCCACACCGTCCCATCATACACTCTCGGGGTCAGACACAGAGTGATTATTCCCCTACACGGTCCCATCAAACACTCCCGGGGTCAGCCACAGAGTGATTATTCCTCTACACCGCCCATCACACTCTCCCGGGGTTAGACACAGAGTGAATCTCCCTCCACACCGTCCCATCACACACTCCCGAGGTCAGACAGAGTGATTATTCCTCTACACGGTCCCATCAAACATTCCGTGGTCAGAAACAGCGTGATTATTCCTCTACGCGGCCCCATCAAACTCTCCCGGGGTCAGACACAGAGTGAATCTCAATCCTCACCGTCCAATCACACACTCCCGGGGTCAGACACAGAGAGATTATTCCTCTACACGGTACCATCAAACACTGCCGAGGTCAGACACAGACTGAATCTCCCTCCACCCCGTCCCATCATACTATCCCTGGGTCAGACACAGAGTGATTATTCCTCTACACGGTCCCATCACACACTCCCGGGGTCAGACACAGAGTGAATCTCCCTCCACGCCGTCCCATCACACGCTCCCGGGGTCAGACACAGTGTGATTATTCCTCTACACGGTCCCATCAAACACTCCCGGGGTCAGACACAGACTGACTCTCCCTCCACACCGTCCCATCACACTCTCCCGGGGTCAGACACAGAGAGATTATTCCTCTACACGGTACCATCAAACACTCCCGGGGTCAGACACAGAGAGATTATTCCTCTACACGGTCCCATCAAACAATCCAGGTGTCAGAAACAGTGTCATTATTCCTCTACAAGGTCTCATCAAACTCTTCCCTGGTCAGACACAGAGAGATTATTCCTCTACACGGTACCATTACACTCTCCCGGTGTCAGACACAGGGTGAATCTCCTTCAACACTGTCCCATCACACTCTGCCGGGGTCAGACACACAGTGATTATTCCTCTGCACGGTCCCATCAAAAACTCCCGGGGTCAGACACAGAGTGAATCTCCCTCCACGCCGTCCCATCACACACACCCGGGGTCAGACACAGAGTGATTATTCCTCTACACGGTCCCAGCAAACATTCCCGCGGTCAGAAAAAGAGTGATTATTCATCTACGCGGCCCCATCAAACTCTCCAGGGGTCAGACACAGAGTGATTATTCCTCTACACGGTCCCATCGAAAACTCCCGGGGTCAGACGCAGAGTGAATCTCCCTCACACCGTCCCATCACACAATCCCGTGGTCAGACACAGTGTGATTATTCCTCTACACGGTCCCATCACACACTCCCGGTGTCAGACACAGAGTGATTATTCCTCTACACGGTCCCATCAAACATTCCCGGGGTCAGAAACAGAGTGATTATTCCTCTACGCGGCCCCATCAAACTCTCCAGGGGTCAGACACAGAGTGATTATTCCTCTACACGGTCCCATCAAACGATCCCGGTGGTCAGACACAGAGTGATTATTCCTCTACACCGCCCATCACACTCTCCCGGGGTCAGACACAGAGTGAATCTCCCTACACACCGTCCCATCTCACACTCCCGTGGTCAGACACAGAGTGATTATTCCTCTACACGGTCCCATCACACTCTCCCGGGGTCAGACACAGAGAGATTATTCCTCTACACGGTACCATCAAACACTCCCGGGGTCAGACACAGAGAGATTATTCCTCTACACGGTCCCATCAAACAATCCAGGTGTCAGAAACAGAGTCATTATTCCTCTACAAGGTCTCATCAAACTCTTCCCTGGTCAGACACAGAGAGATTATTCCTCTACACGGTACCATTACACTCTCCCGGTGTCAGACACAGGGTGAATCTCCTTCAACACTGTCCCATCACACTCTGCCGGGGTCAGACACACAGTGATTATTCCTCTACACGGTCCCATCAAAAACTCCCGGGGTCAGACACAGAGTGAATCTCCCTCCACGCCGTCCCATCACACACACCCGGGGTCAGACACAGAGTGATTATTCCTCTACACGGTCCCAGCAAACATTCCCGCGGTCAGAAAAAGAGTGATTATTCATCTACGCGGCCCCATCAAACTCTCCAGGGGTCAGACACAGAGTGATTATTCCTCTACACGGTCCCATCGAAAACTCCCGGGGTCAGACGCAGAGTGAATCTCCCTCACACCGTCCCATCACACAATCCCGTGGTCAGACACAGTGTGATTATTCCTCTACACGGTCCCATCACACACTCCCGGTGTCAGACACAGAGTGATTATTCCTCTACACGGTCCCATCAAACATTCCCGGGGTCAGAAACAGAGTGATTATTCCTCTACGCGGCCCCATCAAACTCTCCAGGGGTCAGACACAGAGTGATTATTCCTCTACACGGTCCCATCAAACGATCCCGGTGGTCAGACACAGAGTGATTATTCCTCTACACCGCCCATCACACTCTCCCGGGGTCAGACACAGAGTGAATCTCCCTACACACCGTCCCATCTCACACTCCCGTGGTCAGACACAGAGTGATTATTCCTCTACACGGTCCCATCACTCACTCCCGGGGTCAGACACAGTGAATTTATATCCACACCGTCCCATCATACACTCTCGGGGTCAGACACAGAGTGATTATTCCCCTACACGGTCCCATCAAACACTCCCGGGGTCAGCCACAGAGTGAATATTCCTCTACACCGCCCATCACACTCTCCCGGGGTTAGAAACAGAGTGAATCTCCCTCCACACCGTCCCATCACACACTCCCGAGGTCAGACAGAGGGATTTTTCCTCTACACGGTCCAATCAAACAATCCCGGGGTCAGACACAGAGTGAATCTCCCTCCACACCGTTCCATCACACACTCCCGTGGTCAAACACAGAGTGATTATTCCTCTACATGGTTCCATCAAACACTCCCGGGGTCAGACACAGTGTGAATCTCCTTCCACACAGTCCCATCACACACTCCCAGGGTCAGACACACAGGGATTATTCCTCTACATTGTTCCATCACACACTTTCGGGGTCAGACACAGAGTGAATATTCCTCTACGCGGTCCCATCAAACATTCGCGGGGTCAGAAACAGAGTGATTATTCCTCTGCGCGGCCCCATCAAACTCTCCCGGGGTCAGACACAGAGTGAATCTCCCTCCACGCCGTCCCATCACACACTCCCGGTATCAGACACAGAGTGATTATTCCTCTACACGGTCCTATCAAACATTCCCGGGGTCAGAAACAGCGTGATTATTCCTCTACGCTCCTCCATCAAACTCTCCCGGGGTCAGACACAGAGTGAATCTCAATCCTCATCGTCCAGTCACACACTCCCGGGGTCAGACACAGAGAGATTATTCCTCTACACGGTACCATCAAACACTGCCGGGGTCAGACACAGAGTGAATCTCCCTCCACACCGTCCCATCACACACTCCCGGGGTAAGACACAGACTGAATCTCCCTCCACACCGTACCAACACACACTCCCGGATCAGACACAGACTGATTATTCCTCTACACCGTCCCATCATACAATCCCTGGGTCAGACACAGAGTGATTATTCCTCTACACGGTCCCATCACACACTCCCGGGGCCAGACACAGAGTGAATCTCCCTCCACGCCGTCCCATCACACGCTCCCGGGGTCAGACACAGTGTGATTATTCCTCTACACGGTACCATCAAACACTGCCGTGGTCAGACACAGAGTGAATCTCCCTCCACACCGTCCCATCACACACTCCCGGGGTAAGACACAGACTGAATCTCCCTCCACACCGTACCAACACACACTCCCGGATCAGACACAGACTGATTATTCCTCTACACGGTCCCATCACACACTCCCGGGATCAGACACAGACTGAATCTCCCTCCACACCGTCCCATCATACAATCCCTGGGTCAGACACAGAGTGATTATTCCTCTACACGGTCCCATCACACACTCCCGGGGTCAGACACTGAGTGAATCTCCCTCCACGCCGTCCCATCACACGCTCCCGGGGTCAGACACAGTGTGATTATTCCTCTACACGGTCCCATCAAACACTCCCGGGGTCAGACACAGACTGAATATCCCTCCACACCGTCCCATCACACTCTCCCGGTGTCAGACACAGAGTCATTATTCCTCTACAAGGTCTCATCAAACTCTTCCCTGGTCAGACACAGAGAGATTATTCCTCTACACGGTACCATTACACTCTCCCGGTATCAGACACAGGGTGAATCTCCTTCAACCCTGTCCCATCACACTCTGCCGGGGTCAGACACACAGTGATTATTCCTCTACACGGTCCCATCAAACACTCCCGGGGTCAGACAAAGAGTGAATCTCCCTCCACGCCGTCCCATCACACACACCCGGGGTCAGACACAGAGTGATTATTCCTCTACACGGTCCCAGCAAACATTCCCGCGGTCAGAAAAAGAGTGATTATTCCTCTACGCGGCCCCATCAAACTCTCCCGGGGTCAGACACGGAGTGATTATTCCTCGACACGGTACCATCAAACACTCCCAGGGTCAGACACAGTGTGATTATTCCTCTACACGGTCCCATCAAAAACTCCCGGGGTCAGACGCAGAGTGAATCTCCCTCACACCGTCCCATCACACAATCCCGTGGACAGACACAGTGTGATTATTCCTCTACACGGTCCCATCACACACTCCCGGTGTCAGACACAGAGTGATTATTCCTCTACACGGTCCCATCAAACTCTCCCGGGGTCAGACACAGAGTGATTATTCCTCTACACCGTCCCATCAAACGATCCCGGTGGTCAGACACAGTGTGATTATTCCTCTACACCGCCCATCACACTCTCCCGGGGTCAGACACAGAGTGAATCTCCCTACACACCGTCCCATCACACACTCCCGTGGTCAGACACAGAGTGATTATTCCTCTACACGGTCCCATCAATCACTCCCGGGGTCAGACACAGTGAATTTATATCCACACCGTCCCATCATACACTCCCGGGGTCAGACACAGAGTGATTATTCCTCTACACGGTCCCATCAAACACTCCCGGGGTCAGCCACAGAGTGATTATTCCTCTACACGGCCCATCACACTCTCCCGGGGTTAGACACAGAGTGAATTTCCCTCCACACCGTCCCATCACACACTCCCGAGGTCAGACAGAGTGATTTTTCCTCTACACGGTCCAATCAAACAATCCCGGGGTCAGACACAGAGTGAATCTCCCTCCACACCGTTCCATCACACACTCCCGTGGTCAAACACAGAGTGATTATCCTCTACATGGTTCCATCAAACACTACCGGGGTCAGACACAGTGTGAATCTCCTTCCACACAGTCCCATCACACACTCCCAGGGTCAGACACAGAGGGATTATTCCTCTACACGGTCCCATCAAACACTCCCGGGGTCAGACACAGAGTGAATCTCCCTCCACACCGTCCAATCACACCCTCCCAGGGTCAGACACAGAGGGATTATTCCTCTACACGGTACCGTCAAACACTCCCGGGGTCAGACACAGAGAGATTATTACTCTACACGGTCCCATCAAACAATCCCGGTGTCAGACGCAGAGTCATTATTCCTCTACAAGGTCACATCAAACTCTTCCGTGGTCAGACACAGAGTGATTATTCCTCTACACGGTACCATCACACTCTCCCGGTGTCAGACACAGGGTGAATCTCCTTCAACACTGTCCCATCACATTCTGCCGGGGTCAGACACAGAGTGATGATTCCTCTACACGGTCCCATCAAACGATCCCGGTGGTCAGACACTGAGTGATTATTCCTCTACACCGCCCATCACACTCTCCCGGGGTCAGACACAGAGTGAATCTCCCTACACACCGTCCCATCACACACTCCCGTGGTCAGACACAGAGTGATTATTCCTCTACACGGTCCCATCAAACACTCCCGAGGTCAGCCACAGAGTGATTATTCCTCTACACCGCCCATCCCACTCTCCCGGGGTTAGACACAGAGTGAATCTCCCTCCACACCGTCCCATCACACACTCCCGAGGTCAGACAGAGGGATTATTCCTCTACATGGTTCCATCAAACACTCCCGGGGTCAGACACAGTGTGAATCTCCTTCCACACAGTCCCATCACACACTCCCAGGGTCAGACACAGAGGGATTATTCCTCTACACGGTACCGTCAAACACTCCCGGGGTCAGACACAGAGAGATTATTACTCTACACGGTCCCATCAAACAATCCCGGTGTCAGACGCAGAGTCATTATTCCTCTACAAGGTCACATCAAACTCTTCCGTGGTCAGACACAGAGTGATTATTCCTCTACTCGGTACCATCACACTCTCCCGGTGTCAGACACAGGGTGAATCTCCTTCAACACTGTCCCATCACATTCTGCCGGGGTCAGACACACAGTGATTATTCCTCTACACGGTCCCATCAAACTGTCCCGGGGTCAGACACAGAGTGAATCTCCCTCTACGCCGTCCCATCACACACTCCCCCGGTCAGACACAGAGTGATGATTCCTCTACACGGTCCCATCAAACGATCCCGGTGGTCAGACACTGAGTGATTATTCCTCTACACCGCCCATCACACTCTCCCGGGGTCAGACACAGAGTGAATCTCCCTACACACCGTCCCATCACACACTCCCGTGGTCAGACACAGAGTGATTATTCCTCTGCACGGTCCCATCAAACACTCCCGGGGTCAGCCACAGAGTGATTATTCCTCTACACCGCCCATCACACTCTCCCGGGGTTAGACACAGAGTGAATCTCCCTCCACACCGTCCCATCACACACTGCCGAGGTCAGACAGAGGGATTATTCCTCTACATGGTTCCATCAAACACTCCCGGGGTCAGACACAGTGTGAATCTCCTTCCACACAGTCCCATCACACACTCCCAGGGTCAGACACAGAGGGATTATTCCTCTACACGGTCCCATCAAACACTCCCGGGGTCAGACACAGAGTGAATCTCCCTCCACACCGTCCAATCACACCCTCCCAGGGTCAGACACAGAGGGATTATTCCTCTACACGGTACCGTCAAACACTCCCGGGGTCAGACACAGAGAGATTATTACTCTACACGGTCCCATCAAACAATCCCGGTGTCAGACGCAGAGTCATTATTCCTCTACAAGGTCACATCAAACTCTTCCGTGGTCAGACACAGAGTGATTATTCCTCTACACGGTCCCATCAAACACTCCCGGGGTCAGCCACAGAGTGATTATTCCTCTACACCGCCCATCACACTCTCCCGGGGTTAGACACAGAGTGAATCTCCCTCCACACCGTCCCATCACACACTCCCGAGGTCAGACAGAGGGATTTTTCCTCTACACGGTCCAATCAAACAATCCCGGGGTCAGACACAGAGAGAATCACCCTCCACACCGTTCCATCACACACTCCCGTGGTCAAACACAGAGTGATTATTCCTCTACATGGTTCCATCAAACACTCCCGGGGTCAGACACAGTGTGAATCTCCTTCCACACAGTCCCATCACACACTCCCAGGGTCAGGCACAGAGGGATTATTCCTCTACACGGTACCGTCAAACACTCCCGAGGTCAGACACAGAGAGATTATTCCTCTACACGGTCCCATCAAACAATCACGGTGTCAGACGCAGAGTCATTATTCCTCTACAAGGTCACATCAAACTCTTCCGTGGTCAGACACAGAGTGATTATTCCTCTACACGGTACCATCACACTCTCCCGGTGTCAGACTCAGGGTGAATCTCCTTCAACGCTGTCCCATCACATTCTGCCGGGGTCAGACACACAGTGATTATTCCTCTACACGGTCCCATCAAACGATCCCGGTGGTCAGACACAGAGTGATTATTCCTCTACACCGCCCAACACACTCTCCCGGGGTCAGACACAGAGTGAATCTCCCTACACACCGTCCCATCACACACTCCCGTGGTCAGACACAGAGTGATTATTCCTCTACACGGTCCCATCAAACACTCCCGGGATCAGACACAGTGTGATTATTCCTCTACACGGTCCCATCAAACACTCCCGGGGTCAGACACAGACTGACTCTCCCTCCACACCGTCCCATCACACTCTCCCGGGGTCAGACACAGAGAGATTATTCCTCTACACGGTACCATCAAACACTCCCGTGGTCAGACACAGAGAGATTATTCATCTACACGGTCCCATCAAACAATCCCGGTATCAGACACAGAGTCATTATTCCTCTACAAGGTCTCATCAAACTCTTCCCTGGTCAGACACAGAGAGATTATTCCTCTACACGGTACCATTACACTCTCCCGGTGTCAGACACAGGGTGAATCTCCTTCAACACTGTCCCATCACACTCTGCCGGGGTCAGACACACAGTGATTATTCCTCTACACGGTCCCATCAAACACTCCCGGGGTCAGACACAGAGTGAATCTCCCTCCACGCCGTCCCATCACAAACACCCGGGGTCAGACACAGAGTGATTATTCCTGTACACGGTCCCAGCAAACATTCCCGCGGTCAGAAAAAGAGTGATTATTCCTCTACGCGGCCCCATCAAACTCTCCCGGGGTCAGACACAGAGTGATTATTCCTCGACACGGTACCATCAAACACTCCCAGGGTCAGACACAGAGTGATTATTCCTCTACACGGTCCCATCGAAAACTCCCGGGGTCAGACGCAGAGTGAATCTCCCTCACACCGTCCCATCACACAATCCCGTGGTCAGACACAGTGTGATTATTCCTCTACACGGTCCCATCACACACTCCCGGTGTCAGACACAGAGTGATTATTCCTCTACACGGTCCCATCAAACATTCCCGGGGTCAGAAACAGAGTGATTATTCCTCTACGCGGCCCCATCAAACTCTCCAAGGGTCAGACACAGAGTGATTATTCCTCTACACGGTCCCATCAAACGATCCCGGTGGTCAGACACAGTGTGATTATTCCTCTACACGGTCCCATCACTCACTCCCGGGGTCAGACACAGTGAATATATATCCACCCCGTCCCATCAAACACTCCCGGGGTCAGCCACAGAGTGATTATTCCTCTACACCGCCGATCACACTCTCCCGGGGTTAGACACAGAGTGAATCTCCCTCCACACCGTCCCGTCACACACTCCCGAGGTCAGACAGAGTGATTTTTCCTCTACACGGTCCAATCAAACAATCCCGGGGTCAGACACAGAGTGAATCTCCCTCCACACCGTTCCATCACTCACTCCCGTGGTCAAACACAGAGTGATTATTCCTCTACATGGTTCCATCAAACACTCCCGGGGTCAGACACAGTGTGAATCTCCTTCCACACAGTCCCATCACACACTCCCAGGGTCAGACACAGAGGGATTATTCCTCTACACGGTCCCATCAAACACTCCCGGGGTCAGACACAGAGTGAATCTCCCTCCACACCGTCCAATCACACACTCCCAGGGTCAGACACAGAGGGATTATTCCTCTACACGGTACCGTCAAACACTCCCGAGGTCAGACACAGAGAGATTATTCCTCTACACGGTCCCATCAAACAATCCCGGTGTCAGACGCAGAGTCATTATTCCTCTACAAGGTCACATCAAACTCTTCCGTGGTCAGACACAGAGTGATTATTCCTCTACACGGTACCATCACACTCTCCCGGTGTCAGACTCAGGGTGAATCTCCTTCAACGCTGTCCCATCACATTCTGCCGGGGTCAGACACACAGTGATTATTCCTCTACACGGTCCCATCAAACAGTCCCGGGGTCAGACACAGAGTGAATCTCCCTCTACGCCGTCCCATCACACACTCCCGCGGTCAGACACAGAGTGATGATTCCTCTACACGGTCCCATCAAACGATCCCGGTGGTCAGACACAGAGTGATTATTCCTCTACACCGCCCAACACACTCTCCCGGGGTCAGACACAGAGTGAATCTCCCTACACACCGTCCCATCACACACTCCCGTGGTCAGACACAGAGTGATTATTCCTCTACACGGTCCCATCAAACACTCCCGGGGTCAGACACAGACTGAATCTCCCTCCACACCGTCCCATCATACAATCCCTGGGTCAGACACAGAGTGATTATTCCTCTACACGGTCCCATCACACACTCCCGGGGTCAGACACAGAGTGAATCTCCCTCCACGCCGTCCCATCACACGCTCCCGGGGTCAGACACAGTGTGATTATTCCTCTACACGGTCCCAGCAAACATTCCCGCGGTCAGAAAAAGAGTGATTATTCCTCTACGCTGCCCCATCAAACTCTCCCGGGGTCAGACACAGAGTGATTATTCCTCGACACGGTACCATCAAACACTCCCAGGGTCAGACACAGAGTGATTATTCCTCTACACGGTCCCATCGAAAACTCCCGGGGTCAGACGCAGAGTGAATATCCCTCACACCGTCCCATCACACAATCCCGTGGTCAGACACAGTGTGATTATTCCTCTACACGGTCCCATCACACACTCCCGGTGTCAGACACAGAGTGATTATTCCTCTACACGGTCCCATCAAACATTCCCAGGGTCAGACACAGAGGGATTATTCCTCTACACGGTACCGTCAAACACTCCCGGGGTCAGACACAGAGAGATTATTACTCTACACGGTCCCATCAAACAATCCCGGTGTGAGACGCAGAGTCATTATTCCTCTACAAGGTCACATCAAACTCTTCCGTGGTCAGACACAGAGTGATTATTCCTCTACACGGTACCATCACACTCTCCCGGTGTCAGACACAGGGTGAATCTCCTTCAACACTGTCCCATCACATTCTGCCGGGGTCAGACACAGAGTGATGATTCCTCTACACGGTCCCATCAAACGATCCCGGTGGTCAGACACTGAGTGATTATTCCTCTACACCGCCCATCACACTCTCCCGGGGTCAGACACAGAGTGAATCTCCCTACACACCGTCCCATCACACACTCCCGTGGTCAGACACAGAGTGATTATTCCTCTACACGGTCCCATCAAACACTCCCGAGGTCAGCCACAGAGTGATTATTCCTCTACACCGCCCATCCCACTCTCCCGGGGTTAGACACAGAGTGAATCTCCCTCCACACCGTCCCATCACACACTCCCGAGGTCAGACAGAGGGATTATTCCTCTACATGGTTCCATCAAACACTCCCGGGGTCAGACACAGTGTGAATCTCCTTCCACACAGTCCCATCACACACTCCCAGGGTCAGACACAGAGTGATTATTCCTCTACACGGTCCCATCAAACATTCCCGGGGTCAGAAACAGAGTGATTATTCCTCTACGCGGCCCCATCAAACTCTCCAAGGGTCAGACACAGAGTGATTATTCCTCTACACGGTCCCATCCAACGATCCCGGTGGTCAGACACAGTGTGATTATTCCTCTACACGGTCCCATCACTCACTCCCGGGGTCAGACACAGGGTGAATCTCCTTCAACACTGTCCCATCACACTCTGCCGGGGTCAGACACACAGTGATTATTCCTCTACACGGTCCCATCAAACACTCCCGGGGTCAGACACAGAGTGAATCTCCCTCCACGCCGTCCCATCACAAACACCCGGGGTCAGACACAGAGTGATTATTCCTGTACACGGTCCCAGCAAACATTCCCGCGGTCAGAAAAAGAGTGATTATTCCTCTACGCGGCCCCATCAAACTCTCCCGGGGTCAGACACAGAGTGATTATTCCTCGACACGGTACCATCAAACACTCCCAGGGTCAGACACAGAGTGATTATTCCTCTACACGGTCCCATCGAAAACTCCCGGGGTCAGACGCAGAGTGAATCTCCCTCACACCGTCCCATCACACAATCCCGTGGTCAGACACAGTGTGATTATTCCTCTACACGGTCCCATCACACACTCCCGGTGTCAGACACAGAGTGATTATTCCTCTACACGGTCCCATCAAACATTCCCGGGGTCAGAAACAGAGTGATTATTCCTCTACGCGGCCCCATCAAACTCTCCAAGGGTCAGACACAGAGTGATTATTCCTCTACACGGTCCCATCAAACGATCCCGGTGGTCAGACACAGTGTGATTATTCCTCTACACGGTCCCATCACTCACTCCCGGGGTCAGACACAGTGAATATATATCCACCCCGTCCCATCAAACACTCCCGGGGTCAGCCACAGAGTGATTATTCCTCTACACCGCCGATCACACTCTCCCGGGGTTAGACACAGAGTGAATCTCCCTCCACACCGTCCCGTCACACACTCCCGAGGTCAGACAGAGTGATTTTTCCTCTACACGGTCCAATCAAACAATCCCGGGGTCAGACACAGAGTGAATCTCCCTCCACACCGTTCCATCACTCACTCCCGTGGTCAAACACAGAGTGATTATTCCTCTACATGGTTCCATCAAACACTCCCGGGGTCAGACACAGTGTGAATCTCCTTCCACACAGTCCCATCACACACTCCCAGGGTCAGACACAGAGGGATTATTCCTCTACACGGTCCCATCAAACACTCCCGGGGTCAGACACAGAGTGAATCTCCCTCCACACCGTCCAATCACACACTCCCAGGGTCAGACACAGAGGGATTATTCCTCTACACGGTACCGTCAAACACTCCCGAGGTCAGACACAGAGAGATTATTCCTCTACACGGTCCCATCAAACAATCCCGGTGTCAGACGCAGAGTCATTATTCCTCTACAAGGTCACATCAAACTCTTCCGTGGTCAGACACAGAGTGATTATTCCTCTACACGGTACCATCACACTCTCCCGGTGTCAGACTCAGGGTGAATCTCCTTCAACGCTGTCCCATCACATTCTGCCGGGGTCAGACACACAGTGATTATTCCTCTACACGGTCCCATCAAACAGTCCCGGGGTCAGACACAGAGTGAATCTCCCTCTACGCCGTCCCATCACACACTCCCGCGGTCAGACACAGAGTGATGATTCCTCTACACGGTCCCATCAAACGATCCCGGTGGTCAGACACAGAGTGATTATTCCTCTACACCGCCCAACACACTCTCCCGGGGTCAGACACAGAGTGAATCTCCCTACACACCGTCCCATCACACACTCCCGTGGTCAGACACAGAGTGATTATTCCTCTACACGGTCCCATCAAACACTCCCGGGGTCAGACACAGACTGAATCTCCCTCCACACCGTCCCATCATACAATCCCTGGGTCAGACACAGAGTGATTATTCCTCTACACGGTCCCATCACACACTCCCGGGGTCAGACACAGAGTGAATCTCCCTCCACGCCGTCCCATCACACGCTCCCGGGGTCAGACACAGTGTGATTATTCCTCTACACGGTCCCAGCAAACATTCCCGCGGTCAGAAAAAGAGTGATTATTCCTCTACGCTGCCCCATCAAACTCTCCCGGGGTCAGACACAGAGTGATTATTCCTCGACACGGTACCATCAAACACTCCCAGGGTCAGACACAGAGTGATTATTCCTCTACACGGTCCCATCGAAAACTCCCGGGGTCAGACGCAGAGTGAATATCCCTCACACCGTCCCATCACACAATCCCGTGGTCAGACACAGTGTGATTATTCCTCTACACGGTCCCATCACACACTCCCGGTGTCAGACACAGAGTGATTATTCCTCTACACGGTCCCATCAAACATTCCCAGGGTCAGACACAGAGGGATTATTCCTCTACACGGTACCGTCAAACACTCCCGGGGTCAGACACAGAGAGATTATTACTCTACACGGTCCCATCAAACAATCCCGGTGTGAGACGCAGAGTCATTATTCCTCTACAAGGTCACATCAAACTCTTCCGTGGTCAGACACAGAGTGATTATTCCTCTACACGGTACCATCACACTCTCCCGGTGTCAGACACAGGGTGAATCTCCTTCAACACTGTCCCATCACATTCTGCCGGGGTCAGACACAGAGTGATGATTCCTCTACACGGTCCCATCAAACGATCCCGGTGGTCAGACACTGAGTGATTATTCCTCTACACCGCCCATCACACTCTCCCGGGGTCAGACACAGAGTGAATCTCCCTACACACCGTCCCATCACACACTCCCGTGGTCAGACACAGAGTGATTATTCCTCTACACGGTCCCATCAAACACTCCCGAGGTCAGCCACAGAGTGATTATTCCTCTACACCGCCCATCCCACTCTCCCGGGGTTAGACACAGAGTGAATCTCCCTCCACACCGTCCCATCACACACTCCCGAGGTCAGACAGAGGGATTATTCCTCTACATGGTTCCATCAAACACTCCCGGGGTCAGACACAGTGTGAATCTCCTTCCACACAGTCCCATCACACACTCCCAGGGTCAGACACAGAGTGATTATTCCTCTACACGGTCCCATCAAACATTCCCGGGGTCAGAAACAGAGTGATTATTCCTCTACGCGGCCCCATCAAACTCTCCAAGGGTCAGACACAGAGTGATTATTCCTCTACACGGTCCCATCCAACGATCCCGGTGGTCAGACACAGTGTGATTATTCCTCTACACGGTCCCATCACTCACTCCCGGGGTCAGACACAGTGAATATATATCCACCCCGTCCCATCAAACACTCCCGGGGTCAGCCACAGAGTGATTATTCCTCTACACCGCCGATCACACTCTCCCGGGGTTAGACACAGAGTGAATCTCCCTCCACACCGTCCCGTCACACACTCCCGAGGTCAGACAGAGTGATTTTTCCTCTACACGGTCCAATCAAACAATCCCGGGGTCAGACACAGAGTGAATCTCCCTCCACACCGTTCCATCACTCACTCCCGTGGTCAAACACAGAGTGATTATTCCTCTACATGGTTCCATCAAACACTCCCGGGGTCAGACACAGTGTGAATCTCCTTCCACACAGTCCCATCACACACTCCCAGGGTCAGACACAGAGGGATTATTCCTCTACACGGTCCCATCAAACACTCCCGGGGTCAGACACAGAGTGAATCTCCCTCCACACCGTCCAATCACACACTCCCAGGGTCAGACACAGAGGGATTATTCCTCTACACGGTACCGTCAAACACTCCCGAGGTCAGACACAGAGAGATTATTCCTCTACACGGTCCCATCAAACAATCCCGGTGTCAGACGCAGAGTCATTATTCCTCTACAAGGTCACATCAAACTCTTCCGTGGTCAGACACAGAGTGATTATTCCTCTACACGGTACCATCACACTCTCCCGGTGTCAGACTCAGGGTGAATCTCCTTCAACGCTGTCCCATCACATTCTGCCGGGGTCAGACACACAGTGATTATTCCTCTACACGGTCCCATCAAACAGTCCCGGGGTCAGACACAGAGTGAATCTCCCTCTACGCCGTCCCATCACACACTCCCGGGGTCAGACACAGAGTGAATCTCCCTACACACCGTCCCATCACACACTCCCGTGGTCAGACACAGAGTGATTATTCCTCTACACGGTCCCATCAAACACTCCCGGGGTCAGACACAGACTGAATCTCCCTCCACACCGTCCCATCATACAATCCCTGGGTCAGACACAGAGTGATTATTCCTCTACACGGTCCCATCACACACTCCCGGGGTCAGACACAGAGTGAATCTCCCTCCACGCCGTCCCATCACACGCTCCCGGGGTCAGACACAGTGTGATTATTCCTCTACACGGTCCCAGCAAACATTCCCGCGGTCAGAAAAAGAGTGATTATTCCTCTACGCTGCCCCATCAAACTCTCCCGGGGTCAGACACAGAGTGATTATTCCTCGACACGGTACCATCAAACACTCCCAGGGTCAGACACAGAGTGATTATTCCTCTACACGGTCCCATCGAAAACTCCCGGGGTCAGACGCAGAGTGAATATCCCTCACACCGTCCCATCACACAATCCCGTGGTCAGACACAGTGTGATTATTCCTCTACACGGTCCCATCACACACTCCCGGTGTCAGACACAGAGTGATTATTCCTCTACACGGTCCCATCAAACATTCCCAGGGTCAGACACAGAGGGATTATTCCTCTACACGGTACCGTCAAACACTCCCGGGGTCAGACACAGAGAGATTATTACTCTACACGGTCCCATCAAACAATCCCGGTGTGAGACGCAGAGTCATTATTCCTCTACAAGGTCACATCAAACTCTTCCGTGGTCAGACACAGAGTGATTATTCCTCTACACGGTACCATCACACTCTCCCGGTGTCAGACACAGGGTGAATCTCCTTCAACACTGTCCCATCACATTCTGCCGGGGTCAGACACAGAGTGATGATTCCTCTACACGGTCCCATCAAACGATCCCGGTGGTCAGACACTGAGTGATTATTCCTCTACACCGCCCATCACACTCTCCCGGGGTCAGACACAGAGTGAATCTCCCTACACACCGTCCCATCACACACTCCCGTGGTCAGACACAGAGTGATTATTCCTCTACACGGTCCCATCAAACACTCCCGAGGTCAGCCACAGAGTGATTATTCCTCTACACCGCCCATCCCACTCTCCCGGGGTTAGACACAGAGTGAATCTCCCTCCACACCGTCCCATCACACACTCCCGAGGTCAGACAGAGGGATTATTCCTCTACATGGTTCCATCAAACACTCCCGGGGTCAGACACAGTGTGAATCTCCTTCCACACAGTCCCATCACACACTCCCAGGGTCAGACACAGAGGGATTATTCCTCTACACGGTACCGTCAAACACTCCCGGGGTCAGACACAGAGAGATTATTACTCTACACGGTCCCATCAAACAATCCCGGTGTCAGACGCAGAGTCATTATTCCTCTACAAGGTCACATCAAACTCTTCCGTGGTCAGACACAGAGTGATTATTCCTCTACTCGGTACCATCACACTCTCCCGGTGTCAGACACAGGGTGAATCTCCTTCAACACTGTCCCATCACATTCTGCCGGGGTCAGACACACAGTGATTATTCCTCTACACGGTCCCATCAAACTGTCCCGGGGTCAGACACAGAGTGAATCTCCCTCTACGCCGTCCCATCACACACTCCCCCGGTCAGACACAGAGTGATGATTCCTCTACACGGTCCCATCAAACGATCCCGGTGGTCAGACACTGAGTGATTATTCCTCTACACCGCCCATCACACTCTCCCGGGGTCAGACACAGAGTGAATCTCCCTACACACCGTCCCATCACACACTCCCGTGGTCAGACACAGAGTGATTATTCCTCTACACGGTCCCATCAAACACTCCCGGGGTCAGCCACAGAGTGATTATTCCTCTACACCGCCCATCACACTCTCCCGGGGTTAGACACAGAGTGAATCTCCCTCCACACCGTCCCATCACACACTGCCGAGGTCAGACAGAGGGATTATTCCTCTACATGGTTCCATCAAACACTCCCGGGGTCAGACACAGTGTGAATCTCCTTCCACACAGTCCCATCACACACTCCCAGGGTCAGACACAGAGGGATTATTCCTCTACCCGGTCCCATCAAACACTCCCGGGGTCAGACACAGAGTGAATCTCCCTCCACACCGTCCAATCACACCCTCCCAGGGTCAGACACAGAGGGATTATTCCTCTACACGGTACCGTCAAACACTCCCGGGGTCAGACACAGAGAGATTATTACTCTACACGGTCCCATCAATCAATCCCGGTGTCAGACGCAGAGTCATTATTCCTCTACAAGGTCACATCAAACTCTTCCGTGGTCAGACACAGAGTGATTATTCCTCTACTCGGTCCCATCAAACACTCCCGGGGTCAGCCACAGAGTGATTATTCCTCTACACCGCCCATCACACTCTCCCGGGGTTAGACACAGAGTGAATCTCCCTCCACACCGTCCCATCACACACTCCCGAGGTCAGACAGAGGGATTTTTCCTCTACACGGTCCAATCAAACAATCCCGGGGTCAGACACAGAGAGAATCTCCCTCCACACCGTTCCATCACACACTCCCGTTGTCAAACACAGAGTGATTATTCCTCTACATGGTTCCATCAAACACTCCCGGGGTCAGACACAGTGTGAATCTCCTTCCACACAGTCCCATCACACACTCCCAGGGTCAGACACAGAGGGATTATTCCTCTACACGGTACCGTCAAACACTCCCGAGGTCAGACACAGAGAGATTATTCCTCTACACGGTCCCATCAAACAATCCCGGTGTCAGACGCAGAGTCATTATTCCTCTACAAGGTCACATCAAACTCTTCCGTGGTCAGACACAGAGTGATTATTCCTCTACACGGTACCATCACACTCTCCCGGTGTCAGACTCAGGGTGAATCTCCTTCAACGCTGTCCCATCACATTCTGCCGGGGTCAGACACACAGTGATTATTCCTCTACACGGTCCCATCAAACGATCCCGGTGGTCAGACACAGAGTGATTATTCCTCTACACCGCCCAACACACTCTCCCGGGGTCAGACACAGAGTGAATCTCCCTACACACCGTCCCATCACACACTCCCGTGGTCAGACACAGAGTGATTATTCCTCTACACGGTCCCATCAAACACTCCCGGGATCAGACACAGTGTGATTATTCCTCTACACGGTCCCATCAAACACTCCCGGGGTCAGACACAGACTGACTCTCCCTCCACACCGTCCCATCACACTCTCCCGGGGTCAGACACAGAGTGATTATTCCTCTACACGGTACCATCAAACACTCCCGGGGTCAGACACAGAGAGATTATTCATCTACACGGTCCCATCAAACAATCCCGGTATCAGACACAGAGTCATTATTCCTCTACAAGGTCTCATCAAACTCTTCCCTGGTCAGACACAGAGAGATTATTCCTCTACACGGTACCATTACACTCTCCCGGTGTCAGACACAGGGTGAATCTCCTTCAACACTGTCCCATCACACTCTGCCGGGGTCAGACACACAGTGATTATTCCTCTACACGGTCCCATCAAACACTCCCGGGGTCAGACACAGAGTGAATCTCCCTCCACGCCGTCCCATCACAAACACCCGGGGTCAGACACAGAGTGATTATTCCTGTACACGGTCCCAGCAAACATTCCCGCGGTCAGAAAAAGAGTGATTATTCCTCTACGCGGCCCCATCAAACTCTCCCGGGGTCAGACACAGAGTGATTATTCCTCGACACGGTACCATCAAACACTCCCAGGGTCAGACACAGAGTGATTATTCCTCTACACGGTCCCATCGAAAACTCCCGGGGTCAGACGCAGAGTGAATCTCCCTCACACCGTCCCATCACACAATCCCGTGGTCAGACACAGTGTGATTATTCCTCTACACGGTCCCATCACACACTCCCGGTGTCAGACACAGAGTGATTATTCCTCTACACGGTCCCATCAAACATTCCCGGGGTCAGAAACAGAGTGATTATTCCTCTACGCGGCCCCATCAAACTCTCCAAGGGTCAGACACAGAGTGATTATTCCTCTACACGGTCCCATCAAACGATCCCGGTGGTCAGACACAGTGTGATTATTCCTCTACACGGTCCCATCACTCACTCCCGGGGTCAGACACAGTGAATATATATCCACCCCGTCCCATCAAACACTCCCGGGGTCAGCCACAGAGTGATTATTCCTCTACACCGCCGATCACACTCTCCCGGGGTTAGACACAGAGTGAATCTCCCTCCACACCGTCCCGTCACACACTCCCGAGGTCAGACAGAGTGATTTTTCCTCTACACGGTCCAATCAAACAATCCCGGGGTCAGACACAGAGTGAATCTCCCTCCACACCGTTCCATCACTCACTCCCGTGGTCAAACACAGAGTGATTATTCCTCTACATGGTTCCATCAAACACTCCCGGGGTCAGACACAGTGTGAATCTCCTTCCACACAGTCCCATCACACACTCCCAGGGTCAGACACAGAGGGATTATTCCTCTACACGGTCCCATCAAACACTCCCGGGGTCAGACACAGAGTGAATCTCCCTCCACACCGTCCAATCACACACTCCCAGGGTCAGACACAGAGGGATTATTCCTCTACACGGTACCGTCAAACACTCCCGAGGTCAGACACAGAGAGATTATTCCTCTACACGGTCCCATCAAACAATCCCGGTGTCAGACGCAGAGTCATTATTCCTCTACAAGGTCACATCAAACTCTTCCGTGGTCAGACACAGAGTGATTATTCCTCTACACGGTACCATCACACTCTCCCGGTGTCAGACTCAGGGTGAATCTCCTTCAACGCTGTCCCATCACATTCTGCCGGGGTCAGACACACAGTGATTATTCCTCTACACGGTCCCATCAAACAGTCCCGGGGTCAGACACAGAGTGAATCTCCCTCTACGCCGTCCCATCACACACTCCCGCGGTCAGACACAGAGTGATGATTCCTCTACACGGTCCCATCAAACGATCCCGGTGGTCAGACACAGAGTGATTATTCCTCTACACCGCCCAACACACTCTCCCGGGGTCAGACACAGAGTGAATCTCCCTACACACCGTCCCATCACACACTCCCGTGGTCAGACACAGAGTGATTATTCCTCTACACGGTCCCATCAAACACTCCCGGGATCAGACACAGTGTGATTATTCCTCTACACGGTCCCATCAAACACTCCCGGGGTCAGACACAGACTGACTCTCCCTCCACACCGTCCCATCACACTCTCCCGGGGTCAGACACAGAGAGATTATTCCTCTACACGGTACCATCAAACACTCCCGGGGTCAGACACAGAGAGATTATTCATCTACACGGTCCCATCAAACAATCCCGGTATCAGACACAGAGTCATTATTCCTCTACAAGGTCTCATCAAACTCTTCCCTGGTCAGACACAGAGAGATTATTCCTCTACACGGTACCATTACACTCTCCCGGTGTCAGACACAGGGTGAATCTCCTTCAACACTGTCCCATCACACTCTGCCGGGGTCAGACACACAGTGATTATTCCTCTACACGGTCCCATCAAACACTCCCGGGGTCAGACACAGAGTGAATCTCCCTCCACGCCGTCCCATCACAAACACCCGGGGTCAGACACAGAGTGATTATTCCTGTACACGGTCCCAGCAAACATTCCCGCGGTCAGAAAAAGAGTGATTATTCCTCTACGCGGCCCCATCAAACTCTCCCGGGGTCAGACACAGAGTGATTATTCCTCGACACGGTACCATCAAACACTCCCAGGGTCAGACACAGAGTGATTATTCCTCTACACGGTCCCATCGAAAACTCCCGGGGTCAGACGCAGAGTGAATCTCCCTCACACCGTCCCATCACACAATCCCGTGGTCAGACACAGTGTGATTATTCCTCTACACGGTCCCATCACACACTCCCGGTGTCAGACACAGAGTGATTATTCCTCTACACGGTCCCATCAAACATTCCCGGGGTCAGAAACAGAGTGATTATTCCTCTACGCGGCCCCATCAAACTCTCCAAGGGTCAGACACAGAGTGATTATTCCTCTACACGGTCCCATCACTCACTCCCGGGGTCAGACACAGTGAATATATATCCACCCCGTCCCATCAAACACTCCCGGGGTCAGCCACAGAGTGATTATTCCTCTACACCGCCGATCACACTCTCCCGGGGTTAGACACAGAGTGAATCTCCCTCCACACCGTCCCGTCACACACTCCCGAGGTCAGACAGAGTGATTTTTCCTCTACACGGTCCAATCAAACAATCCCGGGGTCAGACACAGAGTGAATCTCCCTCCACACCGTTCCATCACTCACTCCCGTGGTCAAACACAGAGTGATTATTCCTCTACATGGTTCCATCAAACACTCCCGGGGTCAGACACAGTGTGAATCTCCTTCCAAACAGTCCCATCACACACTCCCAGGGTCAGACACAGAGGGATTATTCCTCTACACGGTCCCATCAAACACTCCCGGGGTCAGACACAGAGTGAATCTCCCTCCACACCGTCCAATCACACACTCCCAGGGTCAGACACAGAGGGATTATTCCTCTACACGGTACCGTCAAACACTCCCGAGGTCAGACACAGAGAGATTATTCCTCTACACGGTCCCATCAAACAATCCCGGTGTCAGACGCAGAGTCATTATTCCTCTACAAGGTCACATCAAACTCTTCCGTGGTCAGACACAGAGTGATTATTCCTCTACACGGTACCATCACACTCTCCCGGTGTCAGACTCAGGGTGAATCTCCTTCAACGCTGTCCCATCACATTCTGCCGGGGTCAGACACACAGTGATTATTCCTCTACACGGTCCCATCAAACAGTCCCGGGGTCAGACACAGAGTGAATCTCCCTCTACGCCGTCCCATCACACACTCCCGCGGTCAGACACAGAGTGATGATTCCTCTACACGGTCCCATCAAACGATCCCGGTGGTCAGACACAGAGTGATTATTCCTCTACACCGCCCAACACACTCTCCCGGGGTCAGACACAGAGTGAATCTCCCTACACACCGTCCCATCACACACTCCCGTGGTCAGACACAGAGTGATTATTCCTCTACACGGTCCCATCAAACACTCCCGGGGTCAGACACAGACTGAATCTCCCTCCACACCGTCCCATCATACAATCCCTGGGTCAGACACAGAGTGATTATTCCTCTACACGGTCCCATCACACACTCCCGGGGTCAGACACAGAGTGAATCTCCCTCCACGCCGTCCCATCACACGCTCCCGGGGTCAGACACAGTGTGATTATTCCTCTACACGGTCCCAGCAAACATTCCCGCGGTCAGAAAAAGAGTGATTATTCCTCTACGCTGCCCCATCAAACTCTCCCGGGGTCAGACACAGAGTGATTATTCCTCGACACGGTACCATCAAACACTCCCAGGGTCAGACACAGAGTGATTATTCCTCTACACGGTCCCATCGAAAACTCCCGGGGTCAGACGCAGAGTGAATATCCCTCACACCGTCCCATCACACAATCCCGTGGTCAGACACAGTGTGATTATTCCTCTGCACGGTCCCATCACACACTCCCGGTGTCAGACACAGAGTGATTATTCCTCTACACGGTCCCATCAAATATTCCCGGGGTCAGAAACAGAGTGATTATTCCTCTACGCGGCCCCATCAAACTCTCCAGGGGTCAGACACAGAGTGATTATTCCTCTACACGGTCCCATCAAACGATCCCGGTGGTCAGACACAGAGTGATTATTCCTCTACACCGCCCATCACACTCTCCCGGGGTCAGACACAGAGTGAATCTCCCTACACACCGTCCCATCACACACTCCCGTGGTCAGACACAGAGTGATTATTCCTCTACACGGTCCCATCACTCACTCCCGGGGTCAGACACAGTGAATTTATATCCACACCGTCCCATCATACACTCTCGGGGTCAGACACAGAGTGATTATTCCCCTACACGGTCCCATCAAACACTCCCGGGGTCAGCCACAGAGTGATTATTCCTCTACACCGCCCATCACACTCTCCCGGGGTTAGACACAGAGTGAATCTCCCTCCAAACCGTCCCATCACACACTCCCGAGGTCAGACAGAGGGATTTTTCCTCTACACGGTCCAATCAAACAATCCCGGGGTCAGACACAGAGTGAATCTCCCTCCACACCGTTCCATCACACACTCCCGTGGTCAAACACAGAGTGATTATTCCTCTACATGGTTCCATCAAACACTCCCGGGGTCAGACACAGTGTGAATCTCCTTCCACACAGTCCCATCACACACTCCCAGGGTCAGACACACAGGGATTATTCCTCTACATTGTTCCATCACACACTCCCGGGGTCAGACACAGAGTGAATATTCCTCTACGCGGTCCCATCAAACATTCGCGGGGTCAGAAACAGAGTGATTATTCCTCTGCGCGGCCCCATCAAACTCTCCCGGGGTCAGACACAGAGTGAATCTCCCTCCACGCCGTCCCATCACACACTCACGGTGTCAGACACAGAGTGATTATTCCTCTACACGGTCCCATCAAACATTCCCGGGGTCAGAAACAGCGTGATTATTCCTCTACGCGACCCCATCAAACTCTCCAGGGGTCAGACACAGAGTGAATCTCAATCCTCACCGTCCAATCACACACTCCCGGGGTCAGACACAGACTGAATCTCCCTCCACACCGTACCAACACACACTCCCGGATCAGACACAGACTGATTATTCCTCTACACGGTCCCATCACACACTCCCGGGGTCAGACACAGACTGAATCTCCCTCCACACCGTCCCATCATACAATCCCTGGGTCAGACACAGAGTGATTATTCCTCTACACGGTCCCATCACACACTCCCGGGGTCAGACACAGAGTGAATCTCCCTCGACGCCGTCCCATCACACGCTCCCGGGGTCAGACACAGTGTGATTATTCCTCTACACGGTACCATCAAACACTGCCGGGGTCAGACACAGAGTGAATCTCCCTCCACACCGTCCCATCACACACTCCCGGGGTAAGACACAGACTGAATCTCCCTCCACACCGTACCAACACACACTCCCGGATCAGACAGAGACTGATTATTCCTCTACACGGTCCCATCACACACTCCCGGGGTCAGACACAGACTGAATCTTCCTCCACACCGTCCCATCATACAATCCCTGGGTCAGACACAGAGTGATTATTCCTCTACACGGTCCCATCACACACTCCCGGGGTCAGACACAGAGTGAATCTCCCTCCACGACGTCCCATCACACGCTCCCGGGGTCAGACACAGTGTGATTATTCCTCTACACGGTCCCATCAAACACTCCCGGGGTCAGACACAGACTGAATATCCCTCCACACCGTCCCATCACACTCTCCCGGTGTCAGACACAGAGTCATTATTCCTCTACAAGGTCTCATCAAACTCTTCCCTGGTCAGACACAGAGAGATTATTCCTCTACACGGTACCATTACACTCTCCCGGTGTCAGACACAGGGTGAATCTCCTTCAACACTGTCCCATCACACTCTGCCGGGGTCAGACACACAGTGATTATTCCTCTACACGGTCCCATCAAACACTCCCGGGGTCAGACACAGAGTGAATCTCCCTCCACGCCGTCCCATCACACACACCCGGGGTCAGACACAGAGTGATTATTCCTCTACACGGTCCCAGCAAACATTCCCGCGGTCAGAAAAAGAGTGATTATTCCTCTACGCGGCCCCATCAAACTCTCCCGGGGTCAGACACAGAGTGATTATTCCTCGACACGGTACCATCAAACACTCCCAGGGTCAGACACAGAGTGATTATTCCTCTACACGGTCCCATCGAAAACTCCCGGGGTCAGACGCAGAGTGAATCTCCCTCACACCGTCCCATCACACAATCCCGTGGTCAGACACAGTGTGATTATTCCTCTACACGGTCCCATCATACACTCCCGGTGTCAGACACAGAGTGATTATTCCTCTACACGGTCCCATCAAACATTCCCGGGGTCAGAAACAGAGTGATTATTCCTCTACGCGGCCCCATCAAACTCTCCAGGGGTCAGACACAGAGTGATTATTCCTCTACACGGTCCCATCAAACGATCCCGGTGGTCAGACACAGAGTGATTATTCCTCTACACCGCCCATCACACTCTCCCGTGGTCAGACACAGAGTGAATCTCCCTAAACACCGTCCCGTCACACACTCCCGAGGTCAGACACAGAGTGATTATTCCTCTACACGGTCCCATCAAACAATCCCGGGGTCAGACACAGAGTGAATCTCCCTCCACACCGTTCCATCACTCACTCCCGTGGTCAAACACAGAGTGATTATTCCTCTACATGGTTCCATCAAACACTCCCGGGGTCAGACACAGTGTGAATCTCCTTCCACACAGTCCCATCACACACTCCCAGGGTCAGACACAGAGGGATTATTCCTCTACACGGTCCCATCAAACACTCCCGGGGTCAGACACAGAGTGAATCTCCCTCCACACCGTCCAATCACACACTCCCAGGGTCAGACACAGAGAGATTATTCCTCTACACGGTACCGTCAAACACTCCCGAGGTCAGACACAGAGAGATTATTCCTCTACACGGTCCCATCAAACAATCCCGGTGTCAGACGCAGAGTCATTATTCCTCTACACGGTCCCATCAAACAGTCCCGGGGTCAGACACAGAGTGAATCTCCCTCTACGCCGTCCCATCACACAATCCCGCGGTCAGACACAGAGTGATGATTCCTCTACACGGTCCCATCAAACGATCCCGGTGGTCAGACACAGAGTGATTATTCCTCTACACCGCCCAACACACTCTCCCGGGGTCAGACACAGAGTGAATCTCCCTACACACCGTCCCATCACACACTCCCGTGGTCAGACACAGAGTGATTATTCCTCTACACGGTCCCATCAAACACTCCCGGGGTCAGACACAGACTGAATCTCCCTCCACACCGTCCCATCATACAATCCCTGGGTCAGACACAGAGTGATTATTCCTCTACACGGTCCCATCACACACTCCCGGGGTCAGACACAGAGTGAATCTCCCTCCACGCCGTCCCATCACACGCTCCCGAGGTCAGACACAGTGTGATTATTCCTCTACACGGTCCCATCAAACACTCCCGGGGTCAGACACAGACTGACTCTCCCTCCACACCGTCCCATCACACTCTCCCGGGGTCAGTCACAGAGAGATTATTCCTCTACACGGTACCATCAAACACTCCCGGGGTCAGACACAGAGAAATTATTCCTCTACACGGTCCCATCAAACAATCCCGGTGTCAGACACAGAGTCATTATTCCTCTACAAGGTCTCATCAAACTCTTCCCTGGTCAGACACAGAGAGATTATTCCTCTACACGGTACCATTACACTCTCCCGGTGTCAGACACAGGGTGAATCTCCTTCAACACTGTCCCATCACACTCTGCCGGGGTCAGACACACAGTGATTATTCCTCTACACGGTCCCATCAAACACTCCCGGGGTCAGACACAGAGTGAATCTCCATCCACGCCGTCCCATCACACACACCCGGGGTCAGACACAGAGTGATTATTCCTCTACACGGTCCCAGCAAACATTCCCGCGGTCAGAAAAAGAGTGATTATTCCTCTACGCGGCCCCATCAAACTCTCCCGGGGTCAGACACAGAGTGATTATTCCTCGACACGGTACCATCAAACACTCCCAGGGTCAGACACAGAGTGATTATTCCTCTACACGGTCCCATCGAAAACTCCCGGGGTCAGACGCAGAGTGAATCTCCCTCTCACCGTCCCATCACACAATCCCGTGGTCAGACACAGTGTGATTATTCCTCTACACGGTCCCATCACACACTCCCGGTGTCAGACACAGAGTGATTATTCCTCTACACGGTCCCATCAAACATTCCCGGGGTCAGAAACAGAGTGATTATTCCTCTACGCGGCCCCATCAAACTCTCCAAGGGTCAGACACAGAGTGATTATTCCTCTACACGGTCCCATCAAACGATCCCGGTGGTCAGACACAGTGTGATTATTCCTCTACACGGTCCCATCACTCACTCCCGGGGTCAGACACAGTGAATATATATCCACCCCGTCCCATCAAACACTCCCGGGGTCAGCCACAGAGTGATTATTCCTCTACACCGCCGATCACACTCTCCCGGGGTTAGACACAGAGTGAATCTCCCTCCACACCGTCCCGTCACACACTCCCGAGGTCAGACAGAGTGATTTTTCCTCTACACGGTCCAATCAAACAATCCCGGGGTCAGACACAGAGTGAATCTCCCTCCACACCGTTCCATCACTCACTCCCGTGGTCAAACACAGAGTGATTATTCCTCTACATGGTTCCATCAAACACTCCCGGGGTCAGACACAGTGTGAATCTCCTTCCACACAGTCCCATCACACACTCCCAGGGTCAGACACAGAGGGATTATTCCTCTACACGGTCCCATCAAACACTCCCGGGGTCAGACACAGAGTGAATCTCCCTCCACACCGTCCAATCACACACTCCCAGGGTCAGACACAGAGGGATTATTCCTCTACACGGTACCGTCAAACACTCCCGAGGTCAGACACAGAGAGATTATTCCTCTACACGGTCCCATCAAACAATCCCGGTGTCAGACGCAGAGTCATTATTCCTCTACAAGGTCACATCAAACTCTTCCGTGGTCAGACACAGAGTGATTATTCCTCTACACGGTACCATCACACTCTCCCGGTGTCAGACTCAGGGTGAATCTCCTTCAACGCTGTCCCATCACATTCTGCCGGGGTCAGACACACAGTGATTATTCCTCTACACGGTCCCATCAAACAGTCCCGGGGTCAGACACAGAGTGAATCTCCCTCTACGCCGTCCCATCACACACTCCCGCGGTCAGACACAGAGTGATGATTCCTCTACACGGTCCCATCAAACGATCCCGGTGGTCAGACACAGAGTGATTATTCCTCTACACCGCCCAACACACTCTCCCGGGGTCAGACACAGAGTGAATCTCCCTACACACCGTCCCATCACACACTCCCGTGGTCAGACACAGAGTGATTATTCCTCTACACGGTCCCATCAAACACTCCCGGGGTCAGACACAGACTGAATCTCCCTCCACACCGTCCCATCATACAATCCCTGGGTCAGACACAGAGTGATTATTCCTCTACACGGTCCCATCACACACTCCCGGGGTCAGACACAGAGTGAATCTCCCTCCACGCCGTCCCATCACACGCTCCCGGGGTCAGACACAGTGTGATTATTCCTCTACACGGTCCCAGCAAACATTCCCGCGGTCAGAAAAAGAGTGATTATTCCTCTACGCTGCCCCATCAAACTCTCCCGGGGTCAGACACAGAGTGATTATTCCTCGACACGGTACCATCAAACACTCCCAGGGTCAGACACAGAGCGATTATTCCTCTACACGGTCCCATCGAAAACTCCCGGGGTCAGACGCAGAGTGAATATCCCTCACACCGTCCCATCACACAATCCCGTGGTCAGACACAGTGTGATTATTCCTCTACACGGTCCCATCACACACTCCCGGTGTCAGACACAGAGTGATTATTCCTCTACACGGTCCCATCAAACATTCCCGGGGTCAGAAACAGAGTGATTATTCCTCTACGCGGCCCCATCAAACTCTCCAGGGGTCAGACACAGAGTGATTATTCCTCTACACGGTCCCATCAAACGATCCCGGTGGTCAGACACAGAGTGATTATTCCTCTACACCGCCCAGCACACTCTCCCGGGGTCAGACACAGAGTGAATCTCCCTACACACCGTCCCATCACACACTCCCGTGGTCAGACACAGAGTGATTATTCCTCTACACGGTCCCATCACTCACTCCCGGGGTCAGACACAGTGAATTTATATCCACACCGTCCCATCATACACTCTCGGGGTCAGACACAGAGTGATTATTCCCCTACACGGTCCCATCAAACACTCCCGGGGTCAGCCACAGAGTGATTATTCCTCTACACCGCCCATCACACTCTCCCGGGGTTAGACACAGAGTGAATCTCCCTCCAAACCGTCCCATCACACACTCCCGAGGTCAGACAGAGGGATTTTTCCTCTACACGGTCCAATCAAACAATCCCGGGGTCAGACACAGAGTGAATCTCCCTCCACACCGTTCCATCACACACTCCCGTGGTCAAACACAGAGTGATTATTCCTCTACATGGTTCCATCAAACACTCCCGGGGTCAGACACAGTGTGAATCTCCTTCCACACAGTCCCATCACACACTCCCAGGGTCAGACACACAGGGATTATTCCTCTACATTGTTCCATCACACACTCCCGGGGTCAGACACAGAGTGAATATTCCTCTACGCGGTCCCATCAAACATTCGCGGGGTCAGAAACAGAGTGATTATTCCTCTGCGCGGCCCCATCAAACTCTCCCGGGGTCAGACACAGAGTGAATCTCCCTCCACGCCGTCCCATCACACACTCACGGTGTCAGACACAGAGTGATTATTCCTCTACACGGTCCCATCAAACATTCCCGGGGTCAGAAACAGCGTGATTATTCCTCTACGCGACCCCATCAAACTCTCCAGGGGTCAGACACAGAGTGAATCTCAATCCTCACCGTCCAATCACACACTCCCGGGGTCAGACACAGACTGAATCTCCCTCCACACCGTACCAACACACACTCCCGGATCAGACACAGACTGATTATTCCTCTACACGGTCCCATCACACACTCCCGGGGTCAGACACAGACTGAATCTCCCTCCACACCGTCCCATCATACAATCCCTGGGTCAGACACAGAGTGATTATTCCTCTACACGGTCCCATCACACACTCCCGGGGTCAGACACAGAGTGAATCTCCCTCGACGCCGTCCCATCACACGCTCCCGGGGTCAGACACAGTGTGATTATTCCTCTACACGGTACCATCAAACACTGCCGGGGTCAGACACAGAGTGAATCTCCCTCCACACCGTCCCATCACACACTCCCGGGGTAAGACACAGACTGAATCTCCCTCCACACCGTACCAACACACACTCCCGGATCAGACAGAGACTGATTATTCCTCTACACGGTCCCATCACACACTCCCGGGGTCAGACACAGACTGAATCTCCCTCCACACCGTCCCATCATACAATCCCTGGGTCAGACACAGAGTGATTATTCCTCTACACGGTCCCATCACACACTCCCGGGGTCAGACACAGAGTGAATCTCCCTCCACGACGTCCCATCACACGCTCCCGGGGTCAGACACAGTGTGATTATTCCTCTACACGGTCCCATCAAACACTCCCGGGGTCAGACACAGACTGAATATCCCTCCACACCGTCCCATCACACTCTCCCGGTGTCAGACACAGAGTCATTATTCCTCTACAAGGTCTCATCAAACTCTTCCCTGGTCAGACACAGAGAGATTATTCCTCTACACGGTACCATTACACTCTCCCGGTGTCAGACACAGGGTGAATCTCCTTCAACACTGTCCCATCACACTCTGCCGGGGTCAGACACACAGTGATTATTCCTCTACACGGTCCCATCAAACACTCCCGGGGTCAGACACAGAGTGAATCTCCCTCCACGCCGTCCCATCACACACACCCGGGGTCAGACACAGAGTGATTATTCCTCTACACGGTCCCAGCAAACATTCCCGCGGTCAGAAAAAGAGTGATTATTCCTCTACGCGGCCCCATCAAACTCTCCCGGGGTCAGACACAGAGTGATTATTCCTCGACACGGTACCATCAAACACTCCCAGGGTCAGACACAGAGTGATTATTCCTCTACACGGTCCCATCGAAAACTCCCGGGGTCAGACGCAGAGTGAATCTCCCTCACACCGTCCCATCACACAATCCCGTGGTCAGACACAGTGTGATTATTCCTCTACACGGTCCCATCATACACTCCCGGTGTCAGACACAGAGTGATTATTCCTCTACACGGTCCCATCAAACATTCCCGGGGTCAGAAACAGAGTGATTATTCCTCTACGCGGCCCCATCAAACTCTCCAGGGGTCAGACACAGAGTGATTATTCCTCTACACGGTCCCATCAAACGATCCCGGTGGTCAGACACAGAGTGATTATTCCTCTACACCGCCCATCACACTCTCCCGGGGTCAGACACAGAGTGAATCTCCCTAAACACCGTCCCGTCACACACTCCCGAGGTCAGACACAGAGTGATTATTCCTCTACACGGTCCCATCAAACAATCCCGGGGTCAGACACAGAGTGAATCTCCCTCCACACCGTTCCATCACTCACTCCCGTGGTCAAACACAGAGTGATTATTCCTCTACATGGTTCCATCAAACACTCCCGGGGTCAGACACAGTGTGAATCTCCTTCCACACAGTCCCATCACACACTCCCAGGGTCAGACACAGAGGGATTATTCCTCTACACGGTCCCATCAAACACTCCCGCGGTCAGACACAGAGTGAATCTCCCTCCACACCGTCCAATCACACACTCCCAGGGTCAGACACAGAGAGATTATTCCTCTACACGGTACCGTCAAACACTCCCGAGGTCAGACACAGAGAGATTATTCCTCTACACGGTCCCATCAAACAATCCCGGTGTCAGACGCAGAGTCATTATTCCTCTACACGGTCCCATCAAACAGTCCCGGGGTCAGACACAGAGTGAATCTCCCTCTACGCCGTCCCATCACACAATCCCGCGGTCAGACACAGAGTGATGATTCCTCTACACGGTCCCATCAAACGATCCCGGTGGTCAGACACAGAGTGATTATTCCTCTACACCGCCCAACACACTCTCCCGGGGTCAGACACAGAGTGAATCTCCCTACACACCGTCCCATCACACACTCCCGTGGTCAGACACAGAGTGATTATTCCTCTACACGGTCCCATCAAACACTCCCGGGGTCAGACACAGACTGAATCTCCCTCCACACCGTCCCATCATACAATCCCTGGGTCAGACACAGAGTGATTATTCCTCTACACGGTCCCATCACACACTCCCGGGGTCAGACACAGAGTGAATCTCCCTCCACGCCGTCCCATCACACGCTCCCGAGGTCAGACACAGTGTGATTATTCCTCTACACGGTCCCATCAAACACTCCCGGGGTCAGACACAGACTGACTCTCCCTCCACACCGTCCCATCACACTCTCCCGGGGTCAGTCACAGAGAGATTATTCCTCTACACGGTACCATCAAACACTCCCGGGGTCAGACACAGAGAAATTATTCCTCTACACGGTCCCATCAAACAATCCCGGTGTCAGACACAGAGTCATTATTCCTCTACAAGGTCTCATCAAACTCTTCCCTGGTCAGACACAGAGAGATTATTCCTCTACACGGTACCATTACACTCTCCCGGTGTCAGACACAGGGTGAATCTCCTTCAACACTGTCCCATCACACTCTGCCGGGGTCAGACACACAGTGATTATTCCTCTACACGGTCCCATCAAACACTCCCGGGGTCAGACACAGAGTGAATCTCCATCCACGCCGTCCCATCACACACACCCGGGGTCAGACACAGAGTGATTATTCCTCTACACGGTCCCAGCAAACATTCCCGCGGTCAGAAAAAGAGTGATTATTCCTCTACGCGGCCCCATCAAACTCTCCCGGGGTCAGACACAGAGTGATTATTCCTCGACACGGTACCATCAAACACTCCCAGGGTCAGACACAGAGTGATTATTCCTCTACACGGTCCCATCGAAAACTCCCGGGGTCAGACGCAGAGTGAATATCCCTCACACCGTCCCATCACACAATCCCGTGGTCAGACACAGTGTGATTATTCCTCTACACGGTCCCATCACACACTCCCGGTGTCAGACACAGAGTGAATCTCCATCCTCACCGTCCAATCACACACTCCCGGGGTCAGACACAGAGAGATTATTCCTCTACACGGTACCATCAAACACTGCCGGGGTCAGACACAGAGTGAATCTCCCTCCACACCGTCCCATCACACACTACCGGGGTAAGACACAGACTGAATCTCCCTCCACACCGTTCCATCACACACTCCCGTGGTCAAACACAGAGTGATTATTCCTCTACATGGTTCCATCAAACACTCCCGGGGTCAGACACAGTGTGAATCTCCTTCCACACAGTCCCATCACACTCTCCCAGGGTCAGACACACAGGGATTATTCCTCTACATTGTTCCATCACACACTCCCGGGGTCAGACACAGAGTGAATATTCCTCTACGCGGTCCCATCAAACATTCGCGGGGTCAGAAACAGAGTGATTATTCCTCTGCGCGGCCCCATCAAACTCTCCCGGGGTCAGACACAGAGTGAATCTCCCTCCACGCCGTCCCATCACACACTCACGGTGTCAGACACAGAGTGATTATTCCTCGACACGGTACCATCAAACACTCCCAGGGTCAGACACAGAGTGATTATTCCTCTACACGGTCCCATCGAAAACTCCCGGGGTCAGACGCAGAGTGAATATCCCTCACACCGTCCCATCACACAATCCCGTGGTCAGACACAGTGTGATTATTCCTCTACACGGTCCCATCACACACTCCCGGTGTCAGACACAGAGTGATTATTCCTCTACGCGGCCCCATCAAACTCTCCAGGGGTCAGACACAGAGTGATTATTCCTCTACACGGTCCCATCAAACGATCCCGGTGGTCAGACACAGAGTGATTATTCCTCTACACCGCCCATCACACTCTCCCGGGGTCAGACACAGAGTGAATCTCCCTACACACCGTCCCATCACACACTCCCGTGGTCAGACACAGAGTGATTATTCCTCTACACGGTCCCATCACTCACTCCCGGGGTCAGACACAGTGAATTTATATCCACACCGTCCCATCATACACTCTCGGGGTCAGACACAGAGTGATTATTCCCCTACACGGTCCCATCAAACACTCCCGGGGTCAGCCACAGAGTGATTATTCCTCTACACCGCCCATCACACTCTCCCGGGGTTAGACACAGAGTGAATCTCCCTCCAAACCGTCCCATCACAAACTCCCGAGGTCAGACAGAGGGATTTTTTCCTCTACACGGTCCAATCAAACAATCCCGGGGTCAGACACAGAGTGAATCTCCCTCCACACCGTTCCATCACACACTCCCGTGGTCAAACACAGAGTGATTATTCCTCTACATGGTTCCATCAAACACTCCCGGGGTCAGACACAGTGTGAATCTCCTTCCACACAGTCCCATCACACTCTCCCAGGGTCAGACACACAGGGATTATTCCTCTACATTGTTCCATCACACACTCCCGGGGTCAGACACAGAGTGAATATTCCTCTACGCGGTCCCATCAAACATTCGCGGGGTCAGAAACAGAGTGATTATTCCTCTGCGCGGCCCCATCAAACTCTCCCGGGGTCAGACACAGAGTGAATCTCCCTCCACGCCGTCCCATCACACACTCACGGTGTCAGACACAGAGTGATTATTCCTCTACACGGTCCCATCAAACATTCCCGGGGTCAGAAACAGCGTGATTATTCCTCTACGCGCCCCCATCAAACTCTCCAGGGGTCAGACACAGAGTGAATCTCAATCCTCACCGTCCAATCACACACTCCCGGGGTCAGACACAGAGAGATTATTCCTCTACACGGTACCATCAAACACTGCCGGGGTCAGACACAGAGTGAATCTCCCTCCACACCGTCCCATCACACACTACCGGGGTAAGACACAGACTGAATCTCCCTCCACACCGTACCAACACACACTCCCGGATCAGACACAGACTGATTATTCCTCTACACGGTCCCATCACACACTCCCGGGGTCAGACACAGACTGAATCTCCCTCCACACCGTCCCATCATACAATCCCTGGGTCAGACACAGAGTGATTATTCCTCTACACGGTCCCATCACACACTCCCGGGGTCAGACACAGAGTGAATCTCCCTCGACGCCGTCCCATCACACGCTCCCGGGGTCAGACACAGTGTGATTATTCCTCTACACGGTACCATCAAACACTGCCGGGGTCAGACACAGAGTGAATCTCCCTCCACACCGTCCCATCACACACTCCCGGGGTAAGACACAGACTGAATCTCCCTCCACACCGTACCAACACACACTCCCGGATCAGTCACAGACTGATTATTCCTCTACACGGTCCCATCACACACTCCCGGGGTCAGACACAGACTGAATCTCCCTCCACACCGTCCCATCATACAATCCCTGGGTCAGACACAGAGTGATTATTCCTCTACACGGTCCCATCACACACTCCCGGGGTCAGACACAGAGTGAATCTCCCTCCACGCCGTCCCATCACACGCTCCCGGGGTCAGACACAGTGTGATTATTCCTCTACACGGTCCCATCAAACACTCCCGGTGTCAGACACAGGGTGAATCTCCTTCAACACTGTCCCATCACACTCTGCCGGGGTCAGACACACAGTGATTATTCCTCTACACGGTCCCATCAAACACTCCCGGGGTCAGACACAGAGCGAATCTCCCTCCACGCCGTCCATGACACACACCCGGGGTCAGACACAGAGTGATTATTCCTCTACACGGTCCCAGCAAACATTCCCGCGGTCAGAAAAAGAGTGATTATTCCTCTACGCGGCCCCATCAAAACTCCCGGGGTCAGACGCAGAGTGAATCTCCCTCACACCGTCCCATCACACAATCCCGTGGACAGACACAGTGTGATTATTCCTCTACACGGTCCCATCACACACACCCGGTGTCAGACACAGAGTGATTATTCCTCTACACGGTCCCATCAAACATTCCCGGGGTCAGAAACAGAGTGATTATTCCTCTACGCGGCCCCATCAAACTCTCCCGGGGTCAGACACAGAGTGATTATTCCTCTACACGGTCCCATCAAACGATCCCGGTGGTCAGACACAGAGTGATTATTCCTCTACACCGCCCATCACACTCTCCCGGGGTCAGACACAGAGTGAATCTCCCTACACACCGTCCCATCACACACTCCCGTGGTCAGACACAGAGCGATTATTCCTCTACACGGTCCCATCAATCACTCCCGGGGTCAGACACAGTGAATTTATATCCACACCGTCCCATCATACACTCCCGGGGTTAGACACAGAGTGATTATTCCTCTACACGGTCCCATCAAACACTCCGGTGTCAGCCACAGAGTGATTATTCCTCTACACCGCCCATCACACTCTCCCGGGGTTAGACACAGAGTGAATCTCCCTCCACACCGTCCCATCACACACTCCCGAGGTCAGACAGAGTGATTTTTCCTCTACACGGTCCAATCAAACAATCCTGGGGTCAGACACAGAGTGAATCTCCCTCCACACCGTTCCATCACACACTCCCGTGGTCAAACACAGAGTGATTATTCCTCTACATGGTTCCATCAAACACTCCCGGGGTC